>NC_091331.1:26989598-27322098 GCF_038502225.1 Cherax quadricarinatus
TACCATGACTATGGCACTGCAAGGCACGTGGAGGTGGGGTTGCTGCTGGAACTATGGTGGGCCATGGCAGGAGCGACAGCTGGTCTACTAGGGCACAGCATTAGCAAGGTGTGGATTACATACACCTTCCTTTACTTGTTCATAAAACAGTCTGGTGAAAGTGACTGTTTATACAGAATAAAGCATTCAGGCATTCAACGCTGTTGTGCTAATAAAAAAACTTCATTGATACCTAAGAGATAATATTGTTATGGTTTCTTAAACGAACACAGGCGATACGTGGACAGATGGACGGACAGATAACTGACTTTTTAATTCTGTCTTCAGGTCACACTTAAGACTAACAAGTGATCTAGAGTCTTGTACTGGAAAGTATGAGGCTTATAAAGGCGGGGTGGAAACATTTCGACGTGTTTCCTTTCACCTGTTGTCATGTTCACTTAGCAGCAAATAGGTACCTGGGTGTTAGTCGACTGGTGTGGGTCGCATCCTGGGGGACAAGATTGAGGACCCCAATGGAAATAAGAAAGACAGTTCTCGATGACGCACTGATTTTCTTGAGTTATCCTAGGTGGCTATCCCTCCGGGGTTAAAAATCCGAAGAAAATCTTATCTTATCTAGACAGCGTCAGCCTGTCATTAGCTGTCCTTGAATCATCATGAGTGAAATCTTGAAATCATGTGATACATAAGAAAAATATTGAAGTTCGATTGGCACTTGACGACTAAGTTTCGTGACTAGAAAATTTCTAACTACATACTGCCACAACAAATACTTTAGAATATTGTACATGGATTTAAAAGCAATCTTTGTTATACAAAATTCTTGGCTTTAGAAAAAAATAGTGTGAAAACTATTTATGTGAACGGGCCAAAACCACTTGTTAAAGGTGTGCAACTGAGCTATTTCCTCAACTGTTAAATATTGGCGATGTCTTTTTTGTTGAGGCTTGATGTGTGGTGAGCTACAGTGGCAGTCTAACACACTTGATGTTACACTCTACACTGAGCTACAGTGGCAGTCTAACACACTTGATGTTACACTCTACACTGAGCTACAGTGGCAGTCTAACACACCTGATGTTACACTGAGCTACAGTCCTAGTCTAACACACCTGAAGAACAAGAAAGCACAATACCGTGACTGGAACAATACACAAATAACCCGCACATAGGAGAGAGAAGCTACGACGACGTTTCGGTCCGACTTGAACCATTTACAAAAACACACTGATGTTGCGCTCCTGATGTTTCACTCTACACTTTTACACAAGGCGACTGCACCTTATTCCACCCAAGATTCCAGCAGTAGTCTTCAAGCCAGTTCAAAGTTCAGTTATTTGTTCTTTGAATCTAGGGATGTGATAACTGGAAGATCATCAGGCAAGAAAAAGTGGCTGCTGACTCAGGTCTCCGCATAATAAAGGCAACCTGGAGAGAAATGTTTACATAAATAATGAATGCTTATGAAACTTCATGACTGGATAAGTTAAATGCATACACTGTTGACATACCTACCGGATGAACAAGTATAATATGCCGTAGCAAGAGAGTAACGTAAACAATTTTATATAATTAATGCTGGATGCACTGTTCTGGATGTTTTAACACGAATATTTGAATGAATATCTGCCTGTTTGATAGATGGACATAGCTCTTTGTTAACTCAAGAATTATTAATAATAATAATAATAATAATAATAATAATAATAATAATAATAATAATAATAATAAGAAGAAGAAGAAGAAGAAGAAGAAGAAGATGAAGAAAAAGGAGAAGAATCACACTATACTCCAACACCAATGTTTACAAAGTACCTGGGTTTAGCGCTTCATTTTTTATAATAATAATAATAATAATAATAATAATAATAATAATAATAATAAGGTACCTGGTAAAGCGGATACTCTGAAACTACCAGGGTCGTTAAAATGCCAGGGAAGACCATTAGACAATCTAGTTTCTGGAAATTACATTTCTATACTATTTGGAGGGAGGTGCGCTGCACGAGCTGGTCTTGGAGACTGAACTAGTTCAGGGTGGGTATGTAGTACCCACACACCTGGGGAGTTAGACTATTGATGAAAGTTGGTTTTAGATATTGGACTAGTGGCGCCTACCCACCTGGGGGCTTCAGATTCTTGTGGAGGGAAGGCGCGTGTATGGTGTAAGTAGAATTTGGCAAAGTGGGAGAGTTAGGAGGTCGGCCTTAAGGGATGGTGACTAAGACAAGATGGTAAATAAGACAATAATAATATCTTTATTTCTACAGGTACACGTACAAGATATACAGGCCTAGCTGACATCAACGACATACTACTATATAGAAAGACCCTTGTTATGCAGAGCATTTCGGGCAAATTAGGTCAATTTCAAATTCAAATTCAAAGTTTATTCTCTATAAGGATTACAATGCTGAGTTTACAGAAATTTGGTTATTGTTTGGTTTACATGTAGTAAAATTGTGATTACAGTGTACCACTAGAACGCTTAGCATGGCTAGGCATTTCGGGCATACTTAGTTTTATTCTTAATTGTAAAATATTACAAATTATGAGGTAAGTTGGTATTATGGCTAAGTGACTAAATACTAGTTTGTGAGTTTAGCAATGTGAATGCTTTTGTTTTGGCACAGTACATAGTTTCAGTATTGGAGTATCACAGGATTCATTATTTTAAGACTGAGATTAATATTTCTGTTTATGGTCAAATGAGTGAGCGAGTGTAAGTGTGAACCACCAGGTGGTATTCGTGTAGTTAGTTGACGGGGTGTATCAGGGAGATAAGATGTTTTCTAATGGTAGTTTTGAAGGTGATGAATGTGTCTGCAGGATGCGACCCACACCAGTCAACTAACACCCAGGTACCCATTTTACTAATGAGTGAACAGGGACGGCAGGTGTCTTATGGAAACACGTCCTAATGTTTTCCGGCCGTACCGGGGATTCGATCCCCTGACCTCAGTGTGTGAGCCGAGTGCGTTAGCGATCGAGCTACATGGCACCTAAGTATCTTAACTGGGAGACATTTTGCCCACTAGAGCCTTTATCAGTCTAATACAGAAACACGAGGAAGAAGCCTTAATAAGGCAGAGGTGGAAGTAGCGGTGTGCTGACTCATCAGTAATAGTGGCCACATAAGATACAATTAGCATAACACACCTCAGACACTCAAGCGACTCTCTTAACAGAATTAGACATCAACATACGACAAGGAATTATCCAGATTGGACGTTATGTCCTTCACCAGAATATCCACTACACAAACAATTGAACTATTACGACGCAAAGTGAAGGACAATTCTGTCCGCCAAAGATTTGTCGACCTTAATAAGCTATGTGTCCTGTACAACTGTTTCTCCTTCAAAGGTTCATTCTTCAGGCAGAAATTCAGTATTACAGTGAGCAACCAAATTAGTGTAATACTCGCTAGTTTATTTAGAAGGCACTTTGGAGTAAAGAGAGTTATCATCATTATTTCAAACATCATTTTTTTCTGTTACACGGATGACATTTTGGTCATTATGCCCAGACGTGTAGACATTAAGAAACTGAAGGAAGACATCAACCAAAGAGAAAACCATTTATATTCACAATGGCGGAGGAAATCGAAGACAAATTCCTATTTCCATGTATACTTCTGTGTAAACGAGGAAAGAAGTTAGTTCATTAAGTAAATCACAAACTCACACATAAAGACGACTTCAAGTACTTTTTTATTCGTGTCATTATAAGGAGACGAAGTGTAAGACCACGACAGAAATACATGTAATAGCAGACCTCAACAGCTTCTGGGTTTCATGACTGGGAAAAGTAGAATCGTTTCCCATTTCGTTGGATGATTTGAAACCGTCATTGTATACAGCAGTAGCATGTGAGTGTGACTAAATGCTCAAGGAAGGGTGACCATTAGTCCCGAGTAGAGATTTGTGACTTCGGTAATGAAAGAGAGGAAGGGTAAACATTTACCACACGGATTTCCTATGGCTGAAGCTAAAAACATATAAGAGAGTAAGAGGAAGGAAAGAAAGACAAAATACCTCAACACGGGTCTGGTGGCATACATTAAACAGCTCCAAGAAGGTGTGAGGGAGGGTCAGGGAAGCACCATACCTTACACAGCACCAGGAAGGTGTGAGGGAGGGTCAGGATAGCACCATACTTTAAACAGCTCCAGGAAGGTGTGAGGGAGGGTCAGGGAAGCACCATACCTTACACAGCACCAGGAAGGTATGAGGGAGGGTCAGGATAGCACCATACCTTAAACAGCTCCAAGAAGGTGTGAGGGAGGGTCAGGGAAGCACCATACCTTACACAGCACCAGGAAGGTGTGAGGGAGGGTCAGGGAAGCACCATACCTTACACAGCACCAGGAAGGTGTGAGGGAGGGTCAGGATAGCACCATACCTTAAACAGCTCCAAGAAGGTGTGAGGGAGGGTCAGGGAAGCACCATACCTTACACAGCACCAGGAAGGTGTGAGGGAGGGTCAGGATAGCACCATACCTTACACAGCACCAGGAAGGTGATGAGGGTCAGGGAAACACCATACCATAAACAGTACCAGGAAGGTTTGAAGGAGGGTCAGGGAAGCACCATGCCTTACACAGCACCAGGAAAATGGGAGGGTCAGGGAAGCCCCATTCCTTACATAGCACCAGGAAGGTGTGAGGGAGGGTCAGGGAAGTACCATACCTTATAAAGCACCAGGAAGGTGTGAAGGAGGGTCAGGGAAGCACCATACCTTACACGGCACCAGGAAGGTGTGAGGGAGGGTCAGGGAAGCACCATACCTTACACAGCACCAGGAAGGTGTGAGGGAGGGTCAGGGAAGCACCATACCTTACACAGCACCAGGAAGGTGTGAGGGAGGGTCAGGGGAGCACCATACCTTACACAGCACCAGGAAGGTGTGAGGGAGGGTCAGGGAAGCACCATACCTTACACAGCACCAGGAAGGTGTGAGGGAGGGTCAGGGAAGCACCATAACATAAACAGCACCAGGAAGTTTGAAGGAGGGTCAGGGAAGCACCATGCCTTACACAGCACCAGGAAAGTGGGAGGGTCAGGGAAGCACCATACCTTATACCCGCCACAGCACCAGCAACGCAATACCAGCCACCACAGACACAGCAGAGTGAGCAGCACTGCCTCCAGTCTTGGCTGTAAATCATAACAAACACAGAGTCAGAAAACCTAATATAAAATTATTATTTTTCTATAAATTATTACGGAAACTAATTCTACGTTAGGAGAGCATTCTGAAACAGTTATTATTTTTTTTCCTGAGAAACAAATAGAGTCGCTGCTTACACCTTGTGTGTTAGCACTGTAATGACTAAGATACTTCATATAATGACTAAGATATTTCATATATTTCAGTTTGGCAACCTATTATTTTTCTAATATCAAACAGTGACTCCTGAAATTTCCAATTACAATAAACCCTCTATTTAACATCAGAAATAAAAAAAAAATCCAATGGATGTATAAATTTGGAAACAATGTACGAAGTCAATTGGTCAGAGAATTGTTCATTAGTTTTACAATTACGGCAAAATAATCTTTTCTTGATCCACCACAAATCCCATTACTGGGCACCTGATCCCTCCAATTAGTTCGTTAAATAGAAGTTTTGTTACCCCCATTGACTCATCTGAGTTCTCAACTTCCAGCTGCACCTTCGTGTTCCTTTTTCCCATCTCTCAAACAGTGTCATTATTCACCTTATCAGTTATTATTTTGTGAATTATCATACTGTCCCTAATTTTTTTTTGTTCTCCGGTGTCATCAGGCTGTTTCCTTAACCTCTCCTCATAGGGTACACCTCTTAGCTCCGTAACAAGTCTCGTTCCAAACTTTTGCACTTTCTCCAATTTCTTGATATGTTTGACTAGATGTGGGTTCCATACTAGTACTGCATACTCTAATATAGATCTGACGGCATGAAGTGCCCCTAATGACTCCTTGCTTAGATGTCCTAAAGCGAGTCTTAGATTTGCCAGAAGTGCATTTGCTGTAGCAGTTATTTGGTTGATGTGAGACTCAGGTGATATGTCGGTACAATACTCACCCCAAGGATCTTCTCCCGAGTCTGTATTCCACTTGTGGTCTTATTTGCCCTTCCCCCAAACTTCAAAACTTTGCACTTGTTGAGGTTAAACTCCAGTAGTCACTTGTCAGACCAGACCTGTAGCCTGTCCAAATTAAATCTGTAGCCTCTCCTTGTTCGTGTCATATTGTATTCGCATTAGTTGCACATAATCGACGAACAGGGATAACACTGACTCTGCCTTTCGTCACATATACAAGAAATATCACCGGTCCTAGTACTGATCTTTGTTGTACCCCATTGGTCAGTCACCCATTCATGGACAATCACTCTTCGTTTCCTTCCTGTCAGGTATGCCTTGATCAATTGTAGTGCTTTCCCTGCGTATATATGTGTACTCACCTAACTGTAGTTGCAGGGGTCGAAACTCAGCTCCTGGCCCCGCCTCTTCACTGAACGTTACTAGGTCCTCTCTCTCCCTGCTCCCTGAGCTTTATCATACCTCGTCTTAAAGCTATGTATGGATCCTGCCTCCACTACATCACTTCCCAGACTATTCCACTTCCTGACAACTCTGTGACTGAAGAAACACTTCCTAACATCCCTGTGGTTCATCTGAGTCTTCAACTTCCAACTGTGACCCCTTGTTGCTGTGTCCCATCTCTGGAACATCCTGTCTCTATCCACCTTGTCGATTCCTCTCAGTATTTTATATGTCGTTATCATATCCCCTCTATCTCTCCTCTCTTCCAGTGTCGTCAGGTCGATTTTCCTTAACCCCTCCTCGTAGGGCATACCCCTTAGCTCCGGGACTAGTCTTGTTGCAAACCTTTGCACTTTCTCTAGTTTCCTTACATGCTTGTCTAGGTGGGATTTCCAAACAGGTGCTGCATACTCCAATATGGGCCTAACGTACACGGTGTACAGGGTCCTGAACGATTCCTTATTAAGATGTCGGAATGCTGTTCTTAGGTTTACTAGGCGCCCATATGCTGCAGCAGTTACTTGGTTGATGTGCACCTCAGGAGATGTGCCCGGTATTAAACTCACTCCAAGATCGTTTTCCTTGAGTGAGGTTTGTAGTCTCTGGCCCCCTAGACTGTACTCCGTCTGTGGTCTTCTTTGCCCTTCCCCAATTTTCATGACTTTGCATTTGGTGGGGTTGAACTCCAGGAGCCAGTTGCTGGACCAGACCTCCAGCCTGTCCAGATACCTTTCTAGTTTTACCTAGTCCTCGTGTGTGTGTGTGTACTCACCTATTCGTGTGTGTGTGTGTGTGTGTGTGTGTGTGTGTGTGTGTGTGTGTGTGTGTGTGTGTGTGTGTGTGTGTGTGTGTGTGTTACAATCAATCAAAGATGGTCAACTGTCAAGAAGACCCAGGAAGTTTAGAGGCTCCGGGCACCTCTCTACGTGAGAGTTATGTTAGAGTCTTGTGTGGCCTAAGCGCCTAACTGCGTTTAGGCCACATAATGATGAAAAGAAGTTTACCAAGAACTCGATTGTGGTTTCATCAACGACAGCGTTTTGTTTTTTAACCCAAACCAACGATGCTGCCACCGATCCAGAAAACTCCGAGACACAAATGGAAAAACAGTCCCGAACAGAGCAGGTCCCTGCTAGAGACAGATAGGTCCTGAACTGCAGATCTTGTAGAGGAATGTCCAAGTTCATTGTCCTGTACACTAGCATGATCAGGGATCCATCCAGAGACGATGTTTTTATGGATGATGGCTTGATGAAGAGGCGACACTGCCAGCGTTCACTTCGAAGGACGATATGATGCGAGAAGTCAAAGCACCGAAGAGCTTGTAACGCTCTTTAAGAGCCAGAAACGGCAAATTATGCAAGTGTTGTACACCAACTGCACGTGTTCGACATAAGCTGCACGTGTTCTACACCAACTGCATGTGTTCTACACCAACTGCACGTGTTCGACATAAGCTGCACGTGTTCTACACCAGTTGCATATGCAGCTGGTGTAGGAAAAACAGTAATCTGCAAAGGTCACATAGTACCTGGAGGCAGTCATGTTTCATTCAAGGGAAGAATAGTTCAATTTCTTAGATCGAGATTCTATCCCCTGGCAGAGGCCAGGCTAGCAGACCAGTCTGTATGAGAGACGCTGCCATGAATTTTCAATGACCGCCCATTACAACACTAATTCACCTAAGACACACTGATATCCAACATGTTGCTAGTAGTTGTTATGTTCTTAACCCGATGATCCTTACACACCATGATGAAGTGACCTGACCAACATATCACTAACCTGACGTCTCCCACACCTGACTTTTCTGCTAGTATAAGTGTATGTATATATATATATATATATATATATATATATATATATATATATATATATATATATATATATATATATACATATATATATATATATATATATATATATATATATATATATATATATATATATATATATATATATATATATATATATATATATATATATATATATAGTGAATCACTAAAGTTTTGTGTTCAGTTTAATGAAAACGTTTCATAGATGAATGTACTCTTATATATGTTTTATTTAAAATGTACCAACTACAACAGGCGAAGTTTACAATACATCAGCTACAACAGGCGAAGTTTACAATACATCAGCTACAACAGGCGAAGTTTACAATACATCAGCAACAACATGTGAAGTTTACAATACATCAGCTACAACAGGTGAAGTTTACAATACATCAGCTACAACAGGTGAAGTTTACAATACATCAGCTACAACAGGTGAAGTTTACAATACATCAGCTACAATAAGTGATGTCTACATCAACTACAACAGGCGAAGTTTACAATACATCAGCTACAATAAGCGATGTCTACATCAACAACAACAGGTGAAGTTTACAATACATCAAGTGCCTACAGCTGCTGTTTACAATACTTTCAACATTCTACAAATAATATTTACAATACATCTGCTACCTATGAAAAACATATTATGCCAAACAGGAAAGAGAGAAAGTGTACACAAGGTGCCAGGGAGAGCAGGTAGTGTACACAAGGTGCCAGGGAGAGCAGGTAGTGTACACAAGGTGCCAGGGAGAGCAGGTAGTGTACACAAGGTGCCAGGAAGAGCAGGTAGTGTACACAAGGTGCCAGGGAGAGCAGGTAGTGTACACAAGGTGCCAGGGAGAGCAGGTAGTGTACACAAGGTGCCAGGGAGAGCAGGTAGTGTACACAAGGTGCCAGGGAGAGAAGGTAGTGTACACAAGGTGCCAGGGAGAGCAGGTAGTGTACACAGGGTGCCAGGGAGAGCAGGTAGTGTACACAAGGTGCCAGGGAGAGCAGGTAGTGTACACAAGGTGCCAGGGAGAGCAGGTAGTGTACACAAGGTGCCAGGGAGAGCAGGTAGTGTACACAAGGTGCCAGGGAGAGAAGGTAGTGTACACAAGGTGCCAGGGAGAGCAGGTAGTGTACACAGGGTGCCAGGGAGAGCAGGTAGTGTACACAAGGTACCAGGGAGAGCAGGTAGTGTACACAAGGTGCCAGGGAGAGCAGGTAGTGTACACAAGGTGCCAGGGAGAGCAGGTAGTGTACACAAGGTGCCAGGGAGAGCAGGTAGTGTACACAAGGTGCCAGGGAGAGCAGGTAGTGTACACAAGGTGCCAGGGAGAGCAGGTAGTGTACACAAGGTGCCAGGGAGAGCAGGTAGTGTCCCCAAGGTGCCAGGGAGAGCAGGTAGTGTACACAAGATGCCAGGGAGAGCAGGTAGTGTACACAAGGTGCCAGGGAGAGCAGGTAGTGTACACAAGGTGCCAGGGAGAGCAGGTAGTGTACACAAGGTGCCAGGTTGAGCAGGTAGTGTACACAAGGTGCCAGGAAGAGCAGGTAGTGTACACAAGGTGCCAGGGAGAGCAGGTAGTGTACACAAGGTGCCAGGGAGAGCAGGTAGTGTACACAAGGTGCCAGGGAGAGCAGGTAGTGTACACAAGGTGCCAGGGAGAGCAGGTAGTGTACACAAGGTGCCAGGGAGAGCAGGTAGTGTACACAAGGTGCCAGGGAGAGCAGGTAGTGTACACAAGGTGCCAGGGTGAGCAGGTACTGTACACAAGGTGCCAGGGAGAGCAGGTAGTGTACACAAGGTGCCAGGGAGAGCAGGTAGTGTACACAAGGTGCCAGGGTGAGCAGGTAGTGTACACAAGGTGCCAGGGTGAGCAGGTAGTGTACACAAGGTGCCAGGGAGAGCAGGTAGTGTCCACAAGGTGCAAGGGAGAGCAGGTAGTGTACACAAGGTGCCAGGGTGAGCAGGTAGTGTACACAAGGTGCCAGGGTGAGCAGGTAGTGTACACAAGGTGCCAGGGTGAGCAGGTAGTGTACACAAGGTGCCAGGGAGAGCAGGTAGTGTACACAAGGTGCAAGGGAGAGCAGGTATTGTACACAAGGAGCCAGGGTGAGCAGGTAGTGTACACAAGGTGCCAGGGAGAGCAGGTAGTGTACACAAGGTGCCAGGGAGAGCAGGTAGTGTACACAAGGTGCCAGGGAGAGCAGGTAGTGTACACAAGGTGCCAGGGAGAGCAGGTAGTGTACACAAGGTGCCAGGGAGAGCAGGTAGTGTACACAAGGTGCCAGGGAGAGCAGGTAGTGTACACAAGGTGCCAGGGAGAGCAGGTAGTGTACACAAGATGCCAGGGAGAGCAGGTAGTGTACACAAGGTGCCAGGGAGAGCAGGTAGTGTACACAAGGTGCCAGGGAGAGCAGGTAGTGTACACAAGGTACCAGGGAGAGCAGGTAGTGTACACAAGGTGCCAGGGAGAGCAGGTAGTGTACACAAGGTGCCAGGGAGAGCAGGTAGTGTACACAAGGTGACAGGGAGAGCAGGTAGTGTACACAAGGTACCAGGGAGAGCAGGTAGTGTACACAAGGTGCCAGGGAGAGCAGGTAGTGTACACAAGGTGCCAGGGAGAGCAGGTAGTGTACACAAGGTGCCAGGGAGAGCAGGTAGTGTACACAAGGTACCAGGGAGAGCAGGTAGTGTACACAAGGTGCCAGGGAGAGCAGGTAGTGTACACAAGGTGCCAGGGAGAGCAGGTAGTGTACACAAGGTGCCAGGGAGAGCAGGTAGTGTACACAAGGTACCAGGGAGAGCAGGTAGTGTACACAAGGTGCCAGGGAGAGCAGGTAGTGTACACAAGGTGCCAGGGAGAGCAGGTAGTGTACACAAGGTGCCAGGGTGAGCAGGTAGTGTACACAAGGTGCCAGGGTGAGCAGGTAGTGTACACAAGGTGCCAGGGAGAGCAGGTAGTGTACACAAGGTGCCAGTGTGAGCAGGTAGTGTACACAAGGTGCCAGGGTGAGCAGGTAGTGTACACAAGGTGCTAGGGAGAGCAGGTAGTGTACACAAGGTGCCAGGGAGAGCAGGTAGTGTACACAAGGTGCCAGGGTGAGCAGGTAGTGTACACAAGGTGCCAGGGTGAGCAGGTAGTGTACACAAGGTGCCAGGGAGAGCAGGTAGTGTACACAAGGTGCCAGTGTGAGCAGGTAGTGTACACAAGGTGCCAGGGTGAGTAAGTAGTGTACACAAGGTGCCAGGGAGAGCAGGTAGTGTACACAAGGTGCCAGGGTGAGCAGGTAGTGTACACAAGGTGCCAGGGTGAGCAGGTACTGTACACAAGGTGCCAGGGAGAGCAGGTAGTGTACACAAGGTGCCAGGGTGAGCAGGTAGTGTACACAAGGTGCCAGGGTGAGCAGGTAGTGTACACAAGGTGCCAGGGAGAGCAGGTAGTGTACACAAGGTGCCAGGGAGAGCAGGTAGTGTACACAAGGTGCCAGGGTGAGCAGGTAGTGTACACAAGGTGCCAGGGAGAGCAGGTAGTGTACACAAGGTGCCAGGGAGAGCAGGTAGTGTACACAAGGTGCCAGGGAGAGCAGGTAGTGTACACAAGGTGCCAGGGAGAGCAGGTAGTGTACACAAGGTGCCAGGGAGAGCAGGTAGTGTACACAAGGTGCCAGGGAGAGCAGGTAGTGTACACAAGGTGCCAGGGAGAGCAGGTAGTGTACACAAGGTGCCAGGGAGAGCAGGTAGTGTACACAAGGTGCCAGGGAGAGCAGGTAGTGTACACAAGGTGCCAGGGAGAGCAGGTAGTGTACACAAGGTGCCAGGCTGAGCAGGTAGTGTACACAAGGTGGCAGGGTGAGCAGGTAGTGTACACAAGGTGCCAGGGAGAGCAGGTAGTGTACACAAGGTGCCAGGGAGAGCAGGTAGTGTACACAAGGTGCCAGGGAGAGCAGGTAGTGTACACAAGGTGCCAGGGAGAGCAGGTAGTGTACACAAGGTGCCAGGGAGAGCAGGTAGTGTACACAAGGTGCCAGGGAGAGCAGGTAGTGTACACAAGGAGCCAGGGAGAGCAGGTAGTGTACACAAGGTGCCAGGGAGAGCAGGTAGTGTACACAAGGTGCCAGGGAGAGCAGGTAGTGTACACAAGGTGCCAGGGAGAGCAGGTAGTGTACACAAGGTGCCAGGGAGAGCAGGTAGTGTACACAAGGTGCCAGGGTGAGCAGGTAGTGTACACAAGGTGCCAGGGTGAGCAGGTAGTATACACAAGGTGCCAGGGTGAGCAGGTAGTGTACACAAGGTGCCAGTGTGAGCAAGTAGTGTACACAAGCTGCCAGGGAGAGCAGGTAGTGTACACAAGGTGCCAGGGTGAGCAGGTAGTGTACACAAGGTGCCAGGGAGAGCAGGTAGTGTACACAAGGTGCCAGGGAGAGCAGGTAGTGTACACAAGGTGCCAGGGAGAGCAGGTAGTGTACACAATGTGCCAGGGAGAGCAGGTAGTGTACACAAGGTGCCAGGGTGAGCAGGTAGTGTACACAAGGTGCCAGGAAGAGCAGGTAGTGTACACAAGGTGCCAGGGAGAGCAGGTAGTGTACACAAGGTGCCAGGGAGAGCAGGTAGTGTACACAAGGTGCCAGGGAGAGCAGGTAGTGTACACAAGGTGCCAGGGAGAGCAGGTAGTGTACACAAGGTGCCAGGGAGAGCAGGTAGTGTACACAAGGTGCCAGGGAGAGCAGGTAGTGTACACAAGGTGCCAGGGTGAGCAGGTAGTGTACACAAGGTGCCAGGGAGAGCAGGTAGTGTACACAAGGTGCCAGGGAGAGCAGGTAGTGTACACAAGGTGCCAGGGTGAGCAGGTAGTGTACACAAGGTGCCAGGGTGAGCAGGTAGTGTACACAAGGTGCCAGGGAGAGCAGGTAGTGTCCACAAGGTGCAAGGGAGAGCAGGTAGTGTACACAAGGTGCCAGGGTGAGCAGGTAGTGTACACAAGGTGCCAGGGTGAGAAGGGAGTGTACACAAGGTGCAAGGGTGAGCAGGTAGTGTACACAAGGTGCCAGGGAGAGCAGGTAGTGTACACAAGGTGCAAGGGAGAGCAGGTATTGTACACAAGGTGCCAGGGTGAGCAGGTACTGTACACAAGGTGCCAGGGAGAGCAGGTAGTGTACACAAGGTGCCAGGGAGAGCAGGTAGTGTACACAAGGTGCCAGGGAGAGCAGGTAGTGTACACAAGGTGCCAGGGTGAGCAGGTAGTGTACACAAGGTGCCAGGGTGAGCAGGTAGTGTACACAAGGTGCCAGGGAGAGCAGGTAGTGTACACAAGGTGCCAGGGAGAGCAGGTAGTGTACACAAGGTGCCAGGGTGAGCAGGTAGTGTACACAAGGTGCCAGGGTGAGCAGGTAGTGTACACAAGGTGCCAGGGTGAGCAGGTAGTGTACACAAGGTGCCAGGGTGAGCAGGTAGTGTACACAAGGTGCCAGGGAGAGTAGGTAGTGTACACAAGGTGCCAGGGTGAGCAGGTAGTGTACACAAGGTGCCAGGGTGAGCAGGTAGTGTACACAAGGTGCCAGGGAGAGCAGGTAGTGTACACAAGCTGCCAGGGTGAGCAGGTAGTGTACACAAGGTGCCAGGGTGAGCAGGTAGTGTACACTAGGTGCCAGGGTGAGCAGGTAGTGTACACAAGGTGCCAGGGAGAGCAGGTAGTGTACACAAGGTGCCAGGGTGAGCAGGTAGTGTACACAAGGTGCCAGGGAGAGCAGGTAGTGTACACAAGGTGCCAGGGTGAGCAGGTAGTGTACACAAGGTGCCAAGGAGAGCAGGTAGTGTACACAAGCTGCCAGGGTGAGCAGGTAGTGTCCACAAGCTGCCAGGGTGAGCAGGTTGTGTACACAAAGTGCCAGGTTGAGCAGGTAGTGTACACAAGGTGCCAGGGTGAGCAGGTAGTGTACACAAGCTGCCAAGGTGAGCAGGTAGTGTACACAAGCTGCCAGGGTGAGCAGATAGTGTACACAAGGAGCCAGGTTGAGCAGGAAGTGTACAGAAGGTATCAGGGTGAGCAGATAGTGTACACAAGGAGTCAGGATGAGCAGGTAGTGTACACAAGCTGCCAGGGTGAGCAGGTAGTGTACACAAGGTGCCAGGGTGAGCAGATAATGTACACAAGGAGTCAGGATGAGCAGGTAGTGTACACAAGCTGCCAGAGTGAGCAGGTAGTGTACACAAGGTGCCAGGGTGAGCAGGTAGTGTACACAAGGTGCCAGGGAGAGCAGGTAGTGTACACAAGGTGCCAGTGTGAGCAGGTAGTGTACACAAGGTGCCAGGGTGAGCAAGTAGTGTACACAAGGTGCCAGGGAGAGCAGGTAGTGTACACAAGGTGCCAGGGTGAGCAGGTAGTGTACACAAGGTGCCAGGGTGAGCAGGTAGTGTACACAAGGTGCCAGGGAGAGCAGGTAGTGTACACAAGGTGCCAGGGTGAGCAGGTAGTGTACACAAGGTGCCAGGGTGAGCAGGTAGTGTACACAAGGTGCCAGGGAGAGCAGGTAGTGTACACAAGGTGCCAGGGAGAGCAGGTAGTGTACACAAGGTGCCAGGGTGAGCAGGTAGTGTACACAAGGTGCCAGGGAGAGCAGGTAGTGTACACAAGGTGCCAGGGTGAGCAGGTAGTGTACACAAGGTGCCAGGGTGAGCAGGTAGTGTACACAAGGTGCCAGGGAGAGCAGGTAGTGTACACAAGGTGCCAGTGTGAGCAGGTAGTGTACACAAGGTGCCAGGGTGAGCAGGTAGTGTACACAAGGTGCTAGGGAGAGCAGGTAGTGTACACAAGGTGCCAGGGAGAGCAGGTAGTGTACACAAGGTGCCAGGGTGAGCAGGTAGTGTACACAAGGTGCCAGGGTGAGCAGGTAGTGTACACAAGGTGCCAGGGAGAGCAGGTAGTGTACACAAGGTGCCAGTGTGAGCAGGTAGTGTACACAAGGTGCCAGGGTGAGCAAGTAGTGTACACAAGGTGCCAGGGAGAGCAGGTAGTGTACACAAGGTGCCAGGGTGAGCAGGTAGTGTACACAAGGTGCCAGGGTGAGCAGGTAGTGTACACAAGGTGCCAGGGAGAGCAGGTAGTGTACACAAGGTGCCAGGGTGAGCAGGTAGTGTACACAAGGTGCCAGGGTGAGCAGGTAGTGTACACAAGGTGCCAGGGAGAGCAGGTAGTGTACACAAGGTGCCAGGGAGAGCAGGTAGTGTACACAAGGTGCCAGGGTGAGCAGGTAGTGTACACAAGGTGCCAGGGAGAGCAGGTAGTGTACACAAGGTGCCAGGGAGAGCAGGTTGTGTACACAAGGTGCCAGGGAGAGCAGGTAGTGTACACAAGGTGCCAGGGAGAGCAGGTAGTGTACACAAGGTGCCAGGGAGAGCAGGTAGTGTACACAAGGTGCCAGGGAGAGCAGGTAGTGTACACAAGGTGCCAGGGAGAGCAGGTAGTGTACACAAGGTGCCAGGGAGAGCAGCTAGTGTACACAAGGTGCTAGGGAGAGCAGGTAGTGTACACAAGGTGCCAGGGAGAGCAGGTAGTGTACACAAGGTGCCAGGGTGAGCAGGTAGTGTACACAAGGTGGCAGGGTGAGCAGGTAGTGTACACAAGGTGCCAGGGAGAGCAGGTAGTGTACACAAGGTGCCAGGGAGAGCAGGTAGTGTACACAAGGTGCCAGGGAGAGCAGGTAGTGTACACAAGGTGCCAGGGAGAGCAGGTAGTGTACACAAGGTGCCAGGGAGAGCAGGTAGTGTACACAAGGTGCCAGGGAGAGCAGGTAGTGTACACAAGGAGCCAGGGAGAGCAGGTAGTGTACACAAGGTGCCAGGGAGAGCAGGTAGTGTACACAAGGTGCCAGGGAGAGCAGGTAGTGTACACAAGGTGCCAGGGAGAGCAGGTAGTGTACACAAGGTGCCAGGGAGAGCAGGTAGTGTACACAAGGTGCCAGGGTGAGCAGGTAGTGTACACAAGGTGCCAGGGTGAGCAGGTAGTATACACAAGGTGCCAGGGTGAGCAGGTAGTGTACACAAGGTGCCAGTGTGAGCAAGTAGTGTACACAAGCTGCCAGGGAGAGCAGGTAGTGTACACAAGGTGCCAGGGTGAGCAGGTAGTGTACACAAGGTGCCAGGGAGAGCAGGTAGTGTACACAAGGTGCCAGGGAGAGCAGGTAGTGTACACAAGGTGCCAGGGAGAGCAGGTAGTGTACACAATGTGCCAGGGAGAGCAGGTAGTGTACACAAGGTGCCAGGGTGAGCAGGTAGTGTACACAAGGTGCCAGGAAGAGCAGGTAGTGTACACAAGGTGCCAGGGAGAGCAGGTAGTGTACACAAGGTGCCAGGGAGAGCAGGTAGTGTACACAAGGTGCCAGGGAGAGCAGGTAGTGTACACAAGGTGCCAGGGAGAGCAGGTAGTGTACACAAGGTGCCAGGGAGAGCAGGTAGTGTACACAAGGTGCCAGGGAGAGCAGGTAGTGTACACAAGGTGCCAGGGTGAGCAGGTAGTGTACACAAGGTGCCAGGGAGAGCAGGTAGTGTACACAAGGTGCCAGGGAGAGCAGGTAGTGTACACAAGGTGCCAGGGTGAGCAGGTAGTGTACACAAGGTGCCAGGATGAGCAGGTAGGGTACACAAGGTGCCAGGGAGAGCAGGTAGTGTCCACAAGGTGCAAGGGAGAGCAGGTAGTGTACACAAGGTGCCAGGGTGAGCAGGTAGTGTACACAAGGTGCCAGGGTGAGCAGGTAGTGTACACAAGGTGCCAGGGAGAGCAGGTAGTGTACACAAGGTGCCAGGGTGAGCAGGTAGTGTACACAAGGTGCCAGGGTGAGCAGGTAGTGTACACAAGGTGCCAGGGAGAGCAGGTAGTGTACACAAGGTGCCAGGGAGAGCAGGTAGTGTACACAAGGTGCCAGGGTGAGCAGGTAGTGTACACAAGGTGCCAGGGAGAGCAGGTAGTGTACACAAGGTGCCAGGGAGAGCAGGTAGTGTACACAAGGTGCCAGGGAGAGCAGGTAGTGTACACAAGGTGCCAGGGAGAGCAGGTAGTGTACACAAGGTGCCAGGGAGAGCAGGTAGTGTACACAAGGTGCCAGGGAGAGCAGGTAGTGTACACAAGGTGCCAGGGAGAGCAGGTAGTGTACACAAGGTGCCAGGGAGAGCAGGTAGTGTACACAAGGTGCCAGGGAGAGCAGGTAGTGTACACAAGGTGCCAGGGAGAGCAGGTAGTGTACACAAGGTGCCAGGGTGAGCAGGTAGTGTACACAAGGTGGCAGGGTGAGCAGGTAGTGTACACAAGGTGCCAGGGAGAGCAGGTAGTGTACACAAGGTGCCAGGGAGAGCAGGTAGTGTACACAAGGTGCCAGGGAGAGCAGGTAGTGTACACAAGGTGCCAGGGAGAGCAGGTAGTGTACACAAGGTGCCAGGGAGAGCAGGTAGTGTACACAAGGTGCCAGGGAGAGCAGGTAGTGTACACAAGGAGCCAGGGAGAGCAGGTAGTGTACACAAGGTGCCAGGGAGAGCAGGTAGTGTACACAAGGTGCCAGGGAGAGCAGGTAGTGTACACAAGGTGCCAGGGAGAGCAGGTAGTGTACACAAGGTGCCAGGGAGAGCAGGTAGTGTACACAAGGTGCCAGGGTGAGCAGGTAGTGTACACAAGGTGCCAGGGTGAGCATGTAGTATACACAAGGTGCCAGGGTGAGCAGGTAGTGTACACAAGGTGCCAGTGTGAACAAGTAGTGTACACAAGCTGCCAGGGAGAGCAGGTAGTGTACACAAGGTGCCAGGGTGAGCAGGTAGTGTACACAAGGTGCCAGGGAGAGCAGGTAGTGTACACAAGGTGCCAGGGAGAGCAGGTAGTGTACACAAGGTGCCAGGGAGAGCAGGTAGTGTACACAATGTGCCAGGGAGAGCAGGTAGTGTACACAAGGTGCCAGGGTGAGCAGGTAGTGTACACAAGGTGCCAGGAAGAGCAGGTAGTGTACACAAGGTGCCAGGGAGAGCAGGTAGTGTACACAAGGTGCCAGGGAGAGCAGGTAGTGTACACAAGGTGCCAGGGAGAGCAGGTAGTGTACACAAGGTGCCAGGGAGAGCAGGTAGTGTACACAAGGTGCCAGGGAGAGCAGGTAGTGTACACAAGGTGCCAGGGAGAGCAGGTAGTGTACACAAGGTGCCAGGGTGAGCAGGTAGTGTACACAAGGTGCCAGGGAGAGCAGGTAGTGTACACAAGGTGCCAGGGAGAGCAGGTAGTGTACACAAGGTGCCAGGGTGAGCAGGTAGTGTACACAAGGTGCCAGGGTGAGCAGGTAGTGTACACAAGGTGCCAGGGAGAGCAGGTAGTGTCCACAAGGTGCAAGGGAGAGCAGGTAGTGTACACAAGGTGCCAGGGTGAGCAGGTAGTGTACACAAGGTGCCAGGGTGAGCAGGTAGTGTACACAAGGTGCCAGGGTGAGCAGGTAGTGTACACAAGGTGCCAGGGAGAGCAGGTAGTGTACACAAGGTGCAAGGGAGAGCAGGTATTGTACACAAGGTGCCAGGGTGAGCAGGTAGTGTACACAAGGTGCCAGGGAGAGCAGGTAGTGTACACAAGGTGCCAGGGAGAGCAGGTAGTGTACACAAGGTGCCAGGGAGAGCAGGTAGTGTACACAAGGTGCCAGGGTGAGCAGGTAGTGTACACAAGGTGCCAGGGTGAGCAGGTAGTGTACACAAGGTGCCAGGGAGAGCAGGTAGTGTACACAAGGTGCCAGGGAGAGCAGGTAGTGTACACAAGGTGCCAGGGTGAGCAGGTAGTGTACACAAGGTGCCAGGGTGAGCAGGTAGTGTACACAAGGTGCCAGGGTGAGCAGGTAGTGTACACAAGGTGCCAGGGTGAGCAGGTAGTGTACACAAGGTGCCAGGGAGAGTAGGTAGTGTACACAAGGTGCCAGGGTGAGCAGGTAGTGTACACAAGGTGCCAGGGTGAGCAGGTAGTGTACACAAGGTGCCAGGGAGAGCAGGTAGTGTACACAAGCTGCCAGGGTGAGCAGGTAGTGTACACAAGGTGCCAGGGTGAGCAGGTAGTGTACACTAGGTGCCAGGGTGAGCAGGTAGTGTACACAAGGTGCCAGGGAGAGCAGGTAGTGTACACAAGGTGCCAGGGTGAGCAGGTAGTGTACACAAGGTGCCAGGGAGAGCAGGTAGTGTACACAAGGTGCCAGGGTGAGCAGGTAGTGTACACAAGGTGCCAAGGAGAGCAGGTAGTGTACACAAGCTGCCAGGGTGAGCAGGTAGTGTCCACAAGCTGCCAGGGTGAGCAGGTTGTGTACACAAAGTGCCAGGTTGAGCAGGTAGTGTACACAAGGTGCCAGGGTGAGCAGGTAGTGTACACAAGCTGCCAAGGTGAGCAGGTAGTGTACACAAGCTGCCAGGGTGAGCAGATAGTGTACACAAGGAGCCAGGTTGAGCAGGAAGTGTACAGAAGGTATCAGGGTGAGCAGATAGTGTACACAAGGAGTCAGGATGAGCAGGTAGTGTACACAAGCTGCCAGGGTGAGCAGGTAGTGTACACAAGGTGCCAGGGTGAGCAGATAATGTACACAAGGAGTCAGGATGAGCAGGTAGTGTACACAAGCTGCCAGAGTGAGCAGGTAGTGTACACAAGGTGCCAGGGTGAGCAGGTAGTGTACACAAGGTGCCAGGGAGAGCAGGTAGTGTACACAAGGTGCCAGTGTGAGCAGGTAGTGTACACAAGGTGCCAGGGTGAGCAAGTAGTGTACACAAGGTGCCAGGGAGAGCAGGTAGTGTACACAAGGTGCCAGGGTGAGCAGGTAGTGTACACAAGGTGCCAGGGTGAGCAGGTAGTGTACACAAGGTGCCAGGGAGAGCAGGTAGTGTACACAAGGTGCCAGGGTGAGCAGGTAGTGTACACAAGGTGCCAGGGAGAGCAGGTAGTGTACACAAGGTGCCAGGGTGAGCAGGTAGTGTACACAAGGTGCCAGGGAGAGCAGGTAGTGTACACAAGGTGCCAGTGTGAGCAGGTAGTGTACACAAGCTGCCAGGGTGAGCAGATAGTGTACACAAGGAGCCAGGTTGAGCAGGTAGTGTACAGAAGGTATCAGGGTGAGCAGATAGTGTACACAAGGAGTCAGGATGAGCAGGTAGTGTACACAAGCTGCCAGGGTGAGCAAGTAGTGTACACAAGGTGCCAGGGTGAGCAGATAATGTACACAAGGAGTCAGGATGAGCAGGTAGTGTACACAAGCTGCCAGAGTGAGCAGGTAGTGTACACAAGGTGCCAGGGTGAGCAGGTAGTGTACACAAGGTGCCAGGGAGAGCAGGTAGTGTACACAAGGTGCCAGTGTGAGCAGGTAGTGTACACAAGGTGCCAGGGTGAGCAAGTAGTGTACACAAGGTGCCAGGGAGAGCAGGTAGTGTACACAAGGTGCCAGGGTGAGCAGGTAGTGTACACAAGGTGCCAGGGTGAGCAGGTAGTGTACACAAGGTGCCAGGGAGAGCAGGTAGTGTACACAAGGTGCCAGGGTGAGCAGGTAGTGTACACAAGGTGCCAGGGTGAGCAGGTAGTGTACACAAGGTGCCAGGGAGAGCAGGTAGTGTACACAAGGTGCCAGGGAGAGCAGGTAGTGTACACAAGGTGCCAGGGTGAGCAGGTAGTGTACACAAGGTGCCAGGGAGAGCAGGTAGTGTACACAAGGTGCCAGGGAGAGCAGGTAGTGTACACAAGGTGCCAGGGAGAGCAGGTAGTGTACACAAGGTGCCAGGGAGAGCAGGTAGTGTACACAAGGTGCCAGGGAGAGCAGGTATTGTACACAAGGTGCCAGGGAGAGCAGGTAGTGTACACAAGGTGCCAGGGAGAGCAGGTAGTGTACACAAGGTGCCAGGGAGAGCAGGTAGTGTACACAAGGTGCCAGGGAGAGCAGGTAGTGTACACAAGGTGCCAGGGAGAGCAGGTAGTGTACACAAGGTGCCAGGGTGAGCAGGTCGTGTACACAAGGTGGCAGGGTGAGCAGGTAGTGTACACAAGGTGCCAGGGAGAGCAGGTAGTGTACACAAGGTGCCAGGGAGAGCAGGTAGTGTACACAAGGTGCCAGGGAGAGCAGGTAGTGTACACAAGGTGCCAGGGAGAGCAGGTAGTGTACACAAGGTGCCAGGGAGAGCAGGTAGTGTACACAAGGTGCCAGGGAGAGCAGGTAGTGTACACAAGGTGCCAGGGAGAGCAGGTAGTGTACACAAGGTGCCAGGGAGAGCAGGTAGTGTACACAAGGTGCCAGGGAGAGCAGGTAGTGTACACAAGGTGCCAGGGAGAGCAGGTAGTGTACACAAGGTGCCAGGGTGAGCAGGTAGTGTACACAAGGTGCCAGGGTGAGCAGGTAGTATACACAAGGTGCCAGGGTGAGCAGATAGTGTACACAAGGTGCCAGTGTGAGCAGGTAGTGTACACAAGCTGCCAGGGAGAGCAGGTAGTGTACACAAGGTGCCAGGGTGAGCAGGTAGTGTACACAAGGTGCCAGGGAGAGCAGGTAGTGTACACAAGGTGCCAGGGAGAGCAGGTAGTGTACACAAGGTGCCAGGGAGAGCAGGTAGTGTACACAATGTGCCAGGGAGAGCAGGTAGTGTACACAAGGTGCCAGGGTGAGCAGGTAGTGTACACAAGGTGCCAGGAAGAGCAGGTAGTGCACACAAGGTGCCAGGGAGAGCAGGTAGTGTACACAAGGTGCCAGGGAGAGCAGGTAGTGTACACAAGGTGCCAGGGAGAGCAGGTAGTGTACACAAGGTGCCAGGGAGAGCAGGTAGTGTACACAAGGTGCCAGGGAGAGCAGGTAGTGTACACAAGGTGCCAGGGTGAGCAGGTAGTGTACACAAGGTGCCAGGGAGAGCAGGTAGTGTACACAAGGTGCCAGGGAGAGCAGGTAGTGTACACAAGGTGCCAGGGTGAGCAGGTAGTGTACACAAGGTGCCAGGGTGAGCAGGTAGTGTACACAAGGTGCCAGGGAGAGCAGGTAGTGTCCACAAGGTGCAAGGGAGAGCAGGTAGTGTACACAAGGTGCCAGGGTGAGCAGGTAGTGTACACAAGGTGCCAGGGTGAGCAGGTAGTGTACACAAGGTGCCAGGGTGAGCAGGTAGTGTACACAAGGTGCCAGGGAGAGCAGGTAGTGTACACAAGGTGCAAGGGAGAGCAGGTATTGTACACAAGGTGCCAGGGTGAGCAGGTAGTGTACACAAGGTGCCAGGGAGAGCAGGTAGTGTACACAAGGTGCCAGGGAGAGCAGGTAGTGTACACAAGGTGCCAGGGAGAGCAGGTAGTGTACACAAGGTGCCAGGGTGAGCAGGTAGTGTACACAAGGTGCCAGGGTGAGCGGGTAGTGTACACAAGGTGCCAGGGAGAGCAGGTAGTGTACACAAGGTGCCAGGGAGAGCAGGTAGTGTACACAAGGTGCCAGGGTGAGCAGGTAGTGTACACAAGGTGCCAGGGTGAGCAGGTAGTGTACACAAGGTGCCAGGGTGAGCAGGTAGTGTACACAAGGTGCCAGGGTGAGCAGGTAGTGTACACAAGGTGCCAGGGAGAGTAGGTAGTGTACACAAGGTGCCAGGGTGAGCAGGTAGTGTACACAAGGTGCCAGGGTGAGCAGGTAGTGTACACAAGGTGCCAGGGAGAGCAGGTAGTGTACACAAGCTGCCAGGGTGAGCAGGTAGTGTACACAAGGTGCCAGGGTGAGCAGGTAGTGTACACTAGGTGCCAGGGTGAGCAGGTAGTGTACACAAGGTGCCAGGGAGAGCAGGTAGTGTACACAAGGTGCCAGGGTGAGCAGGTAGTGTACACAAGGTGCCAGGGAGAGCAGGTAGTGTACACAAGGTGCCAGGGTGAGCAGGTAGTGTACACAAGGTGCCAAGGAGAGCAGGTAGTGTACACAAGCTGCCAGGGTGAGCAGGTAGTGTCCACAAGCTGCCAGGGTGAGCAGGTAGTGTACACAAAGTGCCAGGTTGAGCAGGTAGTGTACACAAGGTGCCAGGGTGAGCAGGTAGTGTACACAAGCTGCCAAGGTGAGCAGGTAGTGTACACAAGCTGCCAGGGTGAGCAGATAGTGTACACAAGGAGCCAGGTTGAGCAGGTAGTGTACAGAAGGTATCAGGGTGAGCAGATAGTGTACACAAGGAGTCAGGATGAGCAGGTAGTGTACACAAGCTGCCAGGGTGAGCAGGTAGTGTACACAAGGTGCCAGGGTGAGCAGATAATGTACACAAGGAGTCAGGATGAGCAGGTAGTGTACACAAGCTGCCAGAGTGAGCAGGTAGTGTACACAAGGTGCCAGGGTGAGCAGGTAGTGTACACAAGGTGCCAGGGTGAGCAGGTAGTGTACACAAGCTGCCAGGGTGAGCAGGTAGTGTCCACAAGCTGCCAGGGTGAGCAGATAGTGTACACAAGGTGCCAGGTTGAGCAGGTAGTGTACAGAAGGTATCAGGGTGAGCAGATAGTGTACACAAGGAGCCAGAGTGAGCAGGTAGTGTACACAAGGTGTCAGGGTGAGCATATAGTGTACACAAGGAGCCAGGGTGACCAGGTAGTGTACACAAGGTGCCAGAGAGAGCAGGTAGTGTAGACAAGGTGTCAGGGTGAGCAGATAGTGTACACAAGGCGCCAGGTTGAGCAGGAAGTGTACACAAGGTGCCAGGGTGAGCAGATAGTGTACACAAGGAGCCAGGGTGAGCAGGTAGTGTACACAAGGTGTCAGGGTGAGCATATAGTGTACACAAGGAGCCAGGGTGACCAGGTAGTGTACACAAGGTGCCAGAGAGAGCAGGTAGTGTACACAAGGTGTCATGGTGAGCAGATAGTGTACACAAGGAGCCAGGTTGAGCAGGAAGTGTACACAAGGTGCCAGGGTGAGCAGATAGTGTACACAAGGAGCCAGGGTGAGCAGGTAGTGTACACAAGGTGTCAGGGTGAGCAGATAGTGTACACAAGGTGCCAGGGAGAGCAGGTAGTTTACACAAGGTGTCAGGGTGAGCAGATAGTGTACACAAGGTGCCAGGGAGAGCAGGTAGTTTACACAAGGTGTCAGGGTGAGCAGATAGTGTACACAAGGTGCCAGGGAGAGCAGGTAGTGTACACAAAGTGCCAGGGAGAGCAGATAGTGTACACAAGGAGCCAGGTTGAGCAGGAGGTGTACGCAAGGTGCCAGGGTGAGCAGGTAGCATACACAAAGTGCCAGGGAGAGCAGGTAGTATCCACAAGGTGCCAGGGAGAACAGGTAGTGTACACAAGGTGCCAGGGTGAGCAGGGAGTGTACACAAGGTACCAGGGTGAGCAGGTAGTGTACACAAGGTGCCAGGGTGAGCAGATAGTGCACACAAGGTGCCAGAGAGAGCAGGTAGTGTACACAAGGTGCCAGGGTGAGCAAGTAGTGTACACAAGGTGCCAGAGAGAGCAGGTAGTGTGCATAAGGTGCCAGGGTAAGCAGGCAGTGTACACAAGGTGTCAGGGTAAGCAGGCGGTGTACACAAGGTGCCAGGGAGAGCAGGTAGTATCCACAAGGTGCCAGGGAGAGCAGGTAGTGTACACAAGGTGCCAGGGTGAGCAGGGAGTGTACACAAGGCGCCAGGGAGAGCGGGTAGTGTACACAAGGTGCCAGGGTGAGCAGATAGTGTACACAAGGTGCCAGGGTGAGCAGATAGTGTACACAAGGTGCCAGGGTGAGCAAGTAGTGTTACACAAGGTGCCAGGGTGAGCAGGAAGTGTACACAAGGTGCCAGGATGAGCAGGTTTTGCACACAAGGTGCCAGGGGTGGGTAGGTACTGTACAAATGGTGCCAGGGCGAGCAGGGACGGTACACAATGTGCCAGGGTGAGCAGGTAGTGTACATAAGGTGCCAGAGTGAGTAAGTAGTGTACACAAGGTGCCAAGGGTGTGCAGGTAGTGTACACAAGGTGCCAGGGGTCAGCAGGTAATTTACATATGGTGCCAGGGTGAGCGGGTAGTGTACAAAAGGTGCCTAGGGTGAGCAGGTAGTATACACAAAGTGCCAGGGAGAGCAGATAGTGTACACAAGGAGCCAGGTTGAGCAGGAGGTGTACACAAGGTGCCAGGGTGAGCAGGTAGTATACACAAAGTGCCAGGGAGAGCAGGTAGTGCACACAAGGTGCCAGAGAGAGCAGGTAGTGTACACAAGGTGCCAGGGTGAGCAGGTAGTGTACACAAGGTGCCAGAGAGAGCAGGTAGTGTACACAAGGTGCCAGGGTGAGCAGGTAGTGTACACAAGGTGCCAGAGAGAGCAGGTAGTTTGCACAAGGTGCCAGGGTAAGCAGGCAGTGTACACAAGGTGTCAGGGTAAGCAGGCAGTGCACACAAGGTGCCAGGGAGAGCAGGTAGTATCCACAAGGTGCCAGGGAGAGCAGGTAGTGTACACAAGGTGCCAGGGTGAACAGGGATTGTACACAAGGCGCCAGGGAGAGCGGATAGTGTACACAAGGTGCCAGTGTGAGCAGGTAGTGTACAGAAGGTGCCAGGGAGAGCAGGTAGTGTACACAAGGTGGCAGGGTGAGCAGGTAGTGTACACAAGGTGCCAGGGAGAGCAGGTAGTGTACACAAGGTGGCAGGGAGAGCAGGTAGTGTACACAAGGTGCCAGTGTGAGCAGGTAGTGTACACAAGGTGCCAAGGAGAGCAGGTAGTGTACACAAGCTGCCAGGGTGAGCAGGTAGTGTCCACAAGCTGCCAGGGTGAGCAGGTAGTGTACACAAAGTGCCAGGTTGAGCAGGTAGTGTACACAAGGTGCCAGGGTGAGCAGGTAGTGTACACAAGCTGCCAAGGTGAGCAGGTAGTGTACACAAGCTGCCAGGGTGAGCAGATAGTGTACACAAGGAGCCAGGTTGAGCAGGTAGTGTACACAAGGTGCCAGGGAGAGCAGGTAGTGTACACAAGCTGCCAGGGTGAGCAGGTAGTGTACACAAGGTGCCAGGGTGAGCAGGTAGTGTACACAAGGTGCCAGGGTGAGCAGGTAGTGTACACAAGGTGCCAGGGAGAGCAGGTAGTGTACACAAGGTGCCAGGGTGAGCAGGTAGTGTACACAAGGTGCCAGGGAGAGCAGGTAGTGTACACAAGGTGCCAGGGTGAGCAGGTAGTGTACACAAGGTGCCAAGGAGAGCAGGTAGTGTACACAAGCTGCCAGGGTGAGCAGGTAGTGTCCACAAGCTGCCAGGGTGAGCAGGTAGTGTACACAAAGTGCCAGGTTGAGCAGGTAGTGTACACAAGGTGCCAGGGTGAGCAGGTAGTGTACACAAGCTGCCAAGGTGAGCAGGTAGTGTACACAAGCTGCCAGGGTGAGCAGATAGTGTACACAAGGACCCAGGTTGAGCAGGTAGTGTACAGAAGGTATCAGGGTGAGCAGATAGTGTACACAAGGAGTCAGGATGAGCAGGTAGTGTACACAAGCTGCCAGGGTGAGCAGGTAGTGTACACAAGGTGCCAGGGTGAGCAGATAATGTACACAAGGAGTCAGGATGAGCAGGTAGTGTACACAAGCTGCCAAAGTGAGCAGGTAGTGTAAACAAGGTGCCAGGGTGAGCAGGTAGTGTACACAAGGTGCCAGGGTGAGCAGGTAGTGTACACAAGGAGTCAGGTTGAGCAGGTAGTGTACACAAGCTGCCAGGGTGAGCAGGTAGTGTCCACAAGCTGCCAGGATGAGCAGATAGTGTACACAAGGTGCCAGGTTGAGCAGGTAGTGTACAGAAGGTATCAGGGTGAGCAGATAGTGTACACAAGGAGCCAGAGTGAGCAGGTAGTGTACACAAGGTGTCAGGGTGAGCATATAGTGTACACAAGGAGCCAGGGTGACCAGGTAGTGTACACAAGGTGCCAGAGAGAGCAGGTAGTGTAGACAAGGTGTCAGGGTGAGCAGATAGTGCACACAAGGCGCCAGGTTGAGCAGGAAGTGTACACAAGGTGCCAGGGTGAGCAGATAGTGTACACAAGGAGCCAGGGTGAGCAGGTAGTGTACACAAGGTGTCAGGGTGAGCATATAGTGTACACAAGGAGCCAGGGTGACCAGGTAGTGTACACAAGGTGCCAGAGAGAGCAGGTAGTGTACACAAGGTGTCATGGTGAGCAGATAGTGTACACAAGGAGCCAGGTTGAGCAGGAAGTGTACACAAGGTGCCAGGGTGAGCAGATAGTGTACACAAGGAGCCAGGGTGAGCAGGTAGTGTACACAAGGTGTCAGGGTGAGCAGATAGTGTACACAAGGTGCCAGGGAGAGCAGGTAGTTTACACAAGGTGTCAGGGTGAGCAGATAGTGTACACAAGGTGCCAGGGAGAGCAGGTAGTTTACACAAGGTGTCAGGGTGAGCAGATAGTGTACACAAGGTGCCAGGGTGAGCAGGTAGTGTACACAAAGTGCCAGGGAGAGCAGATAGTGTACACAAGGAGCCAGGTTGAGCAGGAGGTGTACGCAAGGTGCCAGGGTGAGCAGGTAGTATACACAAAGTGCCAGGGAGAGCAGGTAGTATCCACAAGGTGCCAGGGAGAGCAGGTAGTGTACACAAGGTGCCAGGGTGAGCAGGGAGTGTACACAAGGTGCCAGGGTGAGCAGGTAGTGTACACAAGGTGCCAGGGTGAGCAGATAGTGCACACAAGGTGCCAGAGAGAGCAGGTAGTGTACACAAGGTGCCAGGGTGAGCAGGTAGTGTACACAAGGTGCCAGAGAGAGCAGGTAGTGTGCACAAGGTGCCAGGGTAAGCAGGCAGTGTACACAAGGTGTCAGGGTAAGCAGGCAGTGTACACAAGGTGCCAGGGTGAGCAGGAAGTGTACACAAGGTGCCAGGATGAGCACGTTTTGCACACAAGGTGCCAGGGGTGGGTAGGTACTGTACAAATGGTGCCAGGGCGAGCAGGGACGGTACACAATGTGCCAGGGTGAGCAGGTAGTGTACATAAGGTGCCAGAGTGAGCAAGTAATGTACACAAGGTGCCAAGGGTGTGCAGGTAGTGTACACAAGGTGCCAGGGGTCAGCAGGTAATTTACATATGGTGCCAGGGTGAGCGGGTAGTGTACAAAAGGTGCCTAGGGTGAGCAGGTAGTATACACAAAGTGCCAGGGAGAGCAGATAGTGTACACAAGGAGCCAGGTTGAGCAGGAGGTGTACACAAGGTGCCAGGGTGAGCAGGTAGTATACACAAAGTGCCAGGGAGAGCAGGTAGTGCACACAAGGTGCCAGAGAGAGCAGGTAGTGTACACAAGGTGCCAGGGTGAGCAGGTAGTGTACACAAGGTGCCAGAGAGAGCAGGTAGTGTACACAAGGTGCCAGGGTGAGCAGGTAGTGTACACAAGGTGCCAGAGAGAGCAGGTAGTGTGCACAAGGTGCCAGGGTAAGCAGGCAGTGTACACAAGGTGTCAGGGTAAGCAGGCAGTGTACACAAGGTGCCAGGGAGAGCAGGTAGTATCCACAAGGTGCCAGGGAGAGCAGGTAGTGTACACAAGGTGCCAGGGTGAACAGGGAGTGTACACAAGGCGCCAGGGAGAGCGGGTAGTGTACACAAGGTGCCAGTGTGAGCAGGTAGTGTACACAAGGTGCCAGGGAGAGCAGGTAGTGTACACAAGGTGGCAGGGTGAGCAGGTAGTGTACACAAGGTGCCAGGGAGAGCAGGTAGTGTACACAAGGTGGCAGGGAGAGCAGGTAGTGTACACAAGGTGCCAGTGTGAGCAGGTAGTGTACACAAGGTGCCAGGGAGAGCAGGTAGTGTACACAAGGTGCCAGTGTGAGCAGGTAGTGTACACAAGGTGCCAGGGTGAGCAGGTAGTGTACACAAGGTGGCAGGGTGAGGAGGTAGTTTACACAAGGTAGCAGGGTAAGCAGGTAGTGTACACAAGGTGCCAGGGTGAGCAGGTAGTGTACACAAGGTGCCAGTGTGAGCAGGTAGTTTACACAAGGTGGCAGGGTGAGGAGGTAGTGTACACAAGGTGCCAGGGAGAGCAGGTAGTGTACACAAGGTGCCAGGGAGAGCAGGTAGTTAACACAAGGTGCCAGTGTGAGCAGGTAGTGTACACAAGGTGCCAGTGTGAGCAGGTAGTGTACACAAGGTGCCAGTGTGAGCAGGTAGTGTACACAAGGTGCCAGTGTGAGCAGGTAGTATACACAAGGTGCCAGTGTGAGCAGGTAGTGTACACAAGGTGCCAGTGTGAGCAGGTAGTGTACACAAGGTGCCAGTGTGAGCAGGTAGTGTACACAAGGTGCCAGTGTGAGCAGGTAGTTTACACAAGGTGCCAGGGAGAGCAGGCAGTGTACACAAGGTGGCAGGGTGAGTAGGTAGTGTACACAAGGTGCCAGGGTGAGCAGGTAGTGTACACAAGGTGCCAGAGAGAGCAGGTAGTGTACACAAGGTGCCAGGGAGAGCAGGTAGTGTACACAAGGTGCCAGGGAGAGCAGGTAGTGTGCGCAAGGTGCCAAGGAGAGCAGGTAGTGTACACAAGGTGCCAGGGAGAGCAGGTAGTGTACGCAAGGTGCCAGGGAGAGCAGGTAGTGTACGCAAGGTGCCAGGGAGAGCAGGTAGTGTACACAAGGTGCCAGGGAGAGCAGGTAGTGTACGCAAGGTGTCAGGGTGAGCAGGTCGTGTACACAAGGTGCCAGGGAGAGCAGGTAGTGTACGCAAGGTGCCAGGGAGAGCAGGTAGTGTACACAAGGTGCCAGGGAGAGCAGGTAGTGTACGCAAGGTGCCAGGGAGAGCAGGTAGTTTACACAAGGTGCCAGGGAGAGCAGGTAGTGTACGCAAGGTGCCAGGGAGAGCAGGTAGTTTACACAAGGTGCCAAAGAGAGCAGGTAGTGTACTCAAGGTGCCAGGGAGAGCAGGTAGTTTGCACAAGGTGCCAGAGAGAGCAGGTAGTGTACACAAGGTGTCAGGGTGAGCAGGTAGTGTACACAAGGTGCCAGGGAGAGCAAGTAGTGTACACAAGGTGCCAGGGTGAGCAGGTAGTGTATACAAGGTGCCAGGGAGAGCAGGTAGTGTACACAAGGTGCCAGGGAGAGCAAGTAGTGTATACAAGGTGCCAGGGTGAGCAGGTAGTGTACACAAGGTGCTAGGGGTGAGCAAGTAGTGTTACACAAGGTGCCAGGGTGAGCAGGTAGTGTATACAAGGTGCCAGGGTGAGCAGGTAGTGTACACAAGGTGCCAGGGAAAGCAGGTAGTGTACACAAGGTGCCAGGGTGAGCAGATAGTGTACACAAGGTGCCAGGGTGAGCAGATAGTGTACACAAGGTGCTAGGGGTGAGCAAGTAGTGTTACACAAGGTGCCAGGGTGAGCAGGAAGTGTACACAATGTGCCAGGATGAGCAGGTTTTGCACACAAGGTGCCAGGGGTGGGTAGGTACTGTACAAATGGTGCCAGGGCGAGCAGGGACGGTACACAATGTGCCAGGGTGAGCAGGTAGTGTACATAAGGTGCCAGAGTGAGCAAGTAGTGTACACAAGGTGCCAAGGGTGTGCAGGTAGTGTACACAAGGTGCCAGAGTGAGCAAGTAGTGTACACAAGGTGCCAAGGGTGTGCAGGTAGTGTACACAAGGTGCCAGGGGTCAGCAGGTAATTTACAAATGGTGCCAGGGTGAGCGGGTAGTGTACAAAAGGTGCCTAGGGTGAGCAGGTAGTATAGACAAGGTGCCAGGGATGAGCATGTAGTATAGACAAGGTGCCAGGGATGAGCATGTAGTATAGACAAGGTGCCAGGGATGAGCATGTAGTATAGACAAGGTGCCAGGGATGAGCATGTAGTATAGACAAGGTGCCAGGGATGAGCAGGTAGTATAGACAAGGTGCCAGGGATGAGCAGGTAGTATAGACAAGGTGCCAGGGATGAGCAGGTAGTATAGACAAGGTGCCAGGGATGAGCAGGTAGTATAGACAAGGTGCCAGGGGTGAGCAGGTAGAGTAGGCAAGGTGCCAGGGATGAGCAGGTAGTATAGACAAGGTGCCAGGGATGAGCAGGTAGTATAGACAAGGTGCCAGGGGTGAGCAGGTAGTATAGACAAGATGCCAGGGATGAGCAGGTAGTATAGACAAGATGCCAGGGATGAGCAGGTAGTATAGACAAGGTGCCAGGGATGAGCAGGTAGAGTAGGCAAGGTGCCAGAGGTTAGCAGGTCGTGTACACAAGGTGCCAGGGGTGAGCAGCAGCATCAGGAGCACGTGGCACTCACAGTGCCACAAGTGAAAGACAAAACAGCAACACCTCGCCTGTGTGCCACTTGCTTACCTTCCTCCATTTTTGGTCGAATTCCTGAGAAAAGGAGTATGTTAGTCACCAGTGGATCAAACAGAGCAGTCACCCTCATAACAGAGCAGTCACCCTCATAACAGAGCAGTCACCCTCATAACAGAGCAGTCACCCTCATAACAGAGCAGTCACCCTCATAACAGAGCAGTCACCCTCATAACAGAGCAGTCACCCTCATAACAGAGCAGTCACCCTCATAACAGAGGAGTTACCCTCATAACAGAGCAGTCACCCTCATAACAGAGCAGTCACCCTCATAACAGAGCAGTCACCCTCATAACAGAGCAGTCACCCTCATAACAGAGCAGTCACCCTTATAACAGAGCATTCACCCTTATAACAGAGCAGTCACCCTTATAACAGAGCAGTCACCCTGATAACAGAGCAGTCACCCTCATACCAGAGCAGTCATCCTCATAACAGAGCAGTCACCCTCATAACAGAGCAGTCACCCTCATACCAGAGCAGTCACCCTCATAACAGAGCAGTCACCCTTATACCAGAGCAGTCACCCTCATACCAGAGCAGTCACCCTCATACCAGAGCAGTCACCCTTATAACACAGCAGTCACTCTCACAGAGCAGTCTCCCTCATAACAGAGCAGTCACCCTCATAACAGAGCAGTCACCCTTATACCAGAGCAGTCACCCTCATACCAGAGCAGTCACCCTCATACCAGAGCAGTCACCCTTATAACACAGCAGTCACTCTCACAGAGCAGTCTCCCTCATAACAGAGCAGTCACCCTCATAACAGAGCAGTCACCCTTATACCAGAGCAGTCACCCTCATACCAGAGCAGTCACCCTCATACCAGAGCAGTCACCCTTATAACACAGCAGTCACTCTCACAGAGCAGTCTCCCTCATAACAGAGCAGTCACTGGACATTAAAATGGTATAAAATACCGACAGGTTGTTAGGTAAGACACATATGCAACAGTTAGGTATCTTTATTTCGAAACGTTTCGCCTACACAGTAGGCTTCTTCAGTCGAGTACAGAAAAGTTGATAGAAACAGAAGATACTTGAAGACGATGTAATCAGTCCATCACCCTTAAAGTTTTGAGGTGGTCAGTCCCTCAGTCTGGAGAAGAGCATTGTTCCATAGTATGAAACAATATGGAGATGAAGTGACAGGATGGAGCTTTTTATAGCGCCAAGAGGTGAGACGTAGGTCACTAGAAGTGGTAAGGGTGATGGACTGATTACATCGTCTTCAAGTATCTTCTGCTTCTATCAACTTTTCTGTACTCGACTGAAGAAGCCTACTGTGTGGGCGAAACGTTTCGAAATAAAGATACCTAACTGTTGCATATGTGTCTTACCTAACAACAGAGCAGTCACTCTCACAGAGCAGTCTCCCTCATAACAGAGCAGTCACTCCTCATAACAGAGCAGTCACCCTCATAACAGAGCAGTCACTCCTCATAACAGAGCAGTCACCATCATAACAGAGCAGTCACCCTCATAACAGAGCAGTCACTCCTCATAACAGAGCAGTCTCCCTCATAACAGAGCAGTCACTCCTCATAACAGAGCAGTCACCCTCATAACAGAGCAGTCACTCCTCATAACAGAGCAGTCTCCCTCATAACAGAGCAGTCACTCCTCATAACAAAGCAGTCACCCTCATAACAGAGCAGTCACTCCTCATAACAGAGCAGTCACTCCTCATAACAGAGCAGTCACCCTCATAACAGAGCAGTCACTCCTCATAACAGAGCAGTCACTCCTCATAACAGAGCAGTCACTCCTCATAACAGAGCAGTCACTCCTCATAACAGAGCAGTCACTCCTCATAACAGAGCAGTCACTCCTCATAACAGAGCAGTCACTCCTCATAACAGTGCAGTCACTCCTCATAACAGAGCAGTCACTCCTCATAACAGAGCAGTCACCCTCATAACAGAGCAGTCACTCCTCATAACAGAGCAGTCACTCCTCATAACAGAGCAGTCACTCCTCATAACAGAGCAGTCTCTCCTCATAACAGTGCAGTCACTCCTCATAACAGAGCAGTCACTCCTCATAACAGAGCAGTCACTCCTCATAACAGAGCAGTCACTCCTCATAACAGTGCAGTCACTCCTCATAACAGTGCAGTCACTCCTCATAACAGTGCAGTCACTCCTCATAACAGTGCAGTCACTCCTCATAACAGCAGTCACTCCTCATAACAGAGCAGTCACCCTCATAACAGAGCAGTCACTCCTCATAACAGAGCAGTCACTCCTCATAACAGAGCAGTCACCCTCATAACAGCAGTCACCCTCATAACAGAGCAGTCACTCCTCATAACAGAGCAGTCTCTCCTCATAACAGAGCAGTCACTCCTCATAACAGAGCAGTCACCCTCATAACAGAGCAGTCACCCTCATAACAGAGCAGTCACCCTCATAACAGAGCAGTCACTCCTCATAACAGAGCAGTCACTCCTCATAACAGAGCAGTCACTCCTCATAACACAGCAGTCACCCTCATAACAGAGCAGTAACCCTCATAACAGAGCAGTCACCCTCATAACAGAGCAGTCACTCCTCATAACAGAGCAGTCTCTCCTCATAACAGTGCAGTCACTCCTCATAACAGAGCAGTCACTCCTCATAACAGAGCAGTCACTCCTCATAACAGAGCAGTCACTCCTCATAACAGTGCAGTCACTCCTCATAACAGTGCAGTCACTCCTCATAACAGTGCAGTCACTCCTCATAACAGTGCAGTCACTCCTCATAACAGCAGTCACTCCTCATAACAGAGCAGTCACCCTCATAACAGAGCAGTCACTCCTCATAACAGAGCAGTCACTCCTCATAACAGAGCAGTCACCCTCATAACAGCAGTCACCCTCATAACAGAGCAGTCACTCCTCATAACAGAGCAGTCTCTCCTCATAACAGAGCAGTCACTCCTCATAACAGAGCAGTCACCCTCATAACAGAGCAGTCACCCTCATAACAGAGCAGTCACCCTCATAACAGAGCAGTCACTCCTCATAACAGAGCAGTCACTCCTCATAACAGAGCAGTCACTCCTCATAACACAGCAGTCACCCTCATAACAGAGCAGTAACCCTCATAACAGAGCAGTCACCCTCATAACAGAGCAGTCACTCCTCATAACAGAGCAGTCACTCCTCATAACAGAGCAGTTACTCCTCATAACAGAGTAGTTACCCTCATTATAAAGCATTATAATTGTGTTGTATGTACGTCAACACTCCTTGACAAAATCAAGTTACATGAACATCTAGAAATAACACCTGTGATGTGTGTGTGTGTGTGTGTGTGTGTGTGTGTGTGTGTGTGTGTGTGTGTGTGTGTGTGTGTGTGTGTGTGTGTGTGTTTACCTGGAGTTTACCTGGAGAGAGTTGCGGGGGTCAACGCCCCCGCGGCCCGGTCTGTGACCAGGCCTCCTGGTGGATCAGAGCCTGATCAACCAGGCTGTTGCTGCTGGCTGCACGCAAACCAACGTACGAGCCACAGCCCGGCTGATCAGGAACTGACTTTAGGTGCTTGTCCAGTGCCAGCTTGAAGACTGCCAGGGGTCTGTTGGTAATCCCCCTTATGTGTGCTGGGAGGCAGTTGAACAGTCTCGGGCCCCTGACACTTATTGTATGGTCTCTTAACGTGCTAGTGACACCCCTGCTTTTCATTGGGGGGATGGTGCATCGTCTGCCAAGTCTTTTGCTTTCGTAGTGAGTGATTTTCGTGTGCAAGTTCGGTACTAGTCCCTCTAGGATTTTCCAGGTGTATATAATCATGTGTCTCTCCCTCCTGCGTTCCAGGGAATACAGGTTTAGGAACCTCAAGCGCTCCCAGTAATTGAGGTGTTTTATCTCCGTTATACGCGCCGTGAAAGTTCTCTGTACATTTTCTAGGTCGGCAATTTCACCTGTCTTGAAAGGTGCTGTTAGTGTGCAGCAATATTCCAGCCTAGATAGAACAAGTGACCTGAAGAGTGTCATCATGGGCTTGGCCTCCCTAGTTTTGAAGGTTCTCATTATCCATCCTGTCATTTTTCTAGGAGATGCGATTGATACAATGTTATGGTCCTTGAAGGTGAGATCCTCCGACATAATCACTCCCAGGTCTTTGACGTTGGTGTTTCGCTCTATTTTGTGGCCAGAATTTGTTTTGTACTCTGATGAAGATTAATTAATTTCCTCATGTTTACCATATCTGAGTATTTGAAATTTCTCATCGTTGAACTTCATATTGTTTTCTGCAGCCCACTGGAAGATTTGGTTGATGTCCGCCTGGAGCCTTGCAGTGTCTGCAATGGAAGACACTGTCATGCAGATTCGGGTGTCATCTGCAAAGAAAGACACGGTGCTGTGGCTGACATCCTTGTCTATGTCGGATATGAGGATGAGGAACAAGATGGGAGTGAGTACTGTGCCTTGTGAAACAGAGCTTTTCACCGTAGCTGCCTCGGGCTTTACTCTGTAGTGCTATAGGTTAGTGCTATTGGTCTGTAGTTCTTTGCTGTTGCTTTACTGCCCCCTTTGTGGAGTGGGGCTATGTCTGTTGTTTTTAGTAACTGTGGGACGACCCCCGTGTCCATGCTCCCTCTCCATAGGATGGAAAAGGCTCGTGATAGGGGCTTCTTGCAGTTCTTGATGAACACAGAGTTCCATGAGTCTGGCCCTGGGGCAGAGTGCATGGGCATGTCATTTATCGCCTGTTCGAAGTCATTTGGCGTCAGGATAACATCGGATAGGCTTGTGTTAATCAAATTTTGTGGCTCATAAAAAATTAATTTTGATCTTCGACTCTCAGTCTGGTTAGCGGCTTGCTAAAAACTGAGTCATATTGGGACTTGAGTAGCTCACTCATTTCCTTGCTGTCATCTGTGTAGGACCCATCTTGTTTAAGTAGGGGCCCAATACTGGACGTTGTTCTCGATTTTGATTTGGCATAGGAGAAGAAATACTTTGGGTTTCTTTCGATTTCATTTATGGCTTTTAGTTCTTCCCGCGATTCCTGACTCCTAAAGGATTCTTTTAGCTTAAGTTCGATGCTTGCTATTTCTCTGTCCAGTGTCTCCCTACGCATTTCAGATATATTGACCTCTTTTAGCCGCTCTGTTATTCTTTTCCGTCGCCTGTAAAGGGAGCGCCTGTCTCTTTCTATTTTACATCTACTCCTCCTTTTTCTTAGAGGAATAAGCCTTGTGCATACATCGAGTGCCACCGAGTTAATCTGTTCTAGGCATAAGTTGGGGTCTGTGTTGCTTAGTATATCTTCCCAGCTTATATCGGTTAGGACTTGGTTTATTTGGTCCCACTTTATGTTTTTGTTATTGAAGTTGAATTTGGTGAATGCTCCCTCGTGACTAGTCTCATTATGTCGGTCTGGGGCTCCACGCATACATGTCTGAACCTCAATTATGTTGTGATCTGAGTATATTGTTTTTGATATGGTGACATTTCTTATCAGATCATCATTGTTAGTGAAGATGAGGTCTAGTGTATTCTCCAGTCTAGTAGGCTCTATTATTTGCTGGTTTAAATTGAATTTTGTGCAGAGATTTAAAAGCTCGTGTGAGTGTGAGTTTTCATCAGAGCTGCCTCCTGGTGTTATTACTGCAACAATATTATTTGCTATATTCCTCCATTTTAGGTGCCTTAAGTTGAAATCCCCCAGGAGCAAGATGTTGGGTGCAGGAGCTGGAAGATTTTCCAGACAGTGGTCAATTTTTAACAGCTGTTCCTGGAATTGCTGGGATGTTGCATCCGGAGGCTTGTAGACTACCACAATGACTAGGTTTTGGTTCTCGACCTTTACTGCTAAAACTTCCACTACATCATTTGAGGCATTAAGCAGTTCTGTGCAAACAAGTGACTCTGCAATGTACAGGCCAACTCCCCCCCCTTTTTGCCTGTTCACTCTGTCACATCTGTATAGGTTGTAACCTGGGATCCATATTTCGTTGTCCAAGTGATCCTTTATGTGGGTCTCAGTGAAAGCCGCGAACATTGCCTTTGCCTCTGCAAGCAGTCCACGGATGAAAGGTATTTTGTTGTTTGTTGCTGGCTTTAGACCCTGTATATTTGCAAAGAAGAATGTTATCGGACTGGTGGTATTGTTGGTACTGGGGGGGATTTTTTTTCCGGCATTAGTATCTGTATCTGTATCTGTTGGTTTGGAGTGGAGGCCATCGACTGTGGTTCCACTCCAGGAATGACTGGATTTGGTGTACGATTTCTGCCATTTCCTGCCAGTTTTTTTTTTCCTTCCTGGCACTAAAAAACCTCTCCCTCTTGAGTGGCTGTGGCTACCCAGGTTTTCCCATGGCCTGGATGTTTTGTATCTTTTTGTCCCCTTTAGAAGGTATGCCTGGCAATTTATGTTATAGCACAGTCTTTCCTGTACTGAAGAGGTACACAGTTCAGGGTGAAAAAGCTTACAGGAAGGGAGTTTGCATTTTCCTGTTGTCATATGGGCATGGCATTTTCTAGGGTGGTCATAGTTGCACGTCCCATCTGTTTTTCCAGATTTCCCATGCCAGCAGATACCAAGTGCATAGTATGTGCACAGGCTTGGTTTCCGTTTGCCTTGGGTTTCTGTGACTGTATTCCCTGCTGGTGCATGTTTCCCTGTCTTACTTCTATCCTCCCTAGCACCAACAATGGAGCTCCCACCAGTTGTTTTTGGTAATATATCCTCACTATTGCTAGTGGAGTCCTCTTGTTTGCTATTTCCTGCAGTATTTCTAGTTTGCAATATTGGTTTTATCTTATCTTTGACTACACTTGTTTCCCTACTATGGCTCCTGTCCCCTATGAGGTCATTTATATGTATTCCTTCCTGCGTATAATTCCCGACTACCTGGACAAAATCTCCAGCTTCACCATTACTGTCTCCCAGGACAGCATCTCCAGCTTCACCATTACTGTCTCCCAGGACAGCACCTCCAGCTTCACCATTACTGTCTCCCAGGACAGCACCTCCAGCTTCACCATTACTGTCTCCCAGGACAGCACTATCAGCCCCACATTTACTGACTACCAGGACATCACCTCCAGCCTTACAGTTTCTGACTACATGGCCAGTATCAAGGGCAGTACCATTCAGCCCAGACTTTTTATGTTCCCATCTGTTGTAGAAAGCTTCCAGGTTTTCTATGAAAGCAGCTTTGATGTTGTCCTCTTTTAATACCCTTGTGATTTTAGTCCACAGATTTATCTCATTTGGGCATACCCAAAAACACTTCCCTGTTTTAACACTGTGTGTGTGTGTGTGTGTGTGTGTGTGTGTGTGTGTGTGTGTGTGTGTGTGTGTGTGTGTGTGTGTGTGTGTGTGTGTGATGTGTGTGTGATGTGTGTGTGTGTGTGTGATGTGTGTGTGTGTGTGTGTGTGTGTGTGTGTGATGTGTGTGTGATGTGTGTGTGTGTGATGTGTGTGTGAGTGATGTGTGTGTGTGAGATGTGTGTGTGTGATGTGTGTGTGTGTGTGTGTGTGTGTGTGTGTGTGTGTGTGAGTGTGTGTGATGTGTGTGTGTGTGTGTGTGTGTGTGTGTGTGTGTGTGTGTGTGTGATGTGTGTGTGTGTGTGTGTGTGTGTGGTACTCACCTAATTATGGTTGCTGGGGTCGATTCACAGCTCCTGGCCCCGTATGTGAGTGTGTGTGTACTCACCTAGTTGCGGTTTCGGTGGTCGAGTCCGAGCTCCTGGCCCCGCCTCTTCACTGATCGCTACTAGGTCACTCTCCCTGAACCGTGAACTTTATCATACCTCTGCCTAAAGCTATGTATGGATCCTGCCTCCACTACATCGCTTCCCAAACTATTCCACTTACTGACTACTCTGTGGCTGAAGAAATACTTCCTAACATCCCTGTGATTCATCTGTGTCTTCAACTTCCAACTGTGTCCCCTTGTTACTGTGTCCAATCTCTGGAACATCCTGCCTTTGTCCACCTTGTCAGTTCCTCTCAGTATTTTGCATATCGTTATCATGTCTCCCCTATCTCTCCTGTCCTCCAGTGTCGTCAGGTTGATTTCCCTGAACCTCTCCTCGTAGGACATACCTCTTAGCTCTGGGACTAGTCTTGTTGCAAACCTTTGCACTTTCTCTAGTTTTTTTACGTGCTTGGCTAGATGTGGGTTCCAAACTGGTGCCGCATATTCCAATATGGGCCTAACGTACACAGTGTACAGGGTCCTGAAGGATTCCTTATTAAGATATCGGAATGCTGTTCTGAGGTTTGCTAGGCGCCCATATGCTGCAGCCGTTATTTGGTTGATGTGCGCTTCAGATGTGCCTGGTGTTATACTCACCCCAAGATCTTTTTCCTTGAGTGAGGTCTGTAGTCTCTGGCCCCCTAGACTGTACTCCGTCTGCGGTCTTCTTTGCCCTTTCCCAATCTTCATGACTTTGCACTTGGTGGGATTGAACTCCAGGAGCCAATTGCTGGACCAGGTCTGCAGCCTGTCCAGATCCCTTTGTAGTTCTGCCTGGTCTTCGATCGAGTGAATTCTTCTCATCAACTTCACGTCATCTGCAAACAGGGACACCTCAGAGTCTATTCCTTCCGTCATGTCGTTCACAAATACCAGAAACAATACTGGTCCTAGGACTGACCCCTGTGGGACCCCGCTGGTCACAGGTGCCCACTCTGACACCTCGCCACGTGTATGTGTGTGTGTGTGTGTGTGTGTGTGTGTTAGTTACCATTTTGTCCTAGGCACATGTCGATTAGACACTAGGCCTGTTGTATATTCGTGCATGCGTGTGTGTGTGTGTGTGTGTGTGTGTGTGTGTGTGTGTGTGTGTGTGTGTGTGTACTCACCTATTTGTACTCACCTATTTGTGGTTGCAGGGGTCGAGTCTTAGCTCCTGGCCCCGCCTCTTCACCGGTTGCTACTGGGTCCTCTCTCTCCCCGCTCCATGAGCTTTATGAAACCTCGTCTTAAAACTATGTATGGTTCCTGCGTCCACTGCGTCACTTTCTAGGCTATTCCACGGCCTGACAACTCTATGACTGAAGAAATACTTCCTAATATCTCTCTGACTCATCTGTGTCTTCAACTTCCAATTGTGACCTCTTGTTTCTGTGTCCCCTCCTGGAGTTTACCTGGAGAGAGTTTCGGGGGTCAACGCCCCCGCGGCCCGGTCTGTGACCAGGCCTCCTGGTGGATCAGAGCCTGATCAACCAGGCTGTTGCTGCTGGCTGCACGCAAACCAACGTACGAGCCACAGCCCGGCTGGTCAGGAACCGACTTTAGGTGCTTGTCCAGTGCCAGTTTGAAGACTGCCAGTATTTTATATGTCGTTATCATGTCTCTCCTGACCCTCCTGTGTGTGTGTGTGTGTGTGTGTCAGTCATAGCTCCTGGTCCCGTGTGTGTGTGTGTTGCAGATGATGACGTGTTGGTGATGCAGGTGGTGTGGTGGAGCAGGTGTTGTGGTGGTGCAGGTAGTGTAATAGTGCAGGTGGTGTTGGTACAGGTGGTGGGGTACCGTAGATGGTGTGTCAGTTCAGGTGGTCTGGTGGTGCTGGTGGTGTGTTCAGGTGATGTGGTGGTGCAGGTGGTGTGTTGGTGCAGGTGGTGTGTTAATTCAGGTGGTGTGGTGGTGCAGGTTGTATGTTAATTCAGCTGGCGTACTTACTAGGGTGGTACTTGGTAGCAGCAATAACCTGAACCTGGGTGTCAGGTATGGTAACCACACACTGGAAGACAGTAGCACCTGCCAGGTCGTGGTCACTCATCGTGCGCTCCATCAGCAGGTTGTAGGTCCCTTGTGACTGGGTGATCACCTTCTTACCATCGCTCAGCACAACGCTGTCTCAAAGCAAAGATCACATCAATTACACATGATACTCTCCTTAGTTTTAAATTAATATTTTCAACAAAGCATATTATATGATAAAAACTGCTACCTGGCTACCTTACAACGTCATAATAATTTTTTTTTTATTTGGCTGCTGACAAACTTTATCATGATTTTATGATCTAATGGTGCCTTGAGATTTTTCTAACTTGCTGAAATTCCCCAGTATTCAACTTACCCTACAAAGGATATTATCCTATATTTCAAAGCTGTGAACGTTATGAGTAACAAAGTTATTATGGTCAAGTAACGCCCTAACAACACACTCATTACTTCCGCACCTCTGTTATTGCAGCTGTATAATTAATGATGTTGCTTACAGGTCACTGATGATCCTGACGATCAAGACTAACGTAATTAAGTAGCCTATTTTTCTTAGCTTAAAAATGTGTAATTAAAATAATGAAATTAATAAAATTCAACCAATATAATGACCAAATCAATCAAATTCAACCAATATAAGTATTTTTTTAAAATTCAACCAATATGACAAAATAAATAATCTTCAACCTATATTTAGAAACATTACCAGGTACAATATTGTAATTTTGGACAGCTTATGGATCATATGCAACCAGAAGGTCGTTTGACATCAGGTCTCTGTGGTAATGATTCCCAGACCTGCCAGCAGCAAGGAAAACAAACTATAAAATAAAAAAACTTTTTTCATTTTCCTTTACGGGTTGTGTAGCTTCAGCGTGCATGATATCTCATCAGTCTTTGCGGGTTAGTTGATAAACAATTTACTTCTTTTGTCAGTCAACTTCCTCAACACGTTGACAGCAACAATCTGAACCTCAGGGTGGGTTATTGTTTAATTTTGAACAGTATCTTTAGCCTGCTGGTGACTTTTTCCATTCATATACAAATGAGTGTGGTGGCAAGTGTACCTGATGACTGTGTCTGGTTTGGCAGGATGACCCTCTTGATTATTATTATTATTAACCCACAAAGGTTGATTGATCCTCTTGAGAACCTCTGAAATAATAAAACTTGCCAAATTTTGTGTGCTGCTGTTGACTGTGGCAACACATTCAAATTTTCAACAGCACCAGTGGTCATTTTCTCTGATAATTAATTTGACGTCTTTGGAGATCATGAGATGGTTGTGGGAGTTCCAGTGCATAGTGCAGGCGTTGTTTAAATCGTCACGGTGATATGCTTACTGGTGTTCCGTGATTGTTCCGAAGCTCTAAGTCTTCCATATTTATATTAAGTTGCATCCACTACATGATATAGTGTAGACGCGGGAGCTTTTTTCAATGTGCTGTGTTTCTCTTTGCAATCAAATTCTTAGTAGTGCAAGATGTGATGTTGGCTACACCGGTTTTACTCGTCAAGAAAGTCAGAGATGATGTCTCAAACCTGGCTGACTGGAAGTACTAAGAATCTCTCTGGTGTCTATATTTATATGGCAGTGTGGATGACTTCCTCGCCTCTTCTACAAGTGTTAATAAAGCACAGTATGTTGAGTATTAAAGTTTGAAAAAAGGTGGTGTGTTTAGTTAGCACTCTTGAAAACCCAACCATGGACGAAATTATAATTGTCACCACCGTCTTTAAGTCAAGTGAAATAGTGACAGTCACTAACAACTACAACTCCAAAATGACCAATACTCTACGTGACGGGGAAACTTGCCAGCCTCTCTCTGCTCATCAGTGGGAAATAAAAATATTAAACTTTTCCTCATGAAAAACGGCAAATCTTGAAACACGTACAGCAAAATAAAAAAAGACTTCTTTACCTATTCGCTCACAACCCAAAACTAGCACACATGTATGGGTTACTCAAAACTCATAAATCAGAAGTTCCTCTTGTACCTATCTTCAAGAGCATCTGCAGTGTACCACATAAACTAACAAAATGTGTTGGAGAAATATCTCTCCAAACTTTGAGACAAGATTAGTCTTGCTCACCTGAAGCACTCAGGTGAGTTGTTAGATTTGATTAAGAACAACATCATCAAGAACAAGAAACTAGTAATAACTGCCAGCTTAACTGATTAGAGGAAATGAAAGAAGGGATTACGTGATGGGCACCAAATTAATATAACCTGCTCTGAAGACACCACAGAAATGAACGTGATGGATACCTTCATTTTCCTGGCATTCTTCTTTGCAGGAACTACAGTAAACTGAATGTTTAGGTGTACAGGAAGCCTACACTGCACTGCACACCATGATGCAGGACAGAGAGGTGTCATCACAGGAATTTAACTACATACACCAAACTAAACTTCACTCCAGAACACGCTTAATTAATAACTGCAGGAGAAAAAATGAGAGACTTATCCACTGTACTAGATAATCATTCACCGTATAAGATAAAGACAGACACCAGAGATATTATTACTACTTCCAGTCAGTTAGGTTTCAGACAGTCTCTCCATCTTTCTTGTCAAAAGTAACACAGCAAAACAAACTTCACATCCAGCACTATCAAGAATTCAGTTACTAGGGGGAAACACACGACACAATGAAACTATCGCTGGCGTCCATACTGTACCGCGAGATGGACGCCACAAACTTACTGCGATGTGAGAGAATTTTAGAACCTTAAAACAATGCACCAGTGAAACTATTAAGGATGTCAAATAAACGATTCAAATAACACCTGCACTATTCACTGGAACTCCTACACTCATCTGACGAACTTCAAAGATGTCAAATTAGTCATCAGGAAAAGTGATCAGCTCTTATGGCAACTACCAAAACACTCACACAAAATTCTGGCAATTTTATAATTTTAGATGTTGTCACCAGGTTCCTCCTGTTCCAACCAGACAGCCATCAAGTAGCTCCTCCCCAGAGTGTGGCACCTGACTTTGTACCGACTATATCAACTATTTCATTTTTCTGTACTGAGCTTAAACAGCCCCTGACGTGTGAAATGTCTCCTTTATAAATGTCCTAATATGGCTTTTGTCTGGCATACATCTCAGTATTCATACACCATCTGCAACATATGTATGAAGAAGGAGACACTTGTTTAACATTTGGAAATCTTTATTAATTACCAAATGTTGGACAAATGTCTTATTCTTCAACTTGTTGGATTTTTAAACCATCACATCACACATCTAATTTTCTTTACCTGTTCCTAGCTACATTATCTGTCACAACGGAGGTCTGCTATTGGACACATTATCTGCACAATAACTGCGACTGACCTTTCAGCTGCGGGAGATACCTGGAGGAGGTATAGGCGAGGTTGTGGGAACACATGGTTCACCTCGCACACCACGGTAACCTCCTGCTCGTCTCGCTGCTCAGTCCAAACCTTCACTTCTTGTGGTTCACCTGAAGTATACGATAATCACAGGGGCAGAAAACACTTGTATAAGCACGGTGATACAGTCACTACGATGTAAAGACTACTTCACAAGTCCTTGGATGAAATGTTGTAATAAAAGAATTCGATGGTAAATAGACACTTTTGAAACAGTAAAATGATTATTGGTTTAACATTTCATCCCCGATTGGCTTTATAAAGGATATTAGAATTAAACACACCGGAATTAAAACTATGCAGCAACTAGTTACCTTTATCTGAAGACGTTCCGCCAACGACAGTCTGTATGTAGTTAATACAAAGATGAAATACAAAGGCAGTACAAGATTGGGTAATCAGACTCATGTAATAATGTTAGTAAATTACCAACAATATGTTAGGTAACACGATACAAGTGCAACTAATGCAACGTTTCGCTCTCCAGGAGCTTTGTCAAGCCGTTACAAACAATACAAGGACACAGAGGGTACATATAGGTACAGAGCGAGGTGCAAAGCTTAATATAATCCAGTGCTAGCCTGCGCGAGTACTTTAGAGACGTTCAATGTAACCTGGCTGTAGGGAAGGATTATAACTTTGTGGAGAATTGATGATCTGAAGGGCTCTTTTCTTTTAGTTTTTGATGAAAAAGGAAGGAAAATGTAGCTTAGTGAAGGTTTGGTGTATGTATGGTTACGTTATGTGGATGACGTCCTCATAATAACTCCCAAACGTTTTGATGTGCGGAATCTTCAGGGAAGGCTCAACGCAGCTGAACCCGATATCCAGTTTACACTTGAAAAAGAGTCCAATGACATGTTACCTTTTCTAGACGTTCTGTTAGGTAAGACACATATGCAACAGTTGGGTATCTTTATTATGAAACGTTTCGCCTACACAGTAGGCTTCTTCAGTCAAGTACAGAAAAGTTGATAGAAGCAGAAGATACTTGAAGACGATGTAATCAGTCCATCACCCTTAAAGTTTTGAGGTGGTCAGTCCCTCAGTCTGGAGAAGAGCATTGTTCCATAGTATGAAACAATATGGAGATGAAGTGACAGGATGGAGCTTTTTATAGCGCCAAGAGGTGAGACGTAGGCCACTAGGAGAGGTAAGAACTCAGATGCTGAGAGGTCAGGTCCCTCTCAAATTCAGCCGCTCTCACTAGTGGAAGTTGTCGAAGTTGATTGCACGTCTGTACCAAGATACCCTTGTGTTGCAGTGTCTGACAGATTGAACATTAAAATGGTATAAAATACCGACAGGTTGTTAGGTAAGACACATATGCAACAGTTAGGTATCTTTATTATGAAACGTTTCGCCTACACAGTAGGCTTCTTCAGTCAAGTACAGCAAAGTTGATAGAAGCAGAAGATACTTGAAGACGATGTAATCAGTCCATCACCCTTAAAGTTTTGAGGTGGTCAGTCCCTCAGTCTGGAGAAGAGCATTGTTCCATAGTATGAAACAATATGGAGATGAAGTGACAGGATGGAGCTTTTTATAGCGCCAAGAGGTGAGATGTAGGCCACTAGGAGAGGTAAGAACTCAGATGCTGAGAGGTCAGGTCCCTCTCAAATTCAGCCGCTCTCACTAGTGGAAGTTGTCGAAGTTGATTGCACGTCTGTACCAAGATACCCTTGTGTTGCAGTGTCTGACAGATTGAACATTAAAATGGTATAAAATACCGACAGGTTGTTAGGTAAGACACATATGCAACAGTTAGGTATCTTTATTATGAAACGTTTCGCCTACACAGTAGGCTTCTTCAGTCAAGTACAGAAAAGTTGATAGAAGCAGAAGATACTTGAAGACGATGTAATCAGTCCATCACCCTTAAAGTTTTGAGGTGGTCAGTCCCTCAGTCTGGAGAAGAGCATTGTTCCATAGTATGAAACAATATGGAGATGAAGTGACAGGATGGAGCTTTTTATAGCGCCAAGAGGTGAGACGTAGGCCACTAGGAGAGGTAAGAACTCAGATGCTGAGAGGTCAGGTCCCTCTCAAATTCAGCCGCTCTCACTAGTGGAAGTTGTCGAAGTTGATTGCACGTCTGTACCAAGATACCCTTGTGTTGCAGTGTCTGACAGATTGAACAAATAGATTGCACAAATAGATAACATTCTAAGGTTTCAAGTTTACAGGAAACCTACAAACAAAAACTATCTTACACACTACTATTCCAGTCAAGATAGATACTAAGACCAAACGAGTCATCATCATCGGATTTTTCCTAAAAGCATACCGAATTTGCATTCCAGAGTTTCTTGACGAGGAGTGTATGTACATACACACACTAAATCTTCACTGATCTACATTTCCCTTCCTTTTTTATCAAAGACTCCAGAAAAAGAGCCCTTCAGAACATTAATTCTTCACGTACTAACATCAATCCTAACGAAGTTATAATCCTTGCCTACAGCCAGGTTGCACTGAACGTCTCTAGAGTACTCGCGCAAGCTAACATTAGAATCGGCATCACAACCTGTACTTCTATAAAAGATCTGACTAGGACGACACCGAAGAATACTGAACCCAATCCACACCGGGTTTTTTATTATCCCTTGTAGAGGCTGTGACAGAATGTACGTAGGTGAAACAGTAAGAAATCTTGAAATACATTTCAATGAACATATTAATGCATGTGATGAATGGTTTGAAAAACCGACAAGTTGAAGATTGAGACACTTATGTAGCATATGGGAATCTTTATTCACGAAATGTACATTCTACAAGATTGATGGACTGAACACATCGACTCCAGGTTGAGGGACTGATTACCTCATACTCCTCCTCTCCTTACGCCTTCCTCTTTGTATTGGACTGATGAAGCCACTGTGTGGCGAAACGTTTCATGAATAAAGATTCCCATATGCTGCATAAGTGTCTCAATCTTCATATTAATGCATGTATGAACGATAACTTGACCAACGCCTGTGTACAACCCCGGAATCCCGCCAACCACCTGATGAAATTCAACGACGCCCGACTAGTTATTACAGAACCCAATTTACGAAAACGTAAATGCCTTGAATCATCAGTAACCGCTATTTCTAACACAATTAAACAGAATAAAGGCAGCTTCATCATCTCTGAAGTATTAGCAAGAATTCTCTTGAAAGCAATAAACCCCTCCATCACTTAGCTGCTTCCATTACTACTACTACTACCACAAGTAGTACTACTACTACTACTACCACAAGTAGTACTACTACTACTACTACCACCACAAGTACTACTACTACTACCACCACAAGTACTACTACTACCACCACAAGTACTACTACTACTACCACCACAAGTACTACTACTACTACCTACAACGATTATATTATGCTTTCACCTCGCTCTGCACCTATATATACCCTCTCTGTCCCTCTATTGTTGCAACGGCTTGATAAAGCTCCTGGAGAGCGAAACGTTGCCATAGTAAAGTGTCGCATTAGTTGCATTTGTGTCTTTTTACCTAACAATCAGAGTCATCAAGACTAAGGTAGCGAACACCGGCTGCCAGGGACTGATTACCTCCTCTTTCCCTGTCCTCGCAAGTCATTTTGGAATTGAATTGATAAAGTCACTGGTTGGTGAAAAAGTCTTCAAATGTAGATCACCAGGTGTTGCACATGTGTCTAATTCATCATCTTGTCGGTATTGTGTATCAATATTGTGATGATTACATCAAAGGTAGACGACCTTGTAAGTGTGGTGGTCAACCCAGGTAGACGACCTTGTGAGTATAGTGGTCAACCCAGGAAGATGACCTTGAGTGTGGTGATCAACCCAGGTAGACGACCTTGTGAGTGTGGTGGTCAATCCAGGTAGACGACCTTGTGAGTGTGGTGGTCAACCCAGGTAGACGACCTTGTGAGTGTGGTGGTCAACCCAGGTAGACGACCTTGTGAGTGTGGTGGTTAACCCAGGTAGATGACTTTTAAGGTCGTTTACCTGGGTTGAATAATAAACAATGAATGAATCAGGAAAATCAGCGAAAACTTCATATACATCTGGTATATACCAGCTGCCTCGTCTTAGTTCACTAACATACAGTGGCGTGCAGAGGTCTGGTGATGCCCGGGCCAACTCCTTGCTTGTATGCCCCAAAGACTCAAGTATAAGGCCTAGTACTGAGAAATATTGTGAGAAAGGGAGATATTTTGAATATGTAAACACAGAGGAAACATGAAATAAACACTTTATTCGATTTAAATACAAATCAACCAAATTTATTAAGTTCTTTTCCTCAAATGATTCCTCCTCTCAGAAAATACTTGACCTACTTCACTTTTTACATCAGCTGTGAGAAATTCTTTTTCAATACTTATTAAAGCCAGGTTGATCAGTCGCTCCTGTGACAATCAAGACATCAGATATGTTTTTATTAATTTCAGTTTTGAAAATGACCTTTCACAACTTTCGACTGAAAATGTGATTGTAAACAGTAAAGTGTATGAAACACAGCGTGGGAGAGACATCTTGAAGGAGCATCACAAAATCAATAATTTCGTCATATAACTGAATGGCTGCCACATTATTATCATAATAATTTGCAAAGTCTGAGCATTCTTTTTTTAATTTCTCTCTTTCTTGTTCATCTTCAGTTACTACTGAATTCAAGTTCAGAAGAAATGAAAACTGGTCACTGAGTCCTTGAAAATCACTATCTTATTTCACTACCTCATTTTCCTCTCTAATTGGATGCCCCCGCCCCCCCCATTTGGATGCCCGGGGCCACCGCCCCTTCGGTATCCCCCCCCCCTTTGCACGCCACTGTTAACATATCTAAACTTTATGAATATTTAGCAAATATGTGAAATGCCAGAGTTGCTAAATATAGTGGAATTGTCTTGGAGGTTTGCCAAAGTGACTTAATTCACTATAGATGGGTAAGTGCTGCCTGTTAGTTGATGGTTACTGAAGAATTTGTGCAGGAAGGACAGAGGTGATATTGCTCAACACAACGTGCCTGTGACTTATAAAGCAACAAGTGTAAACAATAGACACGTTTGTAACATTTAGGACATTTATTGGAAAACGTTTCTCCCGAGGAGAAACGTTGCCACTGGGCGACACGTCTCCTAATAAATGTCCTAAGTGTGGCATCATTGCTTTATTTCACAGTATGTTGTGGGTATTGATGCATCCTATACATTTTACTTAAAACCTTATTTTTTTAAAGGGGTGGACCGGTAAGCCAGCGGAAGGCCTCGGTCAGATGATCAAAAGCTCCAACGGCGGGTCATCATATGACTAAGACCCGCGTCAGGAAACACTTGTCCTGTTTCCTGACAAACCTTACCTAACCTAACTTAACCTAACCTAACCTAACCTAACCTAACCTAACCTAACCTCCTATACCTGTTAGAGAGCAACAAGGAGTAAATGATCAGCATCAGAGTTATTTAAGGAGCATTGTTGAAAAAAATTTCTGTTTGCCAGTACCTCATTAATATTACTAATGACTTAGTTTTTGCATACATACATACATACATATATATATATATATATATATATATATATATATATATATATATATATATATATATATATATATATATATATATATCAGTTTACATTTATTGTTAAATATTATTATAATTTATATAAAAACGGAGATTTCTCGGATCACTCACTGTAAATGATGAGATTTTGTTTGTACAACTTTTCATCGTTGAAGGAGGAGATGGAACACGTGTACTGTCCGGTGAGCTCGGTGGTGGGTTGAAGAATCCTGAGTGCTCGGTGCCGGTGGTAGTTGTCTTGAGAGACCTGGTACTCGAGGTCCACACGACCCTCCAGGATGCCAGTTGCCTGCACCACACGCAACACTCGTCAGTGGAGCACCACATAAACATTACCCACACCATATGCACACTATTTATGTTTAAAGCTCAGCGAAGATAAGGAGGTTATTAAGGATGCAATTCACCTATACACTAACAATAAAGAATATTTTAATCCCTAAAATAACGATTAAAGTAAACTTAGAGTATACACACTGAAATATATATACCTCTTACCAATGTCGGGATAACTGTTTTTACATGTCTAAGTTAGGTAAGAAATTTTCACATATACCAAACCAACCTAAAATTATAAAATTTATTAAACAATGGCCTCCACTCCAGAAGAACAGATATTAAAGCCACCAAATAAAACCCCCCTAAATTCCATCAACATAACGATATTTATCTTTGCAAACATACAGGGTCTCTAGCCGTCAACAAACAAAATTCCTTACATCAAGGGACTGCTCACGGAGTCAAATGCAATGTTTGCAGTTTTCACAGAGACCCACATAAAGGATCATTTTGACAACGAAATATGGATCCCGGGTTATAACCTATTCAGATGCGACAGACTAAACAAGCAACAAGAGGGGGTTGGCTTGTACGTCACAGAGTCGCTCATTTGCAGAACTACTAAACATCTCAAATTATGTAGTTGAAGTTTTGGCGGTAAAGTCAAAAACCAAAACCTTGTCATTGTAGTTGTATACAAGCCTCCGGATGCAACTTTCCAGCAATTCCAGGAACAGCTTTTGAAAATCGACCACTGTCTGGAAAATCTCCCAATTCCTGCCTTAAACATCTAGCTACTGGGAGCTTTCAACTTGAGACACATAAAATAGAGGAGTGTAGCAAATAATATTTTAGCAGAGATCACCCCAAGAGGCAATTCATATGTAAATTCACACACACACACAAGCTATCAAATATCTGCACCAAATTCACTTCAAACCAGCAAATATTAGAGCCTATAAGACTAGAAAATACGCTGGACCTCATCTTCACTAACAATGACGATTTGATACGTAATATAACCGTATCAAAGACAATACACTCAGATCACAACATAATAGAAGTACAGACATGTATGCACAGGGCTTCTGACCAGCAAAATGCGATCAGTCATGAGGGTGTCTTCACAAAATTCAATTTCAATAACAAAAACATACAATGGGAACAAGTCAACCATGTCCTAAATGAAACAAGCTGGGAAGATATCCTAAACTGCACGGATCCGAACCTTTGCTTAGAAAAAAATAACTCTGTGGTTCTTGAGGTCTGCTCATGACACAGTCCATTAGTAGACTAGAAAGAGAGACGCTCCCTATACAGACGAAGGCAAAGAATCACAGAGGTGCTGAGAGGGGCCAATATATCTGAAATACGAAGGGAGGCACTGATCAGAGAAATAGCAAATATCGAACTTCAGCTTAAGGAATCTTACAGGAGACAAGAATCTCAGAAAGAACTAAAAGCCATTGAGGAAATTTAAAAAAAAAAATACTTCTTATCTTATGCAAAATCTAGGGTAAAACAACATCCAGTATTGGGCCCCTGCTTAGGCGAGATGGGACATACACGGATGACAGCAATGAAATGAGTGAGATAATAAAGTCCCAATACGACTCAGTGTTCAGCGAGCCGTTACTAAGGCTAAGGGTCGACAATCCAAATGAATTCTTTATGAACGAGACCCAAAATCTCTGATATTATCAAAAATCTCTGATATTATCCTAACACCACAAGACTCTGAAAAGGCAATAAATAACATGCCCTTGCACTCTGCCCCAGCCCTGGCCTCGTGGAACTCTGTGTACATCAAAGACTGCAAGAAGCCACTATCGCGTGCATTCAGCATTCTATGGAGAGGAAGCATGGACACAGGAGCCATCCCACTCCCACTAAAATCAACAGACATAGCCCCACTCTACAAAGGTGGCAGTAAAGCAAATGCAAAAAACTGTAGACCAATAGCACTAACATCCCATATCATAAAAATCTTTGAAAAGATTTCTAAAAAGCAAGATCGCCAACCACCTAGATACCCATCAGTTACACAACCCAGGGCAACACGACTTTAGAGCAGGTCGCTCCTGCCTGTCCCAGCTACTGAATCACTATAACAAGGTCCTGGATGCTATAGGGGATAAACAAAATGCATATGTAGTATACACAGACTTTGAAAAGTCCTTCAACAAGTGTGCTACGGTGAAATAGCACACAAAATGCGTGATAGAGGAATAACAGGAAAAGTTGGTAGATGGATCTATAACTTCCTGATAAATAGAGTAATAGTAAACAGAGTAAAGTCTGAAGCAGCTACGGTGAAAAGCTCTGTTCTACAAGGCATAGTACTCGCTTCCATCCTGTTCCTCATCCTCATACCTGAAATAGACAGAGATGTAAGCTACAGCTCCGTGTCTTCCTTTGCGGATGACACCCGAATTGCCATGACAGTGTCCCCCATCGAAGACACCGTAGAACTCCAAGCGGACATCAACCAAATCTTCAAATGGGCCACTCAAAACAGTATGAAGTTTAATGAAGAGAAATTTTAACTACTGAGATACGGAAAACATGAGGAAATTAAAACTGTATCAAGGTATACAACAAATTCTAACCATACAATAGAGCGAAAAAGTATTGTGAAGGACTTGGGAGTGATAATGTCAGAGGATTTCGCCTTCAAAGACCACAACAATTTATCTACCGCATCTGCTAGAAAAATTATTGGATGGATAATGAGAACCTTCAAAACTAGGGAGCTTGTTCTGTCTAGGCTGGGATACTGCTGTACACTAACTACCCCCTTCAAGGCTGGCGAAATTGCTGACCTGGAGAGTGTACAAATAACTTTCACGACACACATAAGTACGATAAAGCACATAAATCACTGGGAACAGTTGAGGTCCCTTGATTTGTATTCCCTGGACTGCAGGCGAGAGAGATACATGATAATATACACTTGGAAAATCCTAGAGGGATTGGTACCAAACTTGCACACAAAAATCACTCCGTATGAAAGCAAGACTCGGCAGGAGATGCAACATTTCCACAATGAAAAGCAGGGTCGCCACGAGTACACTGAGAGACAACACAGTAAGTGTCAGGGGCCCAAGATTGCTTTGCAGCTCAACTTTAGTATTTCGAGAATCACTTAAGGGTTTCTAAATAAACTGGCGGGGAGTTTTCTTTATTAATTGGACATGTCCACAAGCAGTCAGTATATAATATTTGTCTGATATCACTGCGGATGCTGCCACAGATGAACTCTGCCAGTGTTCATTCATCGTGAAATATGTACCCAATCTTATGCAAATAATGAAGTTAATGTTCTTTAGCAAATGTCACATTTTTACGATAATTTCGTGCGCCAATGTTTTAATAACAGATTCTTGATTTGTAAACTATTTAATAACTGTAAAGCTCATCTTGTTACCATCATCAGTACCTCACTGCCCCAGCGGCCCCTCCAGGGTACATCATTCCAGTTTAGGCATTAAATCCACCAACACAGATCTTGAAATAACATATCCTCATATTTCTGCAAATAGACTTATATTCTTGTATAGTCCTTGTGGGGCTTTTTGAAAAAAAAAAAAAAACAGATTTTTGTTAAGATATAATTTCATTAATTTAAAGATTCAGTTTAATTATTCACCTCTTTGATTTAATGGCTTCATTAAGAAACATTTTCACTTTATATTAAGAACATAAGAAAGATGGAACACTGCAACAGGCCTTCTGGCCTATGCGAGGCAGGCTCAATTCTCCCACCGGTTTAAGCCAATGCCTTGAACTAGTCAGGTCATTCACATTCACTTAAGGGAGGAGCACGGCATCCGACCTAGTAACACAAGCTAGTCAGATCCAACTCACATCCACCCACACCCACTCATGTATTTATCCGACCTAGTTTTAAAACCACACAACGTCTTAGCTTCTATGACGGTACTCGGGAGTTTGTTTCACTCATCTACAATTCTGTTACCAAACTAGTGCTTTCCTATATCCTTCCTGAATCTGAATTTTTCCAATTTAAAACCATTGCTGCGAGTCCTGTCTATGTTAGATATTTTTAGCACTCTTTAGTAATTCCTGTTTTCCATTTATACACCTCAATCATATCCCCCTAATTCTACGCCTTTCTAGAGAGTGCAGATTCAGGGGCCTCAGTCTATCCTCATAGGGAAGATTTCTTATACATGGGATCAACTTTCTCATCCTCCTTTGTACGTTTTCCAGTGCATTTATATCCATTCTGTAATAGGGTGACCAGAACTGTGCTCACCTTTCACTTCAGACTCATACCTCAGAAATATAGATACTGGAGTCACCTTTGATGGGGACGAAGTGACAGTTCATGACCTACTCAGTATTGGCAGTTAAATAGTTAACAGTTGTAGATTCCTTCCTTTTTTCATTACATTGTCAAATGCACTCGTGACTTGACCTGACATTAGTCTCTTCCTCTCCCTATCGCTTCACTTTGTGTATATTTGCATTACCTTTACTGTCTTCTGCTTAGGTGGGTTCTGTGCTAAGGGGTTTTTGTCCCGCAGGCGATATTGTCTTACCCCCCCCCCCATGGGCCAGTAGACCTCCTGCAGAGCTCCTCTGTTCTCTTGTTCTTATTGACTACCTCCACTACTACTACTACTACCTCACTAATACTACACTCTCTACCATTACACTGGTCAACAACCAAAATTCTTCCGAGACCAGAGTAGCAATTTTAGGTCACTGATAATGAATATCATAGTTAAAATTGTTTGTTAGCTCTACTTTTCAGTATAGACCTACGTGTCATAACAGGTTCCAGCAGGCTTGTGGCAGTGTGTTTTTTTACCACACTCACAGTCTGACTGACCTTCATTATTGTTCCAACAGTCATAGAAGGTGCTTATGACAGTGTTTCTTACCACACTCACAGTCTGACTGACCATTATTGTTCCAACAGTCATAGAAGGTGCTTGTGCTCTGCAACTTTATATTTTGAGTTGAAAGGTCGGTGATTTTCTTAACCAAACACTTTTTAAACTTATAAATATTCACCGAGCAAGCTATTGACATGCATGTGAGTCATATTACATTCATTTTATTTTCCTGCTGAATGATATAAATACTTCTGCTAGTTGTCACTAAGTATTATAATGAAAAATTAATGTATATATTTTCTTTATTTCGAAACGTTTCGCCTACCCAGTAGGCTTCTTCAGTCGAGTACTCGACTGAAGAAGCCTACTGTGTAGGCGAAACGTTTCGAAATAAAGATACCTAACTGTTGCATATGTGTCTTACCTAACAACCTGTCGGTATTTTATACCATTTTAATGTTCAATCTATATATTTTCTGTTTGTCTTCTAATTGTTTGTTGCTTTCTTCTTTCAGATGCTTCGTACTTGTGTGAATAGTGCAGACAACTTCTGCTACATTTGTGGTATAACTGCGCCGTATAACTGCTATGGTTAGAAAGGCATATCACCTATATTTTGGATGCAAGATTGGTGACCAGAATAAGAAATTGGCTCCACACATATGCTGCAACAATTGTGCTACTGACCCTCACCAGTGGTTGAACAGGATGAGGAAAAGAATGCCTTTTGCTGTGCCAATGACATTACGGGAGCCAACAGACCATAACAACAATTGTTATTTCCGCATGTTACCTCCAGTACAAAAGGGATTGTCAAAGAAAAAAAGGGATCTATTCAATATCCAAACATTCCATCAGGTATTCGCCCAGTTCCACATGGAGAAGGTCTACCTGTTCCTGATGCACCAACTTCCGTATCCTTCGAGTCAGATGAAGAAAGTGGTGAGGAGGAAGAAAACAATGCTGGATTACAGAGTGACCAAAACTTTGATGAAGCACACTCCTCTAGGCCACATCTTATAACAAAAGGGGAACTCCATGACCTTGTCAGGGTTCTGCAACTACCCAAAAATAACGCAGTGGAATCAGTTAAGAAGCATACAACTTTTCAAAAATTGTTGACCAGGGTTCCCAGTTTTCCGCTACTACTAACGTCTTATTTCTACCAATACCACTGCTACACTACTGCTTTTACCACCACCACTACTACTAATAGTACTACAACCACTACTACTACTATTTCCCCCTTCTCCCGTTCTACCACTCCTTTACCCTGTCCCCTCTCGTAGACCTGATTAGCAGGTATAGGTCAGCAATAGAAATAATTAGGAGTAAGGGTGGGAACCCTGTCATATGTGGTATTTTGCCAAGGAGAGGAGTTGGAAATGAATGGTTGTCCAGGGCAATTGGTGTCAATTGCTGGCTGGACAAATACTGTAAGGAAAATGTGGTAACATTCATTGACAACTGGGACCTCTTCTATGGCGGAAATGACATGTATGCCAGGGATGGGGTTCACTTATTTAGGTCTGGGGTGGTAGCACTGGCAACTGCAGTGGAGGGAGCAGTTAGGACTTTAAACTAGGAATAGTTAGTGGTATGGGTTTTGGCAGGAAAACAGTGAAGTCCCAGTGTAGTAATATTACAAGTTCTAGGGGAACTAGTAATAAGCAGAACGAGGTAGATATTGAAAAGCCAGGGACTTTGGGTGATAAGAACAGTAAGAGGTTTAGTAGAAAAACAGAAATGAGCAGGAAGGGTAAAGAGAAAGGAGAGTCTTTCAATGTTTATTATGCTAATTGCCGTAGTGCTAGGAATAAGATGGACGAGTTGAGATTAGTTGCTAGTGCAGGTAACATTGATGTATTTGCCTTAACTGAGACGTGGTTTAATTCAAAAAGTCGGGACATGCCTGCGGAATGTCATATTCAGGGTTTTAAATTGTTCCAAGTAGATAGAAGTATCGGGAAGGGGGGTGGGGTGGCATTGTATGTCCGAGATCGCTTGAACTGTTGCATAAAACGGGTATTAAGTCTGAAGTAACACATACAGAGTCTGTTTGGATAGAATTTTCAGAGGGGCATGAAAAACTGATTTTAGGAGTGATATACCATCCCCCAAACTTAGGGACCAAGGGAGACTACTATGGGAGGAAATTGTTAAGGCCACAAGGCACGATAATGTAGTAATTCTAGGAGACTTTAACTTTAGTCATATTGATTGGAATTTCTTGACTGGGAATTTAGAATCATACGACTTCTTAGAAGTAGTTCAGGATTGTTTTTTGAAGCAGTTTGTGACAGAACCTACAAGGGGAAATAACCTGCTTGACTTAGTTATGGCAAACAATGAATCCCTTGTTAATAATTTAGAAATTTCAGAGGAACTGGGTGCTAGCGACCACAAATCAATTACATTTAGCATTGAATGGAAGTACGATAGTAGCGATAACTTAGTAACAGTCCCAGATTTTCGCTTAGCAGATTACGATGGGCTTAGAGAACACTTATCATCTGTTGACTGGGGTAACGAAGTGAGCTATCAATATGACAGTTTTCTGAAAACTATACATGCTGCTCAAAGAACGTTTATCCCATATAAAGAAATTAGATCAAATAGAAATGACTCAAAATGGATGAATAATAGGCTCAAATATCTACTAGGGCATAAGAAAGGAATTTATAGGCGTATCAAAAGAGGTGAGGGTCATCTTATGAATCAGTATATTGACATTAAGAGGGACATTAAAAAGGGGATAAGAAAAGCTAAAAGGGACTATGAAATTAAAGTTGCTAGGGATTCTAAAACTAACCCAAAAAGTTTTTTCCAGGTCTATAGAACAAAAGTTAGAGATAAGATAGGTCCCCTTAAAAATAACTATGGACACCTTACTGATAAAGAGAATGAAATGTGCTCGATTTTTAATAATTATTTTCTCTCAGTTTTTACACAGGAAGACACTAACAATATTCCAGTAATTAATTTTTATAGTGGGCTAGAAGAAGATAAATTATGTAACATCACAGTCACTAGTGAAATGGTTGTGAAGCAGATAGACAGACTGAAGCAAAATAAGTCGCCGGGTCCTGATGAGTTTTTTTCAAGGGTTCTTAAGGAATGCAAAACGGAACTCTTTGAACCATTAACTAATATTTTTAATTTATCTCTTCAAACAGGTGTAGTGTCTGATATATGGAAGATGGTTAATGTAATTCCTATTTTTAAAACAGGGAACAAGTCGTTACCGTCAAATTACCGCCCAATAAGCCTGACCTCAATTGTAGGCAAATTACTAGTCAATTATAGCTGAGATAAGAAGCCATCTCGATAAGCATAGCTTGATTAATGATACTCAGCATGAATTCACAAGAGGCCGGTCTTGTCTAACTAATTTATTAACTTTCTTCAGTAAAGCTTTTGAGGCTGTTGACCACGATAAAGAATTTGATATTATTTACTTAGATTTTAGTAAGGCTTTTGATACAGTTCCGCACCATAGACTGTTAAAGAAAGTGGCAGCTCATGGCATTGGGGGAAAAGTGCTCTCGTGGATCGAGTCATGGCTCACTGACAGGAAGCAGAGAGTGTCCATAAATGGGGTTAAATCCGAGTGGGGATCAGTAACAAGTGGCGTTCCACAGGGATCAGTCTTGGGCCCGTTGTTGTTTATAATATATATCAATGATCTTGATGAGGGAATTACTAGTGATATGAGCAAATTCGCCGATGACACAAAGATAGGTAGGATAATTGATTCAAACGTAGATGTTATGGAACTTCAGGAGGATTTAAACAAACTCTATTCTTGGTCAGAAAAGTGGCAGATGCAGTTCAATGTAGATAAATGCAAGGTTCTGAAGCTTGGGAGTGCCCATAACCCTAGTACTTATAAGTTAAATGAAGTAGAACTTAGCCATACAGATTGCAAAAAGGACTTGGGGGTTATGGTGAGCAGCAACCTTAAACCAAGACAGCAATGCCTAAGCGTACGTAATAAGGCAAATAGATTACTGGGATTTATATCAAGAAGTGTAAGCAACAGAAGTCCAGAGGTCATACTGCAGCTTTATACATCATTAGTAAGGCCTCACCTAGATTATGCAGCTCAGTTCTGGTCTCCATATTACAGAATGGACATAAATTCGTTAGAAAACATTCAGCGTAGGATGACTAAATTAATACATAGCATTAGAAATCTTCCTTATGAAGAAAGATTGAAGACTCTTAAGTTACATTCACTTGTTAGACGAAGAATGAGGGGAGACCTGATCGAAGTGTGTAAGTGAAAGATAGGTATTAATAAAGGGGATATTAATAAGGTCTTGAGGATGTCTCTCCAAGAGAGAACCCGCAGTAATGGATTTAAATTAGATAAGTTTAGATTTAGAAAGGACATAGGAAAGTATTGGTTTGGAAATAGGGTAGTTGATGAGTGGAACAGTCTACCTAGTTGGGTTATTGAGGCTGGGACTTTGGGTAGTTTCAAATTTAGGTTGGATAAGTACATGAGTGGGAGGGGTTGGATCTGAGTGGGACTTTCACATCAGAGCTTATTTCTTGGGTGGCACTGAAAATTGGGTTGGGCAAATGTTTTGTTAGTGGGATGAATTGTAAAGGACCTGCCTAGTATGGGCCAACAGGCCTCCTGCAGTGTTCCTCCTTTCTTATGTTCTTATGTTCTTATGTATATATTCTGGCTTCCTTCCCTTCTCGCTTCAGTGTGACTTGTTAATGGCCCAGGTCAGACCAAAACGTTATCATAGGTTTTAGCCTCCTAAGTTCTGGTTATTATACTATGTATTCATTTTCCTATAAGAGAAATGATAGAATTAAAACACCAGCTGCAGGCTCTACATTGAAACTTGATGACAAGGATAACACTAGTATCGATCCAGCACTTTTGTTTCAGTATCTAATGTTGTGGCAAGCAATGGTGATATGAATCTTCAAGAGGCACTGCCATGTGACCTTTGCGCTTACCCAGCATCTCTCTCTCTGAGTCCTCAACAGTGCTCCGGAAGACCCAGGAGTCTTGGCTCGCACACTGTATCAGTGAACATGTTACTATGGCTAGCCATGTAACACCAAGTAACAGCGCACTCAGCTCGCATACTGAGTGTCCGTGATTCGATCACCGGCCGGTTGGGAACGTTGGGTACGTTTCCTTACACCTGCTGCCCCTGTTCACCTAGCAGTAAGTAGGTATCGGGGTGTTAGGCGACTGTTGAGGGTGGCATCCTAGGGGGTGATATACCTCAGATAGTACTGGGATTTGAAATGAGCTGAGGTAGGATAACATCTCTTAGCCTGTAAGACTGATCTTTGTAAAAATAAAAAGAGAGCAGTGAACGCAATAAGTCGCAGGAGCGCATATACAGGCATGAGAAGAAACAAAGAAATATTGTACATATGTACACATCGTACCTGGAGTTTACCTGGAGAGGGTTTCGGGGGTCAACGGGCCCGCGGCCTGGTCTCAGCCCAGGCCTCGTGGTGGATCAGGGTCTGATCAACCAGGCTGTTACTGTTGGCTGCACGTAATATTGTACAATATGTACATACTGTACAAATGAAGTCTGAGAATACTGAAATTAATAAATATGTTGAATTCAGTAAGCAAGCAGAGAAGAATATGAATGAAGACATACAGACATGTCAAATTATTTTAGTGGAAAAGAAAACAGCAAAACAACAAATTCATCAAAATAGCCGAGCAGATGAGTATTGTGAAGAGAACCAGGTAGTTCAGACAGGTTCCCCATGATATTCAAATAACACATCGTCTGATCGTATAAAAGAACAAGATTTTTTTTTTTCAACAAGTCGGCCGTCTCCCACCGAGGCAGGGTGACCCAAAAAAGGAAGAAAATCCCCAAAAAGAAAATACTTTCATCATCATTCAACACTTTCACCTCACTCACACATTATCACTGTTTTTGCAGAGGTGCTCAGAACACAACAGTTTAGAAGCATACACATATAAAGATACACAACATATCCCTCCAAACTGCCAATATCCCAAACCCCTCCTTTAAAGTGCAGGCATTGTACTTCCCATTTCCAGGACTCAAGTCCGACTACATGAAAATAACCGGTTTCCATGAATCCCTTCACTAAATATTACCCTGCTCACACTCCAACAGATCGTCAGGTCCCAAGTACTATTCGTCTCCATTCACTCCTATCTAACACGCTCACGCACGCTTGCTGGAAGTCCAAGCCCCTTGCCCACAAAACCTCCTTTACCCCCTCTCTCCAACCCTTTCGAGGACGACCCCTACCGCGCCTTCCTTCCCCTATAGATTTATATGCTTTCCATGTCATTCTTTGATCCATTCTCTCTAAATGACCAAACCACCTCAACAACCCCTCTTCTGCCCTCTGACTAGTACTTTTATTAACTCCACACCTTTTCCTAATTTCCACACTCCGAATTTTCTGCATAATATTCACACCACACATTGCCCTTAAACAGGACATCTCCATATAATTTCAAAGGCAGCCTACATAGTGTTATGTCTGACCTGCGGGGCAGAGCCGCTGGGTATCCACTGGTAGACTGCTACTGGGTTTGTCAGGTGAAACCACTTGATGACGAGGCCTGCGCTGTCGCCTTCCTCAAGAACGAAGGGACAGTCAAGCACTATGTCGTTCACGGTGCCGTTCTCAAACACCTTCAGCCCTGGCGGCTCCTCCACCTGGATGCTCTCCGTCCCACCTGTACATACAATTAACATTTAGTAGACACAATTAACATTTACTTAGTTGCTATTTACTGTACTGAGTGGGAGACACTTGCTTATGTGTACTAAAGGGAAACCTCAGGTCTGGAAAGACTTCATTTTAGGTTTATTATAACTAATATGAGAGCTCTTGGATTATTTCTTGGCAGAAGCTGGACAATATATATGTTTTATGTTTGTTAAGATAAGATTTCGTTCGAATTTTTAACCCCGGAGGGTTAGCCACCCAGGATAACCCAAGAAAGTCAGTGCGTCATCGAGGACTGTCTAACTTATTTCTATTGGGGTCCTTAATCTTGTCCCCCAGGATGCGACCCACACCAGTCGACTAACACCCAGGTACCTATTTGTTGCTAGGTGAACAGGACAACAGGTGTAAGGAAACGTGTTGAAATGTTTCCACCCGCCGGGAATCGAACCCGAGCCCTCCGTGTGTGAAGCGGGAGCTTTAGCCACCAGGCCTCCGGGCCTGGAAATATTTACCAAACATATAAAAATAAAAAATATTACGTGAAGAGAATTAGTCATGTCGTATTCCTGAATTTATTAATTATATAAGACTCTATGATAACTCTTCACTTATTTCCCATTTTTAAGTTACTTAATCTTTAGGTGAGTACAAAGACGACATCAACAGTTAAGGCAGAACACCATCATAAATGCACAGACTTTATGGGTAAGTCTTAACTAGTTAATTGCCATGATATACCACCGTACCATAGCCACACAAGCTCTCCAGAAGAGGTCTCCAGGATGTGCCATTGATGTACTATGATGTACCCCTGTTGTACCATGATGTACCGCTTACCACAACCACACAAGCTCTCCAGAAGAGGTCTCCAGGATGTGCCATTGATGTACCATGATGTACCCCTGTTGTACCATGATGTACCACTTACCACAACCACACAAGCTCTCCAGAAGAGGTCTCCAGGATGTACCACTGATGTACCATGATGTACCCCTGATGTACCAATATGTACCGCTGTACCACAAACACACAAGCGCTTCAGAATAGGTCTCCAGGTTGTACCCTGATGTACCATGTACCACTTATATACCATGATGTACCACTGCGTTACTGAGACACATCTTCTCTTAGAGAGATACATCTATTCTGGCTTAGTGAGACACATCTACTCTGGCTAAGTGAGACACATCTACTCTGGCTAAGTGAGACACATCTACTCTGGCTAAGTGAGACACATCTACTCTGGCTTACTGACGAAACATCTTCTCTGGGTTAGCGAGACACATCTACTCTGGGTTACTGACGAAACATCTACTCTGGCTTAGTGAGACACATCTACTCTGGCTTACTTACGAAACATCTACTCTGGCTTAGTGAGACACATCTACTCTGGCTTACTGGCGAAACATCTACTCTGGCTTAGTGAGACACATCTACTCTGGCTTACTGGCGAAACATCTACTCTGGCTTAGTGAGACACATCTACTCTGGCTTAACTGACGAAACATCTACTCTGGCTTACTGACGAAACATCTACTCTGGTTTACTGACGAAACATCTACTCTCGCTTACTGACGAAACATCTACTCTGGCTTAGTGAGACACATCTACTCTGGCTTACTGACGAAACATCTACTCTGGCTTAGTGAGACACATCTACTCTGGCTTAGTGAGACACATCTACTCTGGCTTAACTGACGAAACATCTACTCTGGCTTACTGACGAAACATCTACTCTGGTTTACTGACGAAACATCTACTCTCGCTTACTGACGAAACATCTACTCTGGCTTAGTGAGACACATCTACTCTGGCTTAACTGACGAAACATCTACTCTGGCTTACTGACGAAACATCTACTCTGGTTTACTGACGAAACATCTACTCTCGCTTACTGACGAAACATCTACTCTGGCTTAGTGAGACACATCTACTCTGGCTTAAGTGACGAAACATCTACTCTGGCTTACTGACGAAACATCTACTCTGGCTTACTGACGAAACATCTATTTTGGTTTACTGACGAAACATCTACTCTGGCTTAATGGGATACATCTACTCTGGCTTACTGACGAAACATCTACTCTGGCTTACTGACGAAACATCTACTCTGGCTTAATGGGATACATCTACTCTGGCTTACTGACGAAACGTCTACTCTGGCTTAGTGACGACACATCTACTCTGGCTTACTGACGAAACATCTATTCTAGCTTACTGACGAAACATCTACTCTGGCTTAGTGGGACACATCTAATCTGGTTTACTGACGAAACATCTACTCTGGCTTAGTGGGACACATCTAATCTGGCTTACTGACGAAACGTCTACTCTGACTTAATGGGATACATCTACTCTGGCTTACTGATGAAACATCTACTCTGGCTTAGTGAGACACATCTACTCTGGCTTACTGACGAAACGTCTACTCTGGCTTAGTGACGAAACATCTACTCTGGCTTACTAACGAAACATCTATTCTGGCTTACTGACGAAACATCTACTCTGGCTTAGTGGGACACATCTAATCTGACTAACTGACGAAACATCTACTCTGGTTTACTAACGAAACATCTACTCTGGCTTAGTGGGACACATCTAATCTGGCTAACTGACGAAACATCTACTCTAGTTTACTGAGACACATCTACACTTCTTCCTAGTTTCTTAGAAAGACACATAGCTCCTAAGGAAGACACATAGTTCCTAAGGAAGACACATAGTTCCTAAGGAAGACACATAGCTCCTAAAGAAGACACAGTTCCTAATTAAGGCATACAGCCCCTAGGGAAGACACAGCTCCTAAGGAAGACACATAGCTCCTAAGGAAGACACATAACTCCTAAGAAGACACATAACTCCTAAGAAGACATAGCTCCTAAGGAAGACACATAACTCCTAAGAAGACACATAGCTCCTAAGGAAGACACAGCTCCTAAGGAAGACTCACAGCTCCCAAAGAAGATACGTAGCTCCTAAGGAAGACACATAGCTCCTAAGGAAGACACATAGCTTCTAAGGAAGACACGTAGCTCTTAAGGAAGATACATAGCTCCTAAGGAAGACAAGTAGCTCCTAAGGAAGACACATAGCTCCAAAGGTAGACACGTAGCTCTTAAGGAAGACACATAGCTCCTAAGGTAGACACATAGCTCGTCAGGAAGACACATAGTTCCTAAGGTAGACACATAGCTCCTAAGGTAGACACATAGCTCCTAAGGAAGACACATAGCTCCTAAGGAAGACACATAGCTCCTAAGGAAGACACGTAGCTCCTAAGGAAGACACATAGCTCCTAAGGAAGACACATAGCTCCTAAGGTAGACACATGGCTCCTAAGGCAGACACATAGCTCCTAAGGAAGATACATAGCTCCTAAGGAAGACACATAGCTCCTAAGGTAGACACATAGCTCTTAAGGAAGACACATAGCTCCTAAGGAAGACACATAGCTCCTAAGGAAGACACATAGCTCCTAAGGAAGACACATAGCTCCTAAGGAAGACACAACAATTAATATTTAACGACATTGCCCAAATATATAAGAATTATAAAGAGGTATTAATTACCCTGACCAACCTTCTTACAAACTCATCTATTTACTTATAGGAAATGGTTTAAACTCATCTAGTGGTTGCGGTGAGTACTGTACTATGAAGGCAGCCAGCTGGTGTGTCATTGGTTGCTTGCTTAATGGGGTTTAAAGCCTATCGACTACACTAGACTCACTGAGGCTGCATGGTGACCTTTTCACCAGACACGAATACTGTAATCCTTAAAATAGGGATTAAAGTAGACTTTCAGCATATATAGGCTGAGAGATATACCCCCTTTAGGGTATATATCGTGTGATGTGTCGTTGTGGTATTACTGAGGATCATGAATGTGTCGTTGTGGTATTAATGAGGATCAAGAATGTGTCGTTGTGGTATTACTGAGGATCAAGAATGTGTCGTTGTGGTATTACTGAGGATCATGAATGTGTCGTTGTGGTATTACTGAGGATCAAGAATGTGTCGTTGTGGTATTACTGAGGATCATGAATGTGTCGTTGTGGTATTACTGAGGATCATGAATGTGTCGCTGTGGTATTACCGAGGATCATGAATGTGTCGTTGTGGTATTACTGAGGATAATGAATGTGTCGTTGTGGTATTACTGAGGATCATGAATGTGTCGTTGTGGTATTACTGAGGATCATGAATGTGTCGTTGTGGTATTAATGAGGATCATGAATGTGTCGCTGTGGTATTACTGAGGATCATGAATGTGTCGCTGTGGTATTACTGAGGATCATGAATGTGTCGCTGTGGTATTAATGAGGATCATGAATGTGTCGTTGTGGTATTAATGAGGATCATGAATGTGTCGTTGTGGTATTACTGAGGATCATGAATGTGTCGCTGTGGTATTAATGAGGATCATGAATGTGTCGTTGTGGTATTACTGAGGATCATGAATGTGTCGTTGTGGTATTAATGAGGATCAAGAATGTGTCGTTGTGGTATTACTGAGGATCAAGAATGTGTCGTTGTGGTATTACTGAGGATCATGAATGTGTCGTTGTGGTATTACTGAGGATCAAGAATGTGTCGTTGTGGTATTACTGAGGATCATGAATGTGTCGTTGTGGTATTACTGAGGATCATGAATGTGTCGCTGTGGTATTACCGAGGATCATGAATGTGTCGTTGTGGTATTACTGAGGATAATGAATGTGTCGTTGTGGTATTACTGAGGATCATGAATGTGTCGTTGTGGTATTACTGAGGATCATGAATGTGTCGTTGTGGTATTAATGAGGATCATGAATGTGTCGCTGTGGTATTACTGAGGATCATGAATGTGTCGCTGTGGTATTACTGAGGATCATGAATGTGTCGCTGTGGTATTAATGAGGATCATGAATGTGTCGTTGTGGTATTAATGAGGATCATGAATGTGTCGTTGTGGTATTACTGAGGATCATGAATGTGTCGCTGTGGTATTAATGAGGATCATGAATGTGTCGTTGTGGTATTACTGAGGATCATGAATGTGTCGTTGTGGTATTAATGAGGATCAAGAATGTGTCGTTGTGGTATTACTGAGGATCAAGAATGTGTCGTTGTGGTATTACTGAGGATCATGAATGTGTCGTTGTGGTATTACTGAGGATCAAGAATGTGTCGTTGTGGTATTACTGAGGATCATGAATGTGTCGTTGTGGTATTACTGAGGATCATGAATGTGTCGCTGTGGTATTACCGAGGATCATGAATGTGTCGTTGTGGTATTACTGAGGATAATGAATGTGTCGTTGTGGTATTACTGAGGATCATGAATGTGTCGTTGTGGTATTACTGAGGATCATGAATGTGTCGTTGTGGTATTAATGAGGATCATGAATGTGTCGCTGTGGTATTACTGAGGATCATGAATGTGTCGCTGTGGTATTACTGAGGATCATGAATGTGTCGCTGTGGTATTAATGAGGATCATGAATGTGTCGTTGTGGTATTAATGAGGATCATGAATGTGTCGTTGTGGTATTACTGAGGATCATGAATGTGTCGCTGTGGTATTAATGAGGATCATGAATGTGTCGTTGTGGTATTACTGAGGATCATGAATGTGTCGTTGTGGTATTACTGAGGATCATGAATGTGTCGCTGTGGTATTAATGAGGATCAAGAATGTGTCGTTGTGGTATTACTGAGGATCATGAATGTCACTGTGGTATTAATGAGGATCAAGAATGTGTCGTTGTGGTATTAATGAGGATCATGAATGTGTCGTTGTGGTATTACTGAGGATAAAGAATGTGTCGTTGTGGTATTACTGAGGATCATGAATGTGTCGTTGTGGTATTACTGAGGATCAAGAATGTGTCGTTGTGGTATTACTGAGGATCATGAATGTGTCGTTGTGGTATTACTGAGGATCATGAATGTGTCGTTGTGGTATTACTGAGGATCATGAATGTGTCGTTGTGGTATTACTGAGGATCATGAATGTGTCGTTGTGGTATTACTGAGGATCATGAATGTGTCGTGGTGGTATTACTGAGGATCAAGTATGTGTCGTTGTGGTATTACTGAGGATCATGAATGTGTCGTTGTGGTATTACTGAGGATCATGAATGTGTCGTTGTGGTGTTACTGAGGATCATGTGTCGTTGTGGTATTACTGAGGATCATGAATGTGTCGTTGTGGTATTAGTGTGGATCATGAATGTGTCGTTGTGGTATTACTGAGGATCATGAATGTGTCGTTGTGGTATTACTGAGGATCATGAATGTGTCGTTGTGGTATTACTGAGGATCATGAATGTGTCGTTGTGGTATTACTGAGGATCATGAATGTGTCGTTGTGGTATTACTGAGGATCATGAATGTGTCGCTGTGGTATTACTGAGGATCATGAATGTGTCGTTGTGGTATTACTGAGGATCATGAATGTGTCGTTGTGGTATTACTGAGGATCATGAAAGTGTCGTTGTGGTATTACTGAGGATCATGAATGTGTCGTTGTGGCATTACTGAGGATCATGAAAATGTCGTTGTGGTATTACTGAGGATCATGAATGTGTCGTTGTGGTATTACTGAGGATCATGAATGTGTCGTTGTGGTATTACTGAGGATCATGAAAGTGTCGTTGTGGTATTAGTGAGGATCATGAATGTGTCGTTGTGGTATTACTGAGGATCATGAATGTGTCGTTGTGGTATTACTGAGGATCATGAAAGTGTCGTTGTGGTATTACTGAGGATCATGAATGTGTCGTTGTGGTATTACTGAGGATCATGAAAGTGTCGTTGTGGTATTACTGAGGATCATGAATGTGTCGTTGTGGTATTACTGAGGATCATGAATGTGTCATATGTGGTATTACTGAGGATCATGAAAGTGTCGTTGTGGTATTACTGAGGATCATGAATGTGTCGTTGTGGTATTACTGAGGATCATGAATGTGTCGTTGTAGTATTACTGAGGATCATGAATGTGTCGTTGTGGTATTACTGAGGATCATGAATGTGTCGTTGTGGTATTACTGAGGATCATGAAAGTGTCGTTGTGGTATTACTGAGGATCATGAATGTGTCGTTGTGGTATTACTGAGGATCATGAATGTGTCGTTGTGGTATTACTGAGGATCATGAAAGTGTCGTTGTGGTATTACTGAGGATCATGAATGTGTCGTTGTGGTATTACTGAGGATCATGAATGTGTCGCTGTGGTATTACTGAGGATCATGAATGTGTCGTTGTGGTATTACTGAGGATCATGAATGTGTCGTTGTGGTATTACTGAGGATCATGAAAGTGTCGTTGTGGTATTACTGAGGATCATGAATGTGTCGTTGTGGCATTACTGAGGATCATGAAAGTGTCGTTGTGGTATTACTGAGGATCATGAATGTGTCATTGTGGTATTACTGAGGATCATGAATGTGTCGTTGTGGTATTACTGAGGATCATGAAAGTGTCGTTGTGGTATTACTGAGGATCATGAATGTGTCGTTGTGGTATTACTGAGGATCATGAATGTGTCGTTGTGGTATTACTGAGGATCATGAAAGTGTCGTTGTGGTATTACTGAGGATCATGAATGTGTCGTTGTGGTATTACTGAGGATCATGAAAGTGTCGTTGTGGTATTACTGAGGATCATGAATGTGTCGTTGTGGTATTACTGAGGATCATGAATGTGTCGTTGTGGTATTACTGAGGATCATGAAAGTGTCGTTGTGGTATTACTGAGGATCATGAATGTGTCGTTGTGGTATTACTGAGGATCATGAATGTGTCGTTGTGGTATTACTGAGGATCATGAATGTGTCGTTGTGGTATTACTGAAGATCATGAATGTGTCGTTGTGGTATTACTGAGGATCATGAATGTGTCGTTGTGGTATTACTGAGGATCATGAATGTGTCGTTGTGGTATTACTGAGAATCATGAATGTGTCGTTGTGGTATTACTGAGGATCATGAATGTGTCGTTGTGGTAGTACTGAGGATCATGAATGTGTCGTTGTGGTATTAGTGTGGATCATGAATGTGTCGCTGTGGTATTACTGAGGATCATGAATGTGTCGCTGTGGTATTACTGAGGATCATGAATGTGTCGTTGTGGTATTACTGAGGATCATGAAAGTGTCGTTGTGGTATTACTGAGGATCATGAATGTGTCGCTGTGGTATTACTGAGGATCATGAAAGTGTCGTTGTGGTATTACTGAGGATCATGAATGTGTCGTTGTGGTATTACTGAGGATCATGAAAGTGTCGTTGTGGTATTACTGAGGATCATGAATGTGTCGTTGTGGTATTACTGAGGATCATGAAAGTGTCGTTGTGGTATTACTGAGGATCATGAATGTGTCGTTGTGGTATTACTGAGGATCATGAATGTGTCGTTGTGGTATTACTGAGGATCATGAATGTGTCGTTGTGGTATTAATGAGGATCATGAATGTGTCGTTGTGGTATTACTGAGGATCATGAATGTGTCGCTGTGGTATTAATGAGGATCATGAATGTGTCGTTGTGGTATTACTGAGGATCATGAATGTGTCGTTGTGGTATTAATGAGGATCAAGAATGTGTCGTTGTGGTATTACTGAGGATCAAGAATGTGTCGTTGTGGTATTACTGAGGATCATGAATGTGTCGTTGTGGTATTGCTGAGGATCAAGAATGTGTCGTTGTGGTATTACTGAGGATCATGAATGTGTCGTTGTGGTATTACTGAGGATCATGAATGTGTCGCTGTGGTATTACCGAGGATCATGAATGTGTCGTTGTGGTATTACTGACGATAATGAATGTGTCGTTGTGGTATTACTGAGGATCATGAATGTGTCGTTGTGGTATTACTGAGGATCATGAATGTGTCGTTGTGGTATTAATGAGGATCATGAATGTGTCGCTGTGGTATTACTGAGGATCATGAATGTGTCGCTGTGGTATTACTGAGGATCATGAATGTGTCGCTGTGGTATTAATGAGGATCATGAATGTGTCGTTGTGGTATTAATGAGGATCATGAATGTGTCGTTGTGGTATTACTGAGGATCATGAATGTGTCGCTGTGGTATTAATGAGGATCATGAATGTGTCGTTGTGGTATTACTGAGGATCATGAATGTGTCGTTGTGGTATTACTGAGGATCATGAATGTGTCGCTGTGGTATTAATGAGGATCAAGAATGTGTCGTTGTGGTATTACTGAGGATCATGAATGTCACTGTGGTATTAATGAGGATCAAGAATGTGTCGTTGTGGTATTAATGAGGATCATGAATGTGTCGTTGTGGTATTACTGAGGATAAAGAATGTGTCGTTGTGGTATTACTGAGGATCATGAATGTGTCGTTGTGGTATTACTGCGGATCAAGAATGTGTCGTTGTGGTATTACTGAGGATCATGAATGTGTCGTTGTGGTATTACTGAGGATCATGAATGTGTCGTTGTGGTATTACTGAGGATCATGAATGTGTCGTTGTGGTATTACTGAGGATCATGAATGTGTCGTTGTGGTATTACTGAGGATCATGAATGTGTCGTGGTGGTATTACTGAGGATCAAGAATGTGTCGTTGTGGTATTACTGAGGATCATGAATGTGTCGTTGTGGTATTACTGAGGATCATGAATGTGTCGTTGTGGTGTTACTGAGGATCATGTGTCGTTGTGGTATTACTGAGGATCATGTGTCGTTGTGGTATTACTGAGGATCATGAATGTGTCGTTGTGGTATTAGTGTGGATCATGAATGTGTCGTTGTGGTATTACTGAGGATCATGAATGTGTCGTTGTGGTATTACTGAGGATCATGAATGTGTCGTTGTGGTATTACTGAGGATCATGAATGTGTCGTTGTGGTATTACTGAGGATCATGAATGTGTCGTTGTGGTATTACTGAGGATCATGAATGTGTCGCTGTGGTATTACTGAGGATCATGAATGTGTCGTTGTGGTATTACTGAGGATCATGAATGTGTCGTTGTGGTATTACTGAGGATCATGAAAGTGTCGTTGTGGTATTACTGAGGATCATGAATGTGTCGTTGTGGCATTACTGAGGATCATGAAAATGTCGTTGTGGTATTACTGAGGATCATGAATGTGTCGTTGTGGTATTACTGAGGATCATGAATGTGTCGTTGTGGTATTACTGAGGATCATGAAAGTGTCGTTGTGGTATTAGTGAGGATCATGAATGTGTCGTTGTGGTATTACTGAGGATCATGAATGTGTCGTTGTGGTATTACTGAGGATCATGAAAGTGTCGTTGTGGTATTACTGAGGATCATGAATGTGTCGTTGTGGTATTACTGAGGATCATGAAAGTGTCGTTGTGGTATTACTGAGGATCATGAATGTGTCGTTGTGGTATTACTGAGGATCATGAATGTGTCATATGTGGTATTACTGAGGATCATGAAAGTGTCGTTGTGGTATTACTGAGGATCATGAATGTGTCGTTGTGGTATTACTGAGGATCATGAATGTGTCGTTGTAGTATTACTGAGGATCATGAATGTGTCGTTGTGGTATTACTGAGGATCATGAATGTGTCGTTGTGGTATTACTGAGGATCATGAAAGTGTCGTTGTGGTATTACTGAGGATCATGAATGTGTCGTTGTGGTATTACTGAGGATCATGAATGTGTCGTTGTGGTATTACTGAGGATCATGAATGTGTCGTTGTGGTATTACTGAGGATCATGAAAGTGTCGTTGTGGTATTACTGAGGATCATGAATGTGTCGTTGTGGTATTACTGAGGATCATGAATGTGTCGTTGTGGTATTACTGAGGATCATGAATGTGTCGTTGTGGTATTACTGAGGATCATGAAAGTGTCGTTGTGGTATTACTGAGGATCATGAATGTGTCGTTGTGGCATTACTGAGGATCATGAAAATGTCGTTGTGGTATTACTGAGGATCATGAATGTGTCGTTGTGGTATTACTGAGGATCATGAATGTGTCGTTGTGGTATTACTGAGGATCATGAAAGTGTCGTTGTGGTATTAGTGAGGATCATGAATGTGTCGTTGTGGTATTACTGAGGATCATGAATGTGTCGTTGTGGTATTACTGAGGATCATGAAAGTGTCGTTGTGGTATTACTGAGGATCATGAATGTGTCGTTGTGGTATTACTGAGGATCATGAAAGTGTCGTTGTGGTATTACTGAGGATCATGAATGTGTCGTTGTGGTATTACTGAGGATCATGAATGTGTCATATGTGGTATTACTGAGGATCATGAAAGTGTCGTTGTGGTATTACTGAGGATCATGAATGTGTCGTTGTGGTATTACTGAGGATCATGAATGTGTCGTTGTAGTATTACTGAGGATCATGAATGTGTCGTTGTGGTATTACTGAGGATCATGAATGTGTCGTTGTGGTATTACTGAGGATCATGAAAGTGTCGTTGTGGTATTACTGAGGATCATGAATGTGTCGTTGTGGTATTACTGAGGATCATGAATGTGTCGTTGTGGTATTACTGAGGATCATGAAAGTGTCGTTGTGGTATTACTGAGGATCATGAATGTGTCGTTGTGGTATTACTGAGGATCATGAATGTGTCGCTGTGGTATTACTGAGGATCATGAATGTGTCGTTGTGGTATTACTGAGGATCATGAATGTGTCGTTGTGGTATTACTGAGGATCATGAAAGTGTCGTTGTGGTATTACTGAGGATCATGAATGTGTCGTTGTGGCATTACTGAGGATCATGAAAGTGTCGTTGTGGTATTACTGAGGATCATGAATGTGTCATTGTGGTATTACTGAGGATCATGAATGTGTCGTTGTGGTATTACTGAGGATCATGAAAGTGTCGTTGTGGTATTACTGAGGATCATGAATGTGTCATTGTGGTATTACTGAGGATCATGAATGTGTCGTTGTGGTATTACTGAGGATCATGAAAGTGTCGTTGTCGTATTACTGAGGATCATGAATGTGTCGTTGTGGTATTACTGAGGATCATGAAAGTGTCGTTGTGGTATTACTGAGGATCATGAATGTGTCGTTGTGGTATTACTGAGGATCATGAATGTGTCGTTGTGGTATTACTGAGGATCATGAAAGTGTCGTTGTGGTATTACTGAGGATCATGAATGTGTCGTTGTGGTATTACTGAGGATCATGAATGTGTCGTTGTGGTATTACTGAGGATCATGAATGTGTCGTTGTGGTATTACTGAAGATCATGAATGTGTCGTTGTGGTATTACTGAGGATCATGAATGTGTCGTTGTGGTATTACTGAGGATCATGAATGTGTCGTTGTGGTATTACTGAGGATCATGAATGTGTCGTTGTGGTATTACTGAGGATCATGAATGTGTCGTTGTGGTAGTACTGAGGATCATGAATGTGTCGTTGTGGTATTAGTGTGGATCATGAATGTGTCGCTGTGGTATTACTGAGGATCATGAATGTGTCGCTGTGGTATTACTGAGGATCATGAATGTGTCGTTGTGGTATTACTGAGGATCATGAAAGTGTCGTTGTGGTATTACTGAGGATCATGAATGTGTCGCTGTGGTATTACTGAGGATCATGAAAGTGTCGTTGTGGTATTACTGAGGATCATGAATGTGTCGTTGTGGTATTACTGAGGATCATGAAAGTGTCGTTGTGGTATTACTGAGGATCATGAATGTGTCGTTGTGGTATTACTGAGGATCATGAAAGTGTCGTTGTGGTATTACTGAGGATCATGAATGTGTCGTTGTGGTATTACTGAGGATCATGAATGTGTCGTTGTGGTATTACTGAGGATCATGAATGTGTCGTTGTGGTATTACTGAGGATCATGAATGTGTCGTTGTGGTATTACTGAGGATCAAGAATGCCTCTACCACTGTTAATAAGATGTAACATGTAGGGAACTCACAGGATGATAAATTAGACACTTGTGCAACACTTGGGTATCTTTATTGTGGAAAAGTTTCGCCAACCATTGGCGAAACGTTTCCAGAAGGAGTTGGAGGTAATCAGTCCCTCAGCCTGGAGTATTAATGGGACTGATGTCTGCTACGCATTGGAAAATGCAAATATGACAGCATGTAATTTAAGTTTTCAGTTAATTATTATTATTATTATTATTGTTATTATTATTATTATTATTATTATTATCATCATCATCATCATCATACAGCTGGCAGGGTGCCAGGGTGCCGGCTGGCTGGCTGGCTGACTGACTAGCCTGACCCATACCTGGCACCTTGGCACTCCCACACACAACACACACTCACTATTTCCGCCCAACTTTATTCGGCACCGCCGTCACCTGTTACTCTGACTCACCATGTATTAGGTTCGTTATCGTCATTCATCGTGTATTACGTACGTCATCAACACTCATCGTGTATTAGATACGTTACCTCTCACTCAACATCTATTAGGTACATTATCGTCACTCATCATATATTAGGTACATTATCGTCCCTCATTGTATATTTGGTACAGTAACGTCGGTCATCGTGTATTAGGTGCAGTGCCTTGTTGATCGTGTAGAAGCATAGGATGGGTGAGTGGACAACACGGGTTGTAGTCCTCGGGGCGGAAGAGGCAAGAATTACCCAGGTTGTTTTGGAGAACTTTCAGAAAAGAAGTGAGAAATAATAATGACTATTGTAAGATAAATATTTAAAAATAAATAGTTATACAAAGAGAGAGACAGAGATGTGTGAGGCCATAACATCCTTAACGTTAACTACTACATACAAACAGCCAGAGTGCAAGAAATATACAAGATGAATTTATATTAACTGCTGGTACAGGAAACACTGATATTTTTGTAACAGCAGAGGCTGATTCAGTCTGAAAAACAGGGGCATACATTTTGAATGCTGCATACAGGGATGCTAATTTTTTTCACACTGGCAGAATCGATAGGGAAGGAGGCGGAGATCCAATATATATAAGGGAAATTTTAAACTGGTACATCAGGAAAGATAAAAAGATTGAAGGGAAAGACAGAATCTATTTGGCGTGGAAAGCTAATCTTGCTGTGTTGCACTTTATTCGACGTTCATCACAAGCACTGGCATGCCCTCTCGACCTGAGAACTTGCAAATTCAGAGTATAGCAGTACTAAGGTCCCACTGCTGTATTTACTGTCCAGCTCAACTCACCAGTGAGGTGATAACACACTACCTCAGCCAAGGTGACGTCATATCTGTCTGCCTGGCTGAGAGAGCAAGCTTTCGCAAAACTCTGGTCGACTCCACTCCTTGCTTTGAGTGACCCATGCTAATCTAATATTTTAACTTTGTAAATATTGTAAATAAGTACTGAAGGAATACATGGGTAAAGAAATCTCTCCTTGCTGTGCTTGGCTTATCCTTGTTTGCCTCCATGTGCTACAGACCTTGAAGTGATACCTATCCACGTAATCAAATGTGATGTACAGACCTAAATACAGACAGCAGCCACTGTAAACTTATATGGGACGAAACTGTAAAGGTTTAAATAAACTTTAATTTTAAAGGGAGATTTAATCTAGTCTTAACGAAAACTGACAGGAATTCTATAGTCTAGCAACTTCTTAGAGAGAGTCCAGGACTGATTTTAAAATAATTTTTAACAAAACCAACTACAGCAAATATCCTGTTTACCTTGGTTCTTGCAAACAAAGATCTGGTAAATCATCTTCATGCCAATGAGGAGCTTAGAAAACTATTACAAATCAATTAGTTTCAGTGTCATAAAAATGCCTGAGTAACAAAAACTAAATTAAAATCCGGATTTTCGCACTGTGGATTATATTGAGTTAAGGGACTCCCTGGCTGGTAGTAGAGAGAAACAACAACCTGGATAATGTAAACCAGAGTAACCTGACTAGAGATTATCGTGAAAAAGACCTGACTGGGGAAGGAGGTTGTAGTTTCCAAAATTATATTATCTAGTGTTGTATAAGCTGCCCAAGGAGCTTATCATTAGATCAAACATCTGGGACCCTTCTGGCACACACTTCCGGCATCAACATCGAGAATAAGCACACAGTTTCTTATCGACGCCACCTGCCTTCTCGCTAACGTCTCTACTGATGACACTATCATCATTCTTAGACAGAGGATTAACAGTGACACTAACCTCCCTCTTCCGCATCAGGATTGCATAGAACCCTTTCGGCGGCCGCCAAGTTGTACTACGTCTGTGAGTTCAGGTTCCGTCACGTAGTGCTACATCACGAGCCCTGTTCACTCAGATGAACTGAGAGGTAAATTTTGGATTAGATATGAAAAAATGGGTCTGTGCGATGAGTGTGCACCTTATAAAAAAAATCCTGCCCTCATGCAGTGTATGATGGGAAAAACAAAATTGTGACCGTTTTGGTGGCTTAAAATAGCGACTTTGCGGTGTTTTCTCGGATGGTTTTTACAGTTTTATTGGCTGTATCTTGGTATCATTCGATAGAATGGAAGAGATATTACTAAAATAAAGATTATTTTGATTTGTTTCAGGGAAGAAAGTAGTTTAAAATTGATCTCAAAATAGCAGAAACATTCGACTTTTGCGATATTCCAGAAGACGGGTCAGGCCCCCATACAACCCCAAGTCTGATTCAATTACTGGGACGCTGTAAACCATCATCAATTTTTCCTGGTTATTTTTAATTATCCGAGAAGCAGAGTAAATCTATTTTTGATGTGAAAAAAAAATCAAAATGGAGAGCAAGGAGAGGCTCGGGGATAACTAATGAAAAGAAGAAATGTTGTTCTAGTGCCAGGAATGTTTACATTGTTTATTATAGAATATTTTTAAATTGGCATTTTTTAATTTGTGTGAAATTACTGAATTTTGATCACTTTACAGGGAGGTTGAAATAACTGAATGGGCGATTTCTTGTGCTCAATAGATACAATAGAATACATACTAGCGAAATAGCTAAGAATTTGGTCGACTGAAACAATGGAAATGACCTAAAATAGGATTCAAAGTGGGTAAAAATCGCCGGTGCATAAATTGAACCGAGACTGCTAACTTTTCGCTAACGTAATTCCATATGTTTTTCATTATTTTTTGTACTTTTGGTGTCATTATATACAGAAAAAATCTCCACAGTTTCACAAGAAAAAACATTTTGTGGGAATTTTTTTTATAAAGTGAGATTGTAACTTGTCATGATTGTGACCAGATCCACCTGGAGTTCATTACCCTTGTAACTTACTCAACTATCAAAACTTTGGGGTCCAGTCCCTGGACGTATTATGTACCTCTGTAATCTTTTGACTACCGCCCACAGGATGGGTATGGGGTGCATAATAAACATGTTAAACTTAAGATCGGGGGTCAGGTCAGTGAAAGAGTTTATTAGTGTGTCAGTATTAACGGCATGGTGATGGGTGGTCCACTTAATGACCTGCTGACAAATATTTACAAAGAAAATCTAGAAACAGAAGGGTTCCAGTCCATGATGCTCTCGTGCATAGACATCATGATACTGTGCCCTTGATGTTTCAACATGAACAGCCCTTTCCAACAGTTTAACACAGTAGAGCCTACAGTAAAATTTACTCCGGAGCCTGAGAGGGACAAACGACTTTCCTTCTTGGACGACCCCTGCAGGTCAACGACACTCTCTCCTTCAAGATAAGATAAGATAAGATAAGATTTCGTTCGGATTTTTAACCCCGGAGGGTTAGCCACCCAGGATAACCCAAGAAAGTCAGTGCGTCATCGAGGACTGTCTAACTTATTTCCATTGGGGTCCTTAATCTTGTCCCCCAGGATGCGACCCACACCAGTCAACTAACACCCAGGTACCTATTTGCTGCTAGGTGAACAGGACAACAGGTGTAAGGAAACGTGTCGAAATGTTTCCACCCGCCGGGAATCGAACCCGGGCCCTCCGTGTGTGAAGCGCGAGCTTTAGCCACCAGGCCACCGGGCCACAAAGTGTACAGAAAACCCACCAATAAGGATGATCTGATACACTTCTATTCTCACCACAACACAAAGAAAAGAGGGTATTACTGATAATTTTCTTTTACGAGAACCTTCTGTATTTCCAGTCCTGCTTTCCTCGAGGAGTGCACCTATATACTACAACTTTTTACACGACTTTAGTTTCCTGCCTTCTTCATATATGACTGTAGACATAGAGCAAAGGTCATCCTCAACATAACACCTAGAGAACACACTACAAAGAGGTATGTAGTTCTCCCTTGCGGTAATGTAGCCTGGAATGCCACGCGTACACTGGCAAGGAACGGTACTCATTGGGCACCTGCAGCTTCCACGTCCATCAAGGAACTCATTAGGAAGCAGTCTATGGCCCACCAACCAGTATCCACCATCAATGTCTACATGACTCAGTGTGGTCATTGTATAGAAAGAGGTACATGAGGGAAACAGCCAGGAGTTTGTCAACTAGGCTCCAATAACACAAGTATCTGTACAACAGGTATGATCTTAATAACATGAAGCATTAAAGAATAAACCAGAGTCACTAACATGTATAGTATGCAAAGTCATGGAGAAGATTATCAAGAGGAGAGTGGTGGAGCACCTAGAAAGGATCAAGCTTATACACGACAACCAGCACGGTTTTAGGGAAGGGAAATCCTGTGTTATAAACCTACTGAGAGAGAGAGAGAGGAAGGCGGGGGGGGGGGAGGTAGATTGCATTTTTTGGGGAACTGCAAGAAGGCTTTCGACACAGTTCCACACAAGAGATTAGTGAAAAAGCTAGAGAATCAGGCACACATAACAGGAAAGGCACTGCAGTGGATGAGAGAATACCTGACAGGGAGGCAATAACGAGTCATGGTACGTAACGAGGTGTCAGAGTGGGCGCCTGTGATGAGCGGGTTTCCACAGGGGTCAGTCCTAGGACTGGTGCTGTTTCTGGTACATGTGAATGACATGCCGGAAGGGATACTCAGAAGTGTCACAGTTAGCAGATGATGTGAAGTTAATGAGGAGAATTAAAACGGATGAGGATCAGTCAGGACTACAAAGGGACCTGGACAGGCTGTAAGTCTGGTCCAGCAACTAGCTCCTGGAATTTAATCCCACCAAATCCAAAGTCCTGAAGATCAGGGGAGGACAAAGAAGACAGCAGACAGAGTAGAGGCTAGGGAGCAAACCTCACTCGAGAAAAATAATCTTGGGGTGAGTATAATACTGAGCACATTTCCTGAGGCACACATCAACCAGTTAACTGCTGCAGCATATGAGCGCCTGGCAAACTTAAGAATAGTGTTTCAACACCTCAGTAAGGAATCGCTCAAGACTCTGTACACCGTGTACGTCAGGCCCATATTGGAGTATGCAGCACCAGTTTGGAACCCACACCAGAACAAGCAGGTCAAGAAATTAGAGAAAGTGGAAAGGTTTGCAACGACCCTATTCCTGGAGCTGAAGGGGGGGTTGATATCCTACAAAGAAAGGAATTGAAATAGATCTGACGACATTCGAAGACAGGAGGGATAGGGGGGACATGATAACAACATATAAAATACTGTGAGGAACTGTCAAGGTGGACAAAGACAAGATGTTCCAGAGATGGGACACAGCCACAAGGGAAGTTGAAGACTCAGATGAGTCAGAGGGATGTTATGGAGTATTTCTCCAACCATAAAGTTGTCTGAAAAGTGACGAAATGGAGGCAGGGTCCGTACATAGTTTTAAGATTAGCGACCAGTGAAGAGGCAGGGCCAGGAGCTATGACACAACCCCTGCAACCACAGTTAGGCGAATACACACACACACACACACACACACACACACACACACACACACACACACACACACACACACACACACACACACACACACACACACAAATACACACACACACACACACACACACACACACACACACACACACACACACACACACACACACACACACACACACACACACACACACACACACAGGAGCTAGGACTCAACCACTGCAACCTCAACTAGGTGAGTACAACTAGGTAAGTACACACACACAACGGATGTTCTCAAGGGAAAGAAATCATCCTGTCAAATTGATTTTCCAGTCAGAAATTGTGCAAAACAGTATCCTGCAGAAGAAAGCATAACTAAGGGCTCATCAAATTACCACAGGGGGATTCCTCGACCATGACAGAACATGAGAAGACAGAAACTGAGAGAGAGGATACAAAGATGCAAGAAATAGGCAAGCGAGTCAAGGATGGAGATGGACAGGGGAACCCAAGTCAGGAGGATGAGCAAACACAGCGTTCCTTAGAACCATCTACAGAAGACCCAACAACCCTACTGCAACCAAGCAAACCCAAAACAATCCACATTCTGTATCTACAGCTCCCCCCCCCCCTCGCCACAAATTCCACCTTCACAGCAGCCCCCATAGTATCCTGCCAGGTCTCCTATTGCCCCAATCCAAGCAAACCCCCTCAGACCACAATATTAGAAAAGAAGCTGAAGGTTCAGTACACCAATACAGATGGAATAACAAATAAATGTGAGGAGCGGCATACGAGAATCCTCAGACATCACAGCACACATGGAAGCGAAGCTCGTGGGGATAATAACAGATGCAATCTTTTCATCTGGATATCAGATCCCGAGGAAGGATAGACGGAGCAGAGGGGAAGGAGGAGCTGCACTGCTCATCAAAAGCCAGTTGAGATTTGAAGAAATGGAAGGAATGGACATAATGGAAGCAAGGGACTACATAGTAGGAACACTTCAAACTGGCGGTCCCAAGGTGGTGATTGTAGTGATATACAACCCGCCACAGAATAGCAGGAGATCAAGTGAAGAATATGATGAAAGCAACAAAGCAATGGTGGACTAGCCGAGGTGGCCAGAAGGGCCCATATGGGTAGAGCAAAGTTACTAGTTGTGGGTGATTTCAACCACAAGGATATTGACTGAGAAAACCTGGAGCCATGTGGGGACCAGAAACACGGAGAGCTAAGATAATGGAAGTGGTACTGGAAACTCTCATGCATCAATATGTCAGTGACAGTAACAGAGAGAGAGAGAGAGGAGAGAAGAGGATGATCTAGCAAGGTTGGCCCTCATATTCACCCTGAGTAGATCTGACATTAAGACATCACCTATAAAAGGCCCCATAGAGCTAGTGACCATGTGGTCCTGAGCTTCAAATACATTAAAGAGTTAAAAGTGAAATAGGATGAGAGAATTAAAACTGAAAAAGAGGGGACTATACACAAATAACTTCGTAAATGGTCCAAGTCGGACTGAAACATCATCATAAGCTTCTTTCTCATATGTTCAGGTTATTTGTGTAGTGTTCCAGTCCCAGTATTGTGACTTTTTGTTCTTTAAAGAAGGGACTACACAGGCATGAGGAATTTCCTGCATGGGGTACAGTGAGAAAGAGAAGTGATGGGAAAAACAGTAACTGAAATGATGGAATACACACTACGAAATGCAAGGAGGCAGAGGAATGGTTCGTACCCAGGGGCAACAGAAACAATAGGAAGACCAAAACGAGCCTTAGTTGACTCAAATGTGTAGAGAGGCCAAAAGTAAATGCAGTAGAGAAATGAATACACATGAATAAGGAGAGAGGCCCAGCGCCAATGCAAGAATGATATACCATCGAAAGCCAAATCTGACCCAAAGCTATTGTACAGCCACATCAGGAGGAAAACAACAGTCAAGGATCAGGTAATACACAATTGTAGCCATAGGGCAAAGCTTATCTTCAGCATAACAACTAGAGAACACACTTCAAAGAGGTATGTGTATGTAGTTCTCCCTAGCAGAAGTGTTGCCAGCAATGCCACACGTACACTGGCAAGGAGTGATACCTATTAGGGAACTGCAGCTTTCACGTCCATCAAGGAACTCACTAGGAAGCAGTCTATGGCACACCAAGAACATAAGAACATAAGAACGGAGGAACACTGCAGAAGGCCTACTGGCCCATGCGAGGCAGGTCCTTATCAAAACGACTACTACCTAAAGCTTCCCAAGAAATAACTCCCGTACCCAATTACACCAATCAAACCCAGCCCCTCCCACTCATATATTTGTCCAGTCTCTTCTTAAAGCTCCCCAAGGTCCTAGCCTCTATCACCCCACTGGGAAGACTGTTCCACGCATCTACAACTCTGTTAGAAAACCAGTACTTACCTATGTCCTTTCTAAATCTAAATTTATCCAACTTAAATCCATTATTCCTGGTTCTTACCTGGTTCGACACCCTCAGTACTTTATTAATGTCTCCCTTGTTTATGCCCGTCATCCACTTATACACTTCATTGATATCTCCCCTCATTCTACGCCTCTCCAGAGAGTGGAGATTTAAGGCTTTGAGTCTATCTTCATACGGGAGGTTCCTTACACAGTAAATCATTTTAGTCATTCTTCTCTGTATGTTCTCTAATGAGTCTATATCCATCCTGTAGTAAGGGGACCAAAACTGAGCAGCATAATCTAAATGAGGCCTCACTAGTGATGTATAGAGCTGTAAAATAACTTTTGGACTTCTGTTACTTATACTTCTTGAGATAAATCCAAGTAATCCGTTGGCCTTGTTGCGCACACTAAGGCACTGCTGTCTTGGCTTTAGATTTCTGCTTACCATGACTCCCAAGTCTTTTTCACATTCTGTATGATCAAGCTCTACTTCACCTAGATTATAGCTTCGAGGGTTATTTTCATTACCAAGGGCAAGTACCTTACACTTATCCACATTGAACTTCATCTGCCATTTTTCAGACCAAGACATTAATTTGTCCAAATCGTCCTGGAGTTCATTGATATCCTCCTCAGAGTGAATTATACGGCCTATCTTTGTATCATCAGCAAATTTACTCATGTCACTCGTAATCCCTTCATCAAGGTCATTAATGTAAATTATGAACAAGAGAGGGCCTAAAACTGATCCTTGTGGAACGCCACTAGTGACTAATCCCCATTCAGATTTCACTCCATTAATGGTAACTCTCTGCTTTCTATTGGTAAGCCATGCCTTAATCCATGCTAGAACTTTAACTTCCTATCATGAGCTGCCACTTTTCTTAAGAGTCTCTTGTGAGGTACTCTATCGAAGGCTTTGATAAATAAAGATACCCAAGAGTTGCACATGTGTCTAATTTATCAACATGTCGGTTCTCTGAACCATTCATCTACAAATCGAAGGCTTTACTAAAATCCAAATAAACAATATCATATTCCTTATCACTGTCAACTGCCTCAAATGTTCTATTGAAGAACGTCAGTAAGTTTGTCAGGCAGGAACGACCTCTCGTGAATCCATGCTGAGATTCATTTATCAAGTTATGCTCTTCAAGGTGACTTCTGATAATGTCCGCTATAATTGATTCTAATAACTTGCCCACTATAGATGTCAGGCTTATTGGACGGTAATTTGTCTATCTGTTTAATAACCATATCCCTCGTGACAGTAATATTAGTTAACTTAAATTCATCAGGAACTAAATAATTGTTAATTACTGGAATCTCATTTACATCTTCCTGTGTAAAAACTGACAAAAAATAGTCATTAAATAAGGAACACATTTCCAGTTCATTATCCGTCAGCTGTCCATTCCCAGTTTTCAGAGGTCCTACTTTTTCCTTCACCTTCGTCCTATACACTTGAAAGAACCCCTTTGGATTAGTCTTTGATTCATTAGCAACTCTAATTTCATAGTCACGTTTAGCCTTTCTAATCGCCAACCATGCGATCATTGTATAAACAGAGGCACATGGGGTAAACAGCCAGGTGTTTGTCAACTAGTCTCCAATAACACAAGTATCTATGCAATAGGTATGATCTTAATAACATATGTGTAGTCCACATGGACACAAGGGCACTTTATGGTCATCGCAGAGTCAGGTCTCAATAGACGGTACTATTTGGAAGTCTCTGATTGCAATAAAATTAGCCACATAAAGAGCAGGAAGCTAAAACACACTCACCACTCTAGAACACATGATCATCTATCAAATGTCGTACCACCCATCACCACATACGACCATCCGGTGAAATATCACTAAATGTCACTCCTACTCAGTATAGATATCGGTGAAAACCCGACCAATACTAGCCGATACTTTTAGAATATTAATATTATATGTGTATTTAAAAATGTCAAAATTAACACTACCTCACAATTGTGAGGGTTACTCATACACTCACACACACATATATACACACGAACACACTTGCATGCACACACACACACACATACACACTTGCATGTACATACACACACACACATACATACAGGAGGTTTTCAAGGGGAAGAAATCGTTTGGTCAAATTGATTTTCAAGTCAGAAATGGTGCAAAACAAGATTTTGCAGAAGAAAGCACAACTAAGGGGCTCATCAGATTATCAGCGAGCGCACCTCGACTGCAACAGAACGCGAGAAGAAAGACAGACACTGAGAGAGAGAGAGAGGATACAAAGATGCAAGGAGCAGGAAAGAGTCAAGGATGGAGAGAGGGACAGTAGAGCCCAGACTCAGGAGGAGGAGCACAACCTCCCTCAGAACCACCTACAGAAGACGCAACAACGTGATAACCCTATTGCAACAAAGCAAACTAACCCAAAACAACCCACACCCCATACCCACAGCCCTCACCACCTCCACCACAAACTCCACCTTCACAGCACCCCCCCCCCCCATAGTATCCTTCCAGGTCTCCCACTCCCCCAATTCCAACAAACCCCCTAGGTCACAATATTAGAAAAGAAGCTGAAGGTTTGGTATACCAACACAGACAGCATAACAAAGAAGTGTGAGAACGGCACAAAAGAATCATGGAGACATCCCCAAAGATCATAGCACTCACGGGGATGATAATGGATACGATCTCTCTATCTGGAAATCAGATCCTGAGGAAAGATAGAGAGGGCAGAGAGGAAGGAGGAGTTGCACTGCTCATCAAAAACCAGTGCAGATTTGAGGAAATGGAAGGAATGGACAGAATGAAAGCAAGGAACTACTAGTAGGCCCACTTCAGATCGGGGGTCCCAAGGTGGTGATTGCAGTAATGTACAACCCGCCACAGAATAGCAGGAGGTCAAGAGAAGAATATGATGAGAGCAACAGAGCAATGGTAGACACACTACCTAAGGTGGCAAGAAGGACTCATATGGGCAGAGTAAAGTTACTAGTTAAGAAGAGGTATGACAAAACTAATGGAACAGGGAGAGAGTGGACCTAGTAGCGATCAGCGAAGAGGCAGGCCAGGAGCTATGAATCGACCCCCTGCAACCACAAATAGGTGAGTACAAATAGAGGAGTACACACACACACACAAACACACACACACACATACACACACACACACACACACACACACACACACACACACACACACACACACACACACACACACACACACACACACACACACACACACACATGGAGAAGATTATCAGAAGATTATAAGAAGAATGGTGGACAACCTAGGAAGAAATGAGCTTATCTGCGACAACCAGCACTGCTTTCCAGTTATACACCTCAATAATATCCCCCTCTCCCCTAATTCTACACCTTTCTAGAAAGTGCATATTCAGTGCCCGCAGTTTATCCTCGTAGGAAAGATTTCTGATATGTGGAATCAACTTTGTCATCCTTGTCTATACGGTTTCCAAATATGGAAGATGTTCTCTGTATCACGATACCGTTGCGTAGGCTTGATGTAGTACTCACATATATTGGTCTTAATTAAGGAGTGTGAACAAGACAAGACACAAGTACCATACTACGGAACAAGAACTCAAAATAACGACCATACCAGTGGACAAAAAAAAAAAGAATGAAATACGCACCACAATAGTGGACACGACTAGTAGACAAGGACAATGGCAAGACAGCCACACCAGAGGACAAGGGCAAGCACGCTGCCAAGTATTTCCTGGCCAGGAACCAAAACTCCAAATACAACAATGTCTTGTAAAAATTTGATGAAATATGTAGTGTTCAACACTCTTGTTACTGAGCCACCCAGTGTACTTGTGTACTTGCCTCACAGTGTACCTGCCAGACCTCATTCGGTATACCTGCCTGACCTCATTCAGTATACCTGCCAGACCTCATTCGGTTTACCTGCCAGACCTCATCCAGTATACCTGCCAGACCTCATCCAGTATACCTGAGTGACCTCATCCAGTATACCTGCCTGACCTCATCAAGTATACCTGCCAGACCTCATCCAGTATACCTGCCTGACCTCATCCAGTATACCTGCCTGACCTCATCCAGTATACCTGACTGACCTCATCCAGTATACCTGAATGACCTCATCCAGTATACCTGCCTGACCTCATCCACTGTTTTACACTTTTGGAGGTGTTGTGTGTCTCACACTTCAAGTGGGGTTGTGTGTCTCACACTTCAAGTGGGGTTGTGTGTCTCACACTTCAAGTGGGGTTGTGTGTCTCACACTTCAAGTGGGGTTGTGTGTCTCACACTTCAAGTGGGGTTGTGTGTCTCACACTTCAAGTGGGGTTGTGTGTCTCACACTTCAAGTGGGGTTGTGTGTCTCACACTTCAAGTGGGGTTGTGTGTCTCACACTTCAAGTGGGGTTGTGTGTCTCACACTTCAAGTGGGGTTGTGTGTCTCACACTTCAAGTGGGGTTGTGTGTCTCACACTTCAAGTGGGGTTGTGTGTCTCACACTTCAAGTGGGGTTGTGTGTCTCACACTTCAAGTGGGGTTGTGTGTCTCACACTTCAAGTGGGGTTGTGTGTCTCACACTTCAAGTGGGGTTGTGTGTCTCACACTTCAAGTGGGGTTGTGTGTCTCACACTTCAAGTGGGGTTGTGTGTCTCACACTTCAAGTGGGGTTGTGTGTCTCACACTTCAAGTGGGGTTGTGTGTCTCACACTTCAAGTGGGGTTGTGTGTCTCACACTTCAAGTGGGGTTGTGTGTCTCACACTTCAAGTGGGGTTGTGTGTCTCACACTTCAAGTGGGGTTGTGTGTCTCACACTTCAAGTGGGGTTGTGTGTCTCACACTTCAAGTGGGGTTGTGTGTCTCACACTTCAAGTGGGGTTGTGTGTCTCACACTTCAAGTGGGGTTGTGTGTCTCACACTTCAAGTGGGGTTGTGTGTCTCACACTTCAAGTGGGGTTGTGTGTCTCACACTTCAAGTGGGGTTGTGTGTCTCACACTTCAAGTGGGGTTGTGTGTCTCACACTTCAAGTGGGGTTGTGTGTCTCACACTTCAAGTGGGGTTGTGTGTCTCACACTTCAAGTGGGGTTGTGTGTCTCACACTTCAAGTGGGGTTGTGTGTCTCACACTTCAAGTGGGGTTGTGTGTCTCACACTTCAAGTGGGGTTGTGTGTCTCACACTTCAAGTGGGGTTGTGTGTCTCACACTTCAAGTGGGGTTGTGTGTCTCACACTTCAAGTGGGGTTGTGTGTCTCACACTTCAAGTGGGGTTGTGTGTCTCACACTTCAAGTGGGGTTGTGTGTCTCACACTTCAAGTGGGGTTGTGTGTCTCACACTTCAAGTGGGGTTGTGTGTCTCACACTTCAAGTGGGGTTGTGTGTCTCACACTTCAAGTGGGGTTGTGTGTCTCACACTTCAAGTGGGGTTGTGTGTCTCACACTTCAAGTGGGGTTGTGTGTCTCACACTTCAAGTGGGGTTGTGTGTCTCACACTTCAAGTGGGGTTGTGTGTCTCACACTTCAAGTGGGGTTGTGTGTCTCACACTTCAAGTGGGGTTGTGTGTCTCACACTTCAAGTGGGGTTGTGTGTCTCACACTTCAAGTGGGGTTGTGTGTCTCACACTTCAAGTGGGGTTGTGTGTCTCACACTTCAAGTGGGGTTGTGTGTCTCACACTTCAAGTGGGGTTGTGTGTCTCACACTTCAAGTGGGGTTGTGTGTCTCACACTTCAAGTGGGGTTGTGTGTCTCACACTTCAAGTGGGGTTGTGTGTCTCACACTTCAAGTGGGGTTGTGTGTCTCACACTTCAAGTGGGGTTGTGTGTCTCACACTTCAAGTGGGGTTGTGTGTCTCACACTTCAAGTGGGGTTGTGTGTCTCACACTTCAAGTGGGGTTGTGTGTCTCACACTTCAAGTGGGGTTGTGTGTCTCACACTTCAGGAGGTCTTGTGTGTCTCACACTTCATGCAGTGTTGTGTGTCTCACTTCAGGTAGTGTTGTGTGTCTCACACTTCATGCAGTGTTGTGTGTCTCACACTTCAGGAGGTGTTGTGTGTCTTACACTTCAGGTGGTGTTGTGTGTCTCACACTTCATGCAGTGTTGTGTGTCTCACTTCAGGTATTGTTGTGTGTCTCACACTTCATGCAGTGTTGTGTGTCTCACACTTCAGGAGGTGTTGTGTGTCTTACACTTCAGGTGGTGTTGTGTGTCTCACACTTCAGGAGGTGTTGTGTGTCTTACACTTCAGGTGGTGTTGTGTGTCTCACACTTCAAGTAGTTGTGTGTCTCACCCTTCAGGAGGTGTTAGTGTCTCACACTTCAGGTAGTGTTGTGTGTCTCACACTTCAGGTGGTGTTGTGTGTCTCACACTTCAGGTGTTGTGTGTCTCACATTTCAGGTAGTGTTGTGTGTCTCACATTTCGGGTAGTGTTGTGTGTCTCACACTTCAGGTGATGTGTGTCTCACATTTCAGGTAGTGTTGTGTGTCTCACACTTCAGGTAGTGTTGTGTGTCTCACACTTCAGGTAGTGTTGTGTGTCTCACACTTCAGGTAGTGTTGTGTGTTTCACACTTCAGGTAGCGTTGTGTGTCTCACACTTCAGGTAGTGTTCTGTGTCTCACACTTCAGGTGATGTGTGTCTCACATTTCAGGTAGTGTTGTGTGTCTCACACTTCAGGTAGTGATGTTTGTCTCACACTTCAGGTAGTGTTGTGTGTCTCACACTTCATGTGGTGATGTGTGTCTCACACTTCAGGTAGTGTTGTGTGTCTCACACTTCAGGTAGTGTTGTTTGTCCCACACTTCACGTAGTGTTGTTTGTCTCACACTTCAGTTGGTGTTGTGTGTCTCACACTTCAGGTGGTGTTGTGTGTCTCACATTTCAGGTAGTGTTGTTTGTCTCACACTTCAGGTAGTGTTGTTTGTCTCACACTTCAGGTAGTGTTGTGTGTCTCACACTTCAGGTAGTGTTGTTTGTCTCACACTTCAGGTAGTGTTGTTTGTCTCACACTTCAGGTAGTGTTGTTTGTCTCACACTTCAGGTGGTGTTGTGTGTCTCACATTTCAGGTAGTGTTGTGTGTCTCACACTTCAGGTAGTGTTGTTTGTCTCACACTTCAGGTAGTGTTGTTTGTCTCACACTTCAGGTGGTGTTGTGTGTCTCACATTTCAGGTAGTGTTGTGTGTCTCACACTTCAGGTAGTGTTGTTTGTCTCACACTTCAGGTAGTGTTGTTTGTCTCACACTTCAGGTGGTGTTGTGTGTCTCACATTTCAGGTAGTGTTGTGTGTCTCACACTTCAGGTAGTGTTGTTTGTCTCACACTTCAGGTAGTGTTGTGTGTCTCACACTTCAGGTGGTGTTGTGTGTCTCACATTTCAGGTAGTGTTGTGTGTCTCACACTTCAGGTAGTGTTGTGTGTCTCACACTTCAGGTAGTGTTGTTTGTCTCACATTTCAGGTAGTGTTGTTTGTCTCACATTTCAGGTAGTGTTGTTTGTCTCACACTTCAGGCGGTGTTCTGTCTCACACTTCAGGTAGTGTTGTTTGTCTCACACTTCAGGTAGTGTTGTTTGTCTCACACTTCAGGTAGTGTTGTTTGTCCCACACTTCAGGTAGTGTTGTTTGTCCCACACTTCAGGTAGTGTTGTTTGTCTCACACTTCAGGTAGTGTTGTTTGTCTCACACTTCAGGCGGTGTTCTGTCTCACACTTCAGGTAGTGTTGTTTGTCTCACACTTCAGGTAGTGTTGTTTGTCTCACACTTCAGGCGGTGTTCTGTCTCACACTTCAGGTAGTGTTGTTTGTCTCACACTTCAGGTAGTGTTGTTTGTCTCACACTTCAGGTAGTGTTGTTTGTCTCACACTTCAGGTAGTGTTGTTTGTCTCACACTTCAGGTAGTGTTGTGTGTCTCACACTTCAGGTAGTGTTGTTTGTCCCACACTTCAGGTAGTGTTGTTTGTCTCACACTTCAGGTAGTGTTGTTTGTCTCACACTTCAGTTGGTGTTGTGTGTCTCACACTTCAGGCGGTGTTTTGTCTCACACTTCAGGTAGTGTTGTGTGTCTCACACTTCAGGTAGTGTTGTGTGTCTCACACTTCAGGTAGTGTTGTGTGTCTCACACTTCAGGTAGTGTTGTGTGTCTAACACTTCAGGTAGTGTTGTGTGTCTCACACTTCAGGTAGTGTTGTGTGTCTCACACTTCAGGTAGTGTTGTGTGTCTCACACTTCAGGTAGTGCTGTGTGTCTAACACTTCAGGTAGTGTTGTGTGTCTCACACTTCAGGTAGTGTTGTGTGTCTCACACTTCAGGTAGTGTTGTGTGTCTCACACTTCAGGTAGTGCTGTGTGTCTAACACTTCAGGTAGTGTTGTGTGTCTCACACTTCAGGTAGTGTTGTGTGTCTCACACTTCAGGTAGTGTTGTGTGTCTAACACTTCACCACCACCCATATATATATATATATATATATATATATATATATATATATATATATATATATATATATATATATATATATATATATATATATATATATATATATATATATATATATATATATATATATATAAGGGTGGTGGTGGAAGAATATACTGAAACAGAACCAAAGATTTTTTCCATGAAAGAAGTTTTTTCGTCATCCTCGATGCTGAGAGTCTCAAATGAAGAGAAGGAAGTTGTCAAATTTAAGAAGGAACGTGTTTAATACAAGTTCGACAATCTCTATGTTTAAAACTATTTGATTTTAAATGAGGGAGGAGGAGCGTGTGTCGCAAGGTCAGGTGTAGACACGGAAGTGACTGAACCCACTGTTATAGTGATCATAACACATGCAGACACAGTGTAGACAACACTGTTATAGTGATCATAACAAATGTAGACACAGTGTAGACCACACTGTTATCGTGATCATAGCTTTTAGACACAGTGTAGACCACACCTGCAAAGTAAACAACACTGTTACAGTGACCACAGCACCCGGATACACAGAGTAAACAACAGTTATACTGACCACAATACCTGCAGACACTGAGAGTAAACCACAGTTATACTGACCACAACACCTGCAGATACAGAGAAAACAACAGTTATACTGACAACAACACCTGCAGATACAGAGTAAACAAGTTATACTGACCACAACACCTGCAGATACAGAGTAAACAACAGTTATACTGACCACAACATTTAAAATATTCCACCATAAAACAGGAAGGCTAGAATTTCCGGTGACAGGAAGTTCAGTTTCATGATGTGGGCGTGGCCGTTACACCCCCCACCCCACACCCTGCCCCACACAACACCCCACCCCACACCCTGCCCCACACCACACCCCACCCCACACCCTGCCCCACACCACACCCCACCCCACACCCTGCCCCACACCACACCCTGCCTCACACCACACCCCACCCCACACCCTGCCCCACAACCCCGTCGCACACCCCACCCACTCGACCACACCATCCCACACCCCACCCACTCGACCACACCATCCCACACCCCACCCAGTCGACCACACCATCCCACACCCCACCCACTCGACCACACCATCCCACACCCCACCCACTCGACCACCCCATCCCACACCCCACCCACTCGACCACACCATCCCACACCCCACCCACTCGACCACACCATCCCACACCCCACCCAGTCGACCACACCATCCCACACCCCACCCACTCGACCACACCATCCCACACCCCACCCACTCGACCACACCATCCCACACCCCACCCACTTGACTACACCATCCCACACACATAGTTTCACATTCACACTTTGTCCCACACACCTTCGGAACAACACTCTCTCCACACCTCCAAAGTTCAGGCACTGTACTTTCCACCTCCGGGACTCAAGTCTGGTTAACCGGTTTCCCTGAATCCCTTTACAAATATTAACTGGCTCACACTCCAACAGCATGTCAATCCTAGGAATCACTTGTCTTCAATCCGCTCAAACACGCACACACACCTGCTGGATGCTAAAGACTCGGCCACTTAAAACATCCTTCACATCTTTCCTCCAACCCTTCTTGGGACGATCCTACTCCTCTTTCCTTCCACTCAAGATTTATTACATTGTCCTAGTCATCATATTCCTATTCATTTTTCTAAATAACCAAATTATCACAACAGCTCTTCCTCCACCCTATGAATTATATTTTTCCTCACCCCACACGATCTTCTAATTGCTACACTTCACATACTCTGCATAATATTCACACCAATCATTGCTCTTAATTAAATATAAAATCTCCACTGCCTCTAGTCTGCCTCATAGCAATGTTTAAAGATCATGTCTTACACCCATGTCAGTGTTGGTACTACTAGACTGCTTGCTACATTTCATTTTATGCCACCATTTTAAACTCTTTTCCCTGTATAGTCGCCTCAACACTCCACCTATCATTTCTCTCCCCCCCCCCCTCACCTATTCCACGGTTCACCTCGTCTTTTACAGACCCATCTGCTGACACATCAACCTCCAGATATCTAAATACATTCATTTCCTTCACGTGAACTCTTTCTCTTCAGTCTGACAATCAGTCTTTCATTGCCTAGATTTTTTCTTATTCTCATGACACTGCTCTTTTCTGTGTTCACCTTTATTTATTTTACATATACTTCCAAAATCCTTCACGTTCAGAATATTCTAAAAGTACTGTGTCATTGTCAACGATTCTATGCAACAACATCCAATTTATATTACATTACTGATCGTTTAATCCCAAACGTCTCTGAATATTTTCTTTTCATCGTAAAAGCGTCTTTCTTCTTGGCAATCATTGCTCTTCCCAGCCACATCCACTCTCTCGTAACAACAAACTTACGCTGTGCACTATCTAGCACTGCAGTTTTAAATCTACCCGAAACCTTTTCCAACTCCTCTACATAATGTTTGCTCTTTCCTACCCTCCTGTTGTTCAACAGTTGCTTATACCTTCCATTATTTGCCCTCTTCATTAATTTATTCACTTTCAATCAATCAATCAATCAATCAATCAAGTTTATTCTCTATAAAGATTACAATGTGGGGTTTACAGATTTTGAATATTGTGTGATTCACATGTTATAAAATACTAATTACAGAGGGGGCCACTAGGACACCTAGCATGGCTAGGCATTTCGGGCAGACTTGGATTAATTCTTAACTCTTAATTAATACAGATTATGGAGTAAGTTGGTATTAAGGCTAAGTGACTACATTATAGTTTGTGAGTTTAGCAATGTAAATGCTTTTGTTTTGCCACAATACACAGGTTCTATATTGTAGTATCACAGGCAAACTTTTGACTAGTTAGGATTCATTATTTTATGATTAAGATTCGTATTTCTGTGATTATTGTCTTATCCACTAACCTCATTCTTCCTGCACTCAAGCTGCCTCTTACTGTAGCTACCATAGAATAATCATCTGACATATCACACTAAAAAACTGCACGCCCAGAAGTCTATCCATCACACTTTTATCAATCAATACATATTCTTGTAAACTGCCGTCACGGCTCACTGCATCATATCTCGTTTAACGGTTTTCTCCATTTCTTAAAAATAAGTGTTATCTACTACTAACCCTCCTACTATACTTTGTTCAATCAGTGGCCCGCATTATCATTTACTTCTGGCACTGCAAACTTACCTTCTGTGACCCCTACAACGATCCTACATTATTATTAATGACTCCCACAACAATTATTCTCTGCGATCAAAACTGCTTAAAAATTGCTTATTCCCAAAATCAATTAATCAATCAATCTCTCACTGCTATTACCAGTTTGTAGCTACAGGAGCTAAGTTATATTCGTGATGTTCCTTCTTCAATCCTTTTTTTTATCATGTGAACTATTAAAATTCTTAGTGTTTGTAGTACTACTAGCACAACTTTTAATTCCAGTGTTCCACCACTCGGCGAAGCAAATTTTTCCAGCATCTTATGGCTTCACGTTTTTCTCAATTTACAACTGTGGCTTCTTGTTGCAAGTATGTACTGGGAAATCTTCTTTAGTCTTTCACATCCTTTTTTGTCTTTATATGTGGTTATCATATCTTTCTTTCCTATCAGCCAACGTGGGCATCTTTAATATTTTTAGCGTTGCAAGATATGTTTTTTTAAGCTTTGAGAAAACATTTCGTAGCTTTGAACCTTTTTTTCATCTTAACACATTTGTTATGCGTGCACATCACACCAGCTGAAAATATTTCAATATAAGCCTCACAGAAACAGGTTTCTTATAGCATTTCCCCACTGCATTGTATGCAAATACGATTAATCCTTCCAGACCCCTGCAAACTGTATGCAAATATTGTTTTTTTAAGATTTTTAAGCACAAAAATAGTTAATTATACCACAGAATGCACAGTGTAATAGTAAACTAAATGTAAAATCCTTGAATAACACTGAGAAAACCTTGAACAACAAACAAACAAACAAACAAATTTTATTTTTTTGCAAGATTACATTGAAATTATGAAATTATAATAATAAGTTGCAGTGCAAAGAGCCACTGTCATGCCCGGGCATTATGGGCACACTTAATGGCTTACACACTACTTAATACTAAAGAAATTGATCATAGTTTGTTTAAGTTGTACATCTTTTTTTATTTACAGTAGACAGTAATTTTACTCTAATTACAATAGTTTTAATAAAAATATTGAAATTATATTATGGGAATATAACATTGTGAGTTGCTGAAAGAAGTTTACAATATGAGAATGTTACAACTGGGTGTAAGGAAGTATTGTTTTGGGTAGGTATTTATACTACAATGTAGTATTAATAATGTATGAACTTTGGGCGTCTAGATTTGAAGTTTTGAGATTTAGGTAACTGGGAGATTTTTGGTAAAGTTAAATATTGAGTATTGAACATTTAGTTTAGGGTGAGTAGGTGGTTTTTGAGAAGAGCCTTAAATTGGTGTTCAGACCTGGTTACTTTAGAATTTACTGGTAATAAATTCCAAATTCTGGGGCCCTTTATGTGCACAGAGTTTTTGCATTATATGGACACGGGGTACCTCAAAAAGAGATCTGTGTCTTGTGTTGTGGTCGTGTGTCCTGTTAAGGTTGGTGAGAAGTTTGAGTGGAGGGTTTAGGTTTGAGTGTAGTGTTCTATGTATGTAGCAGGCACATGAATAAGTGTGGATGCTCTTAACGGTGAGCAGTTTTAGACGTTTGAATAATGGTGGAGTATACTGTCGGGAGTGGGGATTTGTTGTCATTCTGACTGCAGCCTTTTGTTGAGTTATTAGTAGCCTTAGGTGATTTAATGTTGTTGATCCCCTTGTACAAATTCCATATTTGAGATAAGGGTAGATGAGTGAATGATACAGTGCAAGGAAAGCTGATTGTGGAACATAGTACTGTATCTTTGATAGTATGCCTACTGTCTTAGAAATTTTCTTAGAAATTTGTTGTATGTGTGTCTGGAATTTAAGGCTACAGTCTAGGAGGATTCCTAGGAATTTTCCCTCTGTGAGTCTTGTGATGGGTGATCCGTTATATTAAGTGGAATATTTGCAGCTCTGTTTCCAAGCTGAATGAAATATGGTTTGTCAGTATTGAGGTAAGATTATTTGTCATCATCCAGGTAGATATTTTCTGCCATTCGGCATTAACAGTGTTAGCCATTATGGCTGGGTTTGGGCGAGAGAAGATGTATATTGTGTCATCTGCAAATAATATGGGTTTGAGTAGCTTTGATGCATTTGGTAGGTCATTGATGTAAATGAGAAAGAGGAGTGGGCCAAGGACACTTCCTTGTGGGCCACCGACTGTGATTGGTTGAGTGGAAGAGTTTGCTCCATTTGTGTACACATAATGGCTTCTGTTACTAAGGTATGACTTCAGGTAGTTGAGGGACTGCCCTCTTATACCATAGTGCGTTAATTTAATGTGCAGCAAATCATGGTCAACTGTAACAAAAGCTTTACGTAAATCAATGAAGATTCCCAGCGGGACTTCTTTCTTCTCGAGAGCGGTGTATATTAGTTCTCGCATGTATATAATAGCATCATTTGTGCTTTTATTAGTCCTGAATCCAAATTGACAGGGGTTTAGCATGTTGTGTGAGACGAGGTAGGAATAGATCTATGTATGAATTAATTTTTCAAAGATTTTAGAGAGCAGAGGTAGGTTAGATATTGGTCTATAGTTATTCAAGTCGGTTTGATCACCTCCTTTGTGGATCTGGGTGACCCCTTGCTGTTTTGAGAATTGCTTGGAAGGTGGAGGATTCAATGGATTTGTTAAAGAGTGTTGCAATAATTGGTGACAATACTTGTGATGCTCTTTTGTACATAAAAGGTGGTAAGTTATTTATGTCCCCTGCCTTGTTTCTAAGGGTGCTGATGATGAGCGAGACTTCTGTTGGGTTGGAGCTAGGAGTAGGGGTTTGTATGTTTTTGTAAATTTGATTGTTTTGTTTTTGGATATTTTTTTTGTTCCTAGAATTTCGGATAGGGATTTCCAGGTCTTTTTCATATCACCTTTTATGTTATGTAATCTGTTTTCATAATACAATTATTTTTACTTTATTAGGCTGGCAAGGATTGATAAGTAAGGTTTACAATGGTCTTTAGTTATCTGACCCATTTTGTATTGTTTTTCTTATAGGTGCTTTGTGTTAATGGATTTAAGGATGCTGGGTGTTAGCCAGGGACTGTTCAGTCTCTTAGCTGTGATCTGTTTAGTATTTTTTAGGGCAATGCTTATTATAGAGGTAGTGGACTTTTTTTTTTTTTTTTTAGAAAATTATTAATACATTCATCTGTGTCTGTATATGTTTCAAGCTCATTATGCCAGTTATAAAGTTATTAACAGCTGTTTCATTATGTGGTCTGAAGGTAACTTTAACAGTGTCTTGGGGCAGTTTACCTAGGTTGGTTATGAGAAAGGTAGTGTAGTGGTCTTTGATTATGCATGATTTTAAAGAGGATATGGTGTTAGCCCAGATGTGGTCTAATAAGGAGATACTAGTCTCGGAGATTCTTGTAGGTTTTGTTATTGTTGGTATCAACCAGCAGTTGCTCATAGTGTTTGTGAATCCGGTTACTTGTGGGTCCTGGTCATGTAGTAGATTTATGTTGAAATCTCCTGTGAGCAGCAAGTGGTCTTTGTTCATATGTGCATCAGTTATCATGTTTCCTAACTTTTCACTAAAATGGTAAATGTTTGACTGTGGTACTCTGTTGATGTTTATCACTGTAAGGGGTTTTTGCAGGTCTTTTAATTTAAATTTAGCTATAATATATTCTCCTTGTTCATCTCTTGTGCAAGAATTATTGATACATTCAAGTTGATCTGAGTAGTATACAGCTGTTCCACCCCCTTGCTGTTCTGTCCTACAGTTGTCTATGGCTGTGTAACCAGGAATGGCATAGACATCTGTAGTACCAGGCTTTAGCCAGGTTTTGGTGAGTGTGATGATTGACATACTGGTATTAAGGGAATTGAGTAATGCTGTGAGGTCATCATAATGTTTGCTCAAAGATCTGACATTGTAATTAAAGATTTATTTATTTATTTATTTATTTATTTAGTAATTTTAGCATACATACAGAGGTACACAAAAATACAGATAAGAGCAGCATGCCAAAGCCACTTATTTGCATAGCATTACGGGCTGACTTAAAATTAACTTAAGATTAACTAAGTAATGATGAAATCAGTGATAAAACATTAATGTAAACAGATTACTATAAAGCACACGTGAGTATTACAAAGACAGGTCATATGGTTGCATGCATTGTTGTACATTCAGTCGTATGGAGAATTCTGTTAGGTAGTGTATTTAAAAAATAGTAAAGTTAGATTGGGTTTTAGGTTTAACATTTATGTGATATAATTGTGGGAAACATTTAAGATATACAATTTATAAGGTTCAGTTATTCAGTATTTATTTGGTTTTGGGTGAGTAAGTGATCTTTGAGAAGAGACTTGAATTTATAAACAGGTAGTGTTTCTTTTATATTTACAGGTAATGAATTCCAGATTTTAGGGCCTTTTATGTGCATTGAGTTTTTGCATAGTGTGAGATGGACACGAGGAACATCAAAGAGTGATCTGTGCCTTCTATTATGGTCATGTGTTCTGTTGAGGTTGGCAAGGAGATGTTTGAGGGGAGGGTTTATGTCAGAGTTAAGTGTTCTATGTATGTAATAGGTGCAGTAATAAGTATGGATGTTTTGTATCGTGAGTAGGTTTAGTGTATTGAATATTGGTGGAGTGTGCTGCCTGTAGTGAGAATTTGTTATCATTCTAACTGCAGCCTTTTGTTGGGTAATTAGTGGTCTGAGATGGTTAATTGTTGTTGAGCCCCATGCACAAATTCCATAGGTGAGATAGGGGTAAATAAGAGAGTGATATAAGGCCAGGAGGGCTGACTGTGGAGCATAGTACCGTATCTTCGATAGTATGCCTACAGTCTTGGAATTTTTTTTTAGAAATTTGTTGTATATGTGTATGAAATTTGAGTCTATTATCAAGGTGGATTCCTAAGAATTTTCCCTCTGTTAGCTTTGTGATAGGTGATCCGTTTATCATTATGTTAAGAGGGACATCTGTAGCTCTGTTACCAAACTGAATGAAGTAGGTTTTGTCAATGTTTAGTGTAAGTTTGTTAGTCCTCATCCAGGTAGATATTTTCTGTAGTTCGGTATTTACAGTATTGGCTAGCGTGACTGGGCTCAGGTGAGAGAAGACGTATGTAGTGTCATCTGCAAATAGTGTGGGTTTGAGTAATTGCGAAGCATTTGGTAGGTCATTTATGTATAGGAGAAAGAGAAGAGGGCCAAGGACACTTCCCTGTGGGACACCAACTGTAATTGGTTGTGCAGAAGAGTTTGCCCCATTTGCGTACACATATTGGCTTCTGTTGCTGAGGTATGACTTGAGGTAGTTGAGGGAGTGCCCTCTAATACCATAGTGTGACAATTTTACATGGAGCAAGTCATGGTCAACTGTATCAAAAGCTTTACGTAAGTCAATGAAGATCCCCAGTGGGACTTCTTTTTTCTCTATTGCAGTGTATATGTGTTCTAGCATGTGTATAATAGCATCATTAGTATTTTTATTAAGCCTGAATCCAAATTGGCAGGGGTTGAGTATGTTTTGGGAGATAAGGTAGGAGTAGATTCGTTTATGAATTAATTTTTCGAAGATTTTTGAGAGAGGGTGTAAATTGGATATTGGCCTATAGTTATTCAACTCTGGTCTCCTCCTTTGTGGATCGGGGTGACCCTTGCTATTTTGAGTACTGTAGGGAAGGTGGAGGATTCAATGGATTTGTTAAAGTGTGTTGCAATGATTGGTGATAGTACTTGTGACACTTTTTTGTATATAAAGGGTGGTAAGGTATTTAAATAAATATATATATATATATATATATTTAAATAAATATATAAATATTTAAATATTTAAATAAATAAATATTTAAATCATTTAAATAAATAAATATTTAAATATATATATATATATATATATATATATATATATATATATATATATATATATATATATATATATATATATATATATATAAAATGTCGTGCCGAATAGGCAGAACTTGCGATCTTGGCTTAAATAGCAACGCTCATCTTGCCATATAGGACAAGTGAAAATTTGTGTATGTAATAATTTCGCCAAAATCATTCTGAACCTAACGAAAAAAATATATTTCACTGTGTTTGTTTAGTATTAAATTGTTGTAAACAAATCTAAAATATATTTAGTTGGGTTAGGCTAAAATAAATTGTTCTTGTTATAATAAGGTTAGGTAAGTTTTCTAAGATTCTTTTGGTGCAAAATTAAAAAAATTTACATTAACATTAATGAAAAAAATATATCTTTAAACGTAAAAGAGAAAATTTCAGAAAGGATTTAATTTTAAATGAGTTCTTGCTAATTGACCAGTTTTACATATTCGGCACGACGTATATATATATATATATATATATATATATATATATATATATATATATATATATATATATATATATATATATATACATACATACATAGATAATATAGATAATAATGATAAACCTTACCTGTCAAGAGCGCCACAGACGTGTAGATGAGGTAGCTGTGCCAAATTTTCATACTGACAGATGTGGAGTTGAGGTGTGTTGTAGATCTACAAATCTCATAAGAGCAATAATAAAATTCTTTCAACTAATTATATGGGCTGTATATTACATCACCAGCGCATGTTCAGTTACTGTAACAGGACCCACAAAAAAAATCGAAACTCGAAATAAATAATACAATATGTGGATGCAGGTTTTTGGAGGTTGCTCCTCTCTTAAGATGCTATGCTGAAGATAACTTAGCTAATACGTAAGTCCTGACTGGACTCAGGAAGCATTTTACCACTCACATGTGGTCATTTGCAAGGATATTTATCAATGTGTGAATGTAATGGTTTGTTCAATGCTATGTTTTAAATACAATGACAACTATATGATGTATTGGTTTACTTAATAAAGTAGACGAGCATCATCAAGTTAGTCCACGGTTCTTTAATAACTGACATGACACATATTGTGGCGGCTTGGGCACTATAGTCATGTATATTCAGTGGAGATGGCGGCTCACCTTCCTGGTGAAGTACAAAAGCTAGAGGCAACACTGATACAAATATTGAAAAAAATAAATAGCAAACTCAAGCCACGATTAGTCTATGAGCTTCGTGGTGAGACTTCGTGAAACACTAATTTAAGCATACAAGCAGAGGAGACATGTTATGCTTTTGAGGGTTGCCTCTGCTGCATGCTTGCATGTAATGTTATATTACAATGTAAGACGTTAATGCGGTAATTAAGACACTAACCACACGTTTCGCCTGCCAGTGGTTTTATCTGTCCGGGAGAAATTAAACAATAGCTCAAGGCACTATTCGTGTTAAATCCAATTTTTTTTTAAATCTCAGTATTAGGTAATCGGAAAAAAAAGATCGGTCCTGACAGGATGCGACCCAAGGAGCATGTCAGCTGGCACGCCTTGTGTAGGCTGTGCCTACACAGCCTGAACCTATGTAACATTCCATCCATTTCATAAAATGCATCAATCATTTAAGATTGATGCCGTTCACAATTATATTTTAATTAAAAGTGCTAAACCCGCAGGGGTCACAAAGCGCCTCTGGCTTGGAAGGTAATAAAATTCAATCCAGGGAAGGGAAAGTTAAGTCTAATTCCAGAAAAAAAAAAAAAATTAGGCAACCTCTTAATTAAGAGGCGCGTGAGTTTCCGTCTCCTAATATCATGTTTATTTCCCCCCTACAATCTACTTCTCCAATACAATTTTCCTCAAAGATTTGTTAAGTTATACCATAAATTAAAGCAAGATCCTGGACTTCACCTTACGGAAGCAGACAAGCAAATGCGATAGTAATTATGGACAGGGTAGATTATAGGGGAAAATAACATTAGAAAACAGGGGAACTGACGTGCCCTTAAAGGTCTCCCCTCGGGGATATCTAATTGAGTATGCTGTTAAAGTTAGGCTAGATTAAGTTAGACAAGTATGCTGGACAGGTTTGGTTAGGTATATATGCTGCTTCTGTTGGGCTTTTCATTTGTCCCACTTTCCACTTGTGCTACTGTTAGCTATGACATTTATTCTGGAGCGTTTTTACCCAAGACCGTCATAATTATATTACTTGTCTCACAAGGTTAAATAGCGGCAAGACTCATTTATATTTTTAAATACTCCATCCTATCATCTTATTCCCATTCAGTTACTAAGACTTCTGAGTAATAAATTGCGCATTAAGAACATAAGAAAGAAGGAACACTGCAACAAGCCTACTGACCCATGCGGAGCAGGTCCATGTCCCCCTCCCCCCCGGATTAGACCAATGACCCACCCCCCGGATTATCCCAATGACCAACCCAGTCTGGTCATCCCCACTCAAGGATGGAGCACTGTACCAGACCCAGCAGCACAAGCTAGTCACGTCCAACTCACACCCACCCACACCCACTCATGTATTTATCTAGCCTATTTTTAAAACAACACAACGTTTTAGCCTCAATAACTGTACTCGAGAGCTTGTTCCACTCATCCACAACTCTATTACCAAACCAGTGCTTTCCTATATCCTTCCTGAATCTGAATTTTTCCAACTTGAAACCATTGCTGTGAGTCCTGTCTTGGCTGGAAATTTTCAGCACACTATTTACATCCCCTTCATTTATTCCTGTTTTCCATTTATACACCTCGATCAAATACCCCCTAATTCTACGCCTTTCGAGAGTGTGCAGATTCAGGGCCTTCAGTCTATCCTCATAGGGAAGATTTCTGATACATGGGATCATCTTTGTCATCCTCCTCTGTACGTTTTCCAGAGCATTTATATCCATTCTGTAATACGGTGACCAGAACTGAGCAGCATAGTCTAAATGAGGCCTAACCAAGGATATATAGAGTTGAAGAACAACCTGAGGACTTATATTATTTATACTTCTAGATATGAAGCCAAGAATTCTGTTAGCTTTATTGCGAACACTAATGCACTGTTGTCTTGGTTTTAAGTTACTGCTAACCAGAACTCCTAAATCCTTTTCGCAATCGGTAATATTAAGATCTACATTATTTAGTTTATATGTGGCATGGCTATTTAACTGTCCAACATTTAGAACTTTGCATTTGTCAATATTAAACTGCATCTGCCACTTCTCCGACCATTGCATCAGTCTATTCAAATCATCCTGGAGTGCTCTAGCGTCCTCATTAGAATGAATTGGATGGCTTATTTTGGTGTCATCAGCAAATTTGCTTATGTCGTTATTTATTCCCTCATCTATACTCATCTATGTCGTTTATGTAAACTGTGGCTTTTACGCTGCATTTTTGTCATAGATAATGACAAAAAAAAAAAGAAGCTGCTGGAAACATCTTCAGAAATAATACTCGGCAGACTACTACAAACTGTCAAACTGTCTGCAATACAAACTACTGTTGACACTGTATATGACCTCTCCTTACACCTGACCTCTCCTTACACTTGACCTTTTCTCACACCTGACCTCTCCTCACACCTGACCTCGCCCCACACTTGACCTCTCCTCACACCTGATCTTTCCTCACACCTGACCTCTCCAAGCACTTGACCTCTCCTCATACTTGACCTCTCCTCGCTTGTCTCACATGCGGCGAAATTTCTCAATTTATTTCTTAAATCATGTTTTGATACCTCGCAAAGAGGCAGCTTCTTAGACGATCTTTTGACAGAAATGTCTAAAGGTGCGTGCCATTCTACCCCTTACCTGTAACTTGCTCATTTATTATCGTTTGTCAAGATCATTATTGCCTGTACTCACCTATTTTTGGTTAAAGTGGTCAATTCATAGCTCCTGGCCCCGCCACTTTGCTGGTCGCTAATAGGTCCACTCTCTCCCTTCTCCATGAGATTTATCGAACCTCTTCTTAAAGCTATGTAAGGATCTTCCCTCCACCACATCACTCTCCAGACAGTTCCACTTCCTGAAAACTCTGACTGAAGAAATACTTCCTAATATCCCTGTGACTCATCTGAGCTTTCAACTTCCAGCTGTAACCCCATGTTGCTGTGTTCCATTCTGTCGCTATCCACCTTGTCAGTTTCTCTCAGAATTTTGTGTCGTTATCATGTCCACCTTATCCCTTCTGCTCTCCAGTGTCATCAGGTTGATTTTCCTTTAACCTTTCCTCGTCGGGAATACACCTTAGCTCCGGGACTAGTCTTCTTGCATACCTTTACAATTTCTCTAATTTCTTGATGTGTCTGATCAGGTGTGGGTTTCATATTGGTGCTGCATACTCCAATATGGGCCGGACGTACAAGGTGTACAATGCCTTGAATGATTCCTTATGTAGATGTCGAAACGTTAAGTTTGTCAGGCCCCCATGTGTTGTAGCAGTTATTTGGTTGATGTACACCTCAGGAATTGTGCCCTGTATGATGCTAACACCAAAACCCTTTTCCTTGAGTGAATTTTGCAGCCTTTGACCTAGGGTGTACTCCGTCTGCGATCTTCTTTGTCCTTCCCCAAACTTCATGACTTTGTACTTGCTGGGGTTAAACCCCAGGAGCCATTTGTAAAACAAGGTTTACAGCCTGTCCAGATCTCCTTGTAGCTTACTTGATCCTCGTCCAATTTTGTATTCTCCTCATTAGCTTCACATCGTCTGCAAACGGGGAAAACTCTGAATCTATCTCTTCCGTCATGTCATTCACATATATTAGAAACAGCACCGAACCTAGGACTGAACCTTGTGGAACCCCACTGGACACATGTACCTACTCTGACACCTCGTCACGCACCAACATTCGTTGTTTCCTTCCTGTCAGGTATTCCCAGATCCATTGCAGTACTTTCCCCTCCTATTCCTGCCAGCTCCTCTAGCTTTTCAACCAGTCTCTTGTGTGGTACTGTGTCGAAAGCCTTCTTACAATCTATGAAGATGCATTCTATCCATCCCTCTCGTCTTACTCCTGTTATCTTATCACAGAACTTCAGTAGATTTGTGATGCAAGATTTCCCTTTCCTTAAGCAGTGTTGGATGTCATGTATAAGCCCGTTCCTTTCTAGGTGCTCCACCACTCTTCTGATAATCTTCTCCATAACTCTGTTACATACTATACACGGCAGCAACACAGGTCTGTAGTTTAGTGCTGCTTGTCTCTCTCCTTTCTTAAAAATTGGGACTAAATTTTCTGTCTTCAACACCTCAGATACATAGCGTATTTGCTCCTTCTCTCAGGACACACGGAGAGATGTTATCTTGACCCACAGGTGCACCCTACTCCTTAGGTTTGCTGGAAGCCTCTGTCTCCACTGTGAATACCTTCCTTAATCTTGAGCTGAGCTCCTCACAGTCTTCCTGGTCGCTCCCAGTGAGCTCCCCTCCTTCCTTCCTCAGCCTGATTACCCGGTCCTTTACTGTTTTCCTCCTGATGTGGTTGTTCTAATTTAAACATAACCCTTAATTCAAAACGCAAATGATACCCGTGTGCCAAGAGTCATGTAATAAACAATCAAAAATTAATTTAGAACATAAAAACTTATTAGGTATCCTCAAGAAGGGATAACTTCAGTGTTAGCCACAAATTATTCCTCCTCTAAGGTTTCCAGCTGACTCGATTTTTTTTTATTTTAATGACGCTGAAGTGCTAAACCCGTAGGTGTCATAGCGCCTCGAATGGGAGGCAGTGAGGTTGGACCCAAAGAGGAGGAAGACAAGTCCAGTTCCTTGGATCGAGAGCCCCTCGCCGGCATCAAGACACCTTAGGGCTTAGAGGGACGATAATTTAAAAAGCCTCTTTGTCTTCAAACTTTCAGCGTTAATACACTTTACAGGAAGGCTGAGACGGTTATTGGGACTTGTAAGTGCCAGTTTTATTGAGCATATTGGTATACTAGTGTCGGGGATAACATGAGAATGCCTCTTCTGATCAGCTACAAACTTTCCATGCTGGTATATTTGTCTTCGAGAAAGGTTCGGATTGGTTTTGCCAGTTTTACTGAATAAACTGGGATATTGGTTTCCAGGAAGGGGTATACCTCCTCTCTAAGATCATACAGGACTGAAAACACATCTAGTCATTGTGAAAGCGTCCTGGTTGTATACAAATAAAAAGAATGTAATGATTGAAACGTCGAGTTTGCACTATTAAATTCTTTTTAGAATCTAATCACACCATCGTGACTAGATTCTGGGAAGACTAGTCACCTCTTCGTATGTTTGCTGCAACAAGGAAGTTCAAAGAAGTGCGTCAAGGAGTGACGCACTTCCCCGCCTCTCCCCTTCACTTCCCTGAGTTGTTTATATGAATGACTGAATGGTGTGTGGAGGGTAGTTTGCCAAGACACACAAGCTATAATGCAGTATATATATTCAAAAGTGTAACCGGATTCTATACCCATTCCTTACTGAAATTCTGGGTACGCCTGCCGCCAAGGCAATAATTTGAGTGCCACCAAATGTACCTACCAGGAGAGTGTTCTGAGGGTCAACGCCTCCTCGGCCCGGTCCCAGACCAGGCCTATACATCTAATACAACTACCATCTAGCCTAACCTTGCCACTACTGGGCTTCGCCTAATGTTTCAATCCCTTCTATTATCATTATATATTTAAATTAGCTCACAGGCAACCCCCACATCGTTTACTGATCAAATTACTGAATTATATTTGCATTTAAAACATGAGTAATCAGTCATAATTTGTAAGTTAGGTGCTCTCATACCTAACCTAGTTCTGTAACGGAACAAGTGCTGATGCTATAATACCTAGCCTAGTGCTGCTGTACTCACCTAGTTGTATTCACCTAGTTGTGGTTGCAGGGGTTGAGGCATAGCTCCTGGCCCCGCAGTACCAACTCGTGTTAACAATGAAATACTTTGTTTAGTGCTGCTACAACTATAGTACCTGGTCTAGTGGTGCTAGTGAGACACCTAGCTTAGTGTTGCTACTAAGGTACCTAGCTTTGTGTTGCTACTGAGGTATCTAGATTAATTGTTACTAAGGTACCAAGCTTAGTGTTGCTGAGGTACCGAGTCTACTGTTGCTACTAAGGTATATTTTGTTATTACTGAGGTATCTAGATTAGTGCTGCTACTAAGGTACCAAGCCTTGTGCTACTATGGTTTGTCTTAGTGCTGATACTCTGATATTTAACCTACTGTTACTCAGGTAATTAACCTATTCTTATTCAGGTATCTAGCCTAGTGCTACTTACTACGAAGATGCCTAGCCTAGTGTTACCACTATGGTAACTTGGGCACATGGCTTAGTGCTGTTACTACTGTAGTTAGTGATACTGCTGATGTTCCTAGCATAGTACTGTTACCACATAAACTAGTGTTATTACCGCACCTGCTAGTACTAGTAACTAACCTAGTAGTGCTAGTTATTACAAGTACCAGGACAGGACGACAAGCTTCAGAAGGCAGGCAAATGTCCTCGTCTCTCAATTAGCACGAATCCTTTCCCCTCAAGGGAGGTTCCTTGACGCTGGTGAGGGGCTCTTGATCTAGGGAATTGGATCTGTGCTCCGGTTCCCTGAATTGAGCCTGAATACCTTCCATCTACCCCCCCAGGCGCTGTATGATCCTACGGGTTTAGCGCTTCCCCATGATCATAATAATAATAACACGAATCCTTCGTAATATCACAAATCCGGCCGTCAACTGACAAAAAAGGATTCACTTCTAAAACCAGCATAGGCCAGTAGGCCTACATCATCACGGAGAGAGAAATGCAGTGTAATGAGATCCATTACTGACAACGTTTCGCCCAAGCAGTGGGCTTTTTCAGATGGTGACTTGAAAAAAAACCCACTGGGTGGGCAAAATGTTATCAATAAAGGATCTCATTACACTGCATTTGTCTCTCCGTCTTCCTGTTTTGTTTGTATTGACTTGATAACACTCCTGGCGAGCGAAACGTACCTGCAATAAATGTCTCACTAGTTGCTCATGTGCCCTGTTACCTAACATAGACCTGCAGCAAGAACTGGCACACCGCTATTAATTTTCCGTAGGCCTCTGCTAGGCCACTGAAATCACTATGACGGAAATAAAAGTTTCAACACTGCTTCCAATGATATTCACTTAGGTTTTAACCACTCAGAAACGCAATGACGATGTGTGAATGGGTGTTAACAATCACCTTACAGACCGGCGCGTGGCAGAGGATAGCGGGCAACTGAGCACTCGTTTTCTATTCCCTCCTAGTGTGAGAGTTGGTCGTGGTTGTGTGTTTGTATGTGTTCCGGTGGGGATGAGGAGGTCCTGTGTGTGGGGAGGGGAGAGGGGGTTATAATGCGTGACAGCGGGCTTGAATGGGTGTTTTTTTGTGTGTTCTCATCTAAATGTGCGTGGCAAGAGCTGTATCTCTCGGCCCTACATCTTAACAATAACAGATATGAGTGACTACTGCCAAACGGTTCCAGCTTCTTGGATCTGGTCTTATTTCCACTTGAACCCATGTATATAATGTTCTGGTTTTTCCTTACCTAATGGTTTTACTTCCTACCTTGAATAAGGTTCTGTGTACATCTGTTTGGCTTATTTGTGTGTATAATTTTAATTAGCCTTATGGTCCCAGCCTTACCAGTTTTTATTTGCCTACGCTGTTATTATTTGTGTATTTTGTATGTTATGATAATGTCGCATCTGAGCTTTCTCTCTATCACTCTGATATTCTCTTGATCAGCTGTGTGAAAATCAAACGACTCTGCTTATTATTTTACTAATATAAATAATTTAACAGCAGTGCTCATACAATACCGACAAGTTGAAGAATTAGTGACTTTATCAATACAATACCGAGACAAAATCAGAAGTCTGAAGAGGTAGAAGATGAGGTAATCAGTCGCTCAGCCTAACAGTAGTTTGAAAAATGGTTTAGAAAACCTTCAAGTTGATAAGTGAGACACTAGTGCAACATTTGGGTATCTTTTCTGGAAACGTTTCTCCAGCCAGTTTCTTCTTCAGTACAAAATAGAGAAGGTGGACGATGAGAAGTCGCTTGAGGTAATGAGCTAAACCCATAGGGATCATACAACACATGGGGAAATGGGAGGAAATAATATGCAGTCCAAAGAAGGGGAGAAGAGATCCACTTCTTTGGATCAAGAGCACCATGCTACCGTCTCTCCCATGTTTGTGTACTCTGAAGAATATTATATCATCAAAGACCTTTTTAAAAAATTTCACTAATGACTTCATCACCTTCCAGGGTACGTATGTCACTCTCGCACCTATCTGGCACATTTCTTAAATCATTTGACACATTATAAATATCTGATAGTGATTTAATTAAGACTTCCTGCAGCACATCCACAAACATTTATGTCACTACCTTCTGCTGTAGCAGCATGTTGTGGCTTCCCTTCTCTCACCTCCGGCATTACTTCTCGTTCAGATGAAAAGAATTTTTAGAATTTTTTTAAGTTCTTAACATACGTTGTTGCCATTTCCCCCTGAATACTTCCCCATTCTTTTTTCAGTTCCATTACATGGTGTTTTACAGACATCTTACGGGCAATGGAACAGCTTGGGTTTTTTTTCTAACAATTTATGTCGTTCTTGAAGTGCTTCTCAGCTTTCTTTCCCTACTGCTACGACTTCTATTACTACTTCTACTACAACTACCACTACTTCTATTATTATTGCTGCTGCTGCTGCTGCTGCTGCTGCTGCTGCTGCTGCTGCTGCTGCTGCTGCTGCCGCTGCCGCTGCCGCTGCCGCTGCCGCTGCCGCTGCCGCCGCCGCCGCCGCTGCCGCCGTCGCCGCCGCCGCTGCCGCCGTCGCCGCCGCCGTCACCACCGCCGCCGCTTCCGCTGCTGCTGCTCCCACTATATTACTACAACGTCGGTCAAAGATGATATCAAATACCGACCAGTCTTTAAATGCGACATGTGAAACACTGGGATATTGTTAGGGCAAGTTTCCGCTAAGCGGGAGCTTTGTAAGTCCAATACACACACCGAGAAGAAAGTACAATGATAATGGCGGAGGAAGGACCGAAATCTCTAAAAGTTTCTCTCTGATTGTGAGTTATTTGTGAAAAGTACTCGTACATATAGACAGGATAAGGTCAGGTATAGAGCACAAGAATGGTCACAGCTTATAGAGATATTACGGTGTCCCGTGGCCTAGTAGGCAACGCTCTCCTCTCAGACACTAAGTGTCCGTGGTTCAGTCCCCGGCCGGGTGGAAACACTGGGCAAATTTCTTTACACCTGCTGTCCCCGTTCACCTAGCAAGCAAGTAGGTACCTGAGTGTTAGTCGACTGGTGTGGGTGGTATCCTGGGGGACAAGATTGAAGGACCACACTGGAAATAAGACAGTCCTCGATGACGCACTGACTTTCTTGCGTTATCCTGAGTGACTAACCCTCCGGGGTTAAAAATCAAAGCAAAATCTTATTTTATCTTAACTCTTAACTAGATCAAAGCGACACCTGGGCATCTTTATATTTGAGCGATGTTTCGCCCACCAGGGGATTTATCAGTGTAATGAGATGTCAAATTTCAAACAGGTCAGCTGATCGGGGCACTAATAATTCAGACAAAATCTGAGTGCATTTAACCACATCAACTGTCTACTCGGATCCTAGTGAGTGACATAGGTTTTGTTCAGATTATGTTTACCACACGCATATTAATGCACTTTCAAACGTTCTTCGATTTTCCTCGATATTTCATGTACATAAACTTTGTTATTATTGAAAGAATTAAGAGTAAGACGGAGAATAGGATAGCAGATGAACAAGGAGGCTTTAGGAAAGGTAGGGGGTGTGTGGACCAGGTGTTTACAGTGAAACATATAAGTGAACAGTATTTAGATAAGGCTAAAGAGGTTTTTGTGGCATTTATGGATTTGGAAAAGGCGTATGACAGGGTGGATAGGGGAACAATGTGGCAGATGTTGCAGGTGTATGGTATAGGAGGTAGGTTACTGAAAGCAGTGAAGAGTTTTTACGAGGATAGTGAGGCTCAAGTTAGAGTATGTAGGAAAGAGGGAAATTATTTCCCAGTAAAAGAAGGCCTTAGACAAGGATGTGTGATGTCACCGTGGTTGTTCAATATATTTATAGATGGGGTTGTAAGAGAAGTAAAAGTTGTCACAGTTGCTCTTTGCTGATGACACTGTGCTCTTGGGAGATTCTGAAGAGAAGTTGCAGAGGTTGGTGGATGAATTTGGTAGGGTGTGTAAAAGAAGAAAATTAAAAGTGAATACAGGAAAGAGTAAGGTTATGAGGATAACAAAAAGGTTAGGTGATGAAAGATTGGATATCAGATTGGAGGGAGAGAGTATGGAGGAGGTGAATGTATTCAGATATTTGGGAGTGGACGTGTCAGCGGATGGGTCTATGAAAGATGAAGTGAATCATAGAATTCATGAGGGGAAAAGGGTGAGCGGTGCACTTAGGAGTCTGTGGAGACAAAGAACTTTGTCCTTGGAGGCAAAGAGGGGAATGTATGAGAGTATATATAGTTTTACCAACGCTCTTATATGGGTGTGAAGCATGGGTGATGAATGTTGCAGCGAGGAGAAGGCTGGAGGCAGTGGAGATGTCATGTCTGAGGGCAATGTGTGGTGTGAATATAATGCAGAGAATTCGTAGTTTGGAAGTTAGGAGGAGGTGCGGGATTACCAAAACTGTTGTCCAGAGGGCTGAGGAAGGGTTGTTGAGGTGGTTCGGACATGTAGAGAGAATGGAGCGAAACAGAATGACTTTGAGAGTGTATGAATCTATAGTGGAGGGAAGGCGAGGCAGGGGTCGGCGTTGGAAGTGTTGGAGGGAGGGGGGTAAAGAAGGTTTTGTGTGCGAGGGGCTTGGACTTCCAGCAGGCATGCGTGAGCGTGTTTGATAGGAGTGAATGGAGACAAATGGTTTTTAATACTTGACGTGTTGTTGGAGTGTGAGCAAAGTAACTTTTATGAAGGGATTCAGGGAAACCGTCAGGCCGGACTTGAGTCCTGGAGATGGGAAGTACAGTACCTGCACTCTGAAGGAGGATTATCTGGAGAGAGTTCCGGGGGTCAACGCCCCCGCGGCCCGGTCTGTGACCAGGCCTCCTTAGGTCAGTGTCCCAGGATGCGAACCACACCAGTCGACTAACACCCAGGTACCCATTTTACTGATGGGGAACATAGACAACAGGTGGAAAGAAACACGTCCAATGTTTCTACTCTGGCTGGGAATCGAACCCAGGCCCTCACCGTGTGAAGCGAGAGCGTTAACCACCAGGCCACCAGAGGGGTGTTAATGTTGCAGTTTAAAAAGAGTAGTGTAAAGCACCCTTTTGGCAAGACAGTGATGGAGTGAATGATGGTGAAAGTTTTTCTTTTTCGGGCCACCCTGCCTTGGTGGGAATCGGCCAGTGTGATAATAATAATAAAAAAACTTTCTCACATCCGCTACAACAATTTATGTCGTGGCGGATGTGACAATAAACACCTGGCTTTAGTTATATAAACACCTGACATTAGTGATATAAACACCTGGCATTAGTGATATAAACACCTGGCTTTAGTGATATAAACACCTGACATTAGTGATATAAACACCTGGCATTAGTGATATAAACACCTGGCTTTAGTTATATAAACACCTGACATTAGTGATATAAACACCTGGCTTTAGTGATATAAACACCTGGCTTTAGTGATATAAACACCTGACATTAGTGATATAAACACCTGACATTAGTGATATAAACACCTGGCATTAGTGATATAAACACCTGGCTTTAGTGATATAAACACCTGACATTAGTGATATAAACACCTGGCATTAGTGATATAAACACCTGGCTTTAGTTATATAAACACCTGACATTAGTGATATAAACACCTGGCTTTAGTGATATAAACACCTGGCTTTAGTGATATAAACACCTGACATTAGTGATATAAACACCTGACATTAGTGATATAAACACCTGGCATTAGTGATATAAACACCTGGCTTTAGTTATATAAACACCTGACATTAGTGATATAAACACCTGGCTTTAGTGATATAAACACCTGGCTTTAGTGATATAAACACCTGACATTAGTGATATAAACACCTGGCTTTAGTGATATAAACACCTGGCTTTAGTGATATAAACACCTGACATTAGTGATATAAACACTTGGCCTTAGTGATATAAACACCTGACCTTAGTGATACAAACACCTGACCTTAGTGATATAAACACCTGGCTTTAGTGATATAAACACCTGACATTAGTGATATAAACACTTGGCCTTAGTGATATAAACACCTGACCTTAGTGATATAAACACCTGACCTTAGTGATATAAACACTTGACCTTAGTGATATAAACACCTGACATTAGTGATATAAACACTTGGCCTTAGTGATATAAACACCTGACATTAGTGATATAAACACTTGGCCTTAGTGATATAAACACCTGACCTTAGTGATATAAACACCTGACCTTAGTGATATAAACACCTGACCTTAGTGATATAAACACTTGACCTTAGTGATATAAACACCTGACATTAGTGATATAAACACTTGGCCTTAGTAATATAAACACCTGACCTTAGTGATATAAACACCTGACCTTAGTGATATAAACACCTGACATTAGTGATATAAACACCTGGCTTTAGTGATATAAACACCTGACCTTAGTGATATAAACACCTGACCTTAGTGATATAAACACCTGACATTAGTGATATAAACACCTGGCTTTAGTGATATAAACACCTGACCTTAGTGATATAAACACTTGACCTTAGTGATATAAACACCTGACCTTAGTGATACAAACACCTAACCTTAGTGATATAAACACCTGGCTTTAGTGATATAAACACCTGGCTTTAGTGATATAAACACTTGGCCTTAGTGATATAAACACCTGACCTTAGTGATACAAACACCTGACCTTAGTGATATAAACACCTGGTTTTAGTGATATAAACACCTGACCTTAGTGATATAAACACCTGGCCTTAGTGATAAAAACACCTGATCTTAGTGATATAAGTACCTGGCCTTAGTGATTAAAACACCTGGCCTTAGTGATATAAATACCTGACCTTAGTGATATAAACACCTGACCTTAGTGATATAACACCTGGCCTTAGTGATATAAACACCTGACCTTAATTATATAAACACCTGGCCTTAGTGATATAAACACCTGGCTTAAGTGATATAAACACCTGACCTTAGTGATATAAACACCTGGCTTTAGTGATATAAATACCTGGCTTTAGTAATATAAACACCTGACCTTAGTGATATAAACACCTGGCCTTAGTGATATAAACACCTGACCTTAGTGATATAAACACCTGACCTTAGTGATATAAACACCTGGCTTTAGTGATATAAACACCTGGCTTTAGTGATATAAACACCTGACCTTAGTGATATAAACACCTGACCTTAGTGATATAAACACCTGACCTTAGTGATATAAACACCTGACCTTAGTGATATAAACACCTGACCTTAGTGATATAAACACCTGGCCTTAGTGATATTAACACCTGGCCTTAGTGATATAAACACCTGGCTTTAGTGATATAAACACCTGACCTTAGTGATATACACACCTGGCCTTAGTGATATAAACACCTGACCTAAGTGATATAAACACCTGGCTTTAGTGACATAAACACTTGGCCTTAGTGACAAAAACACCTGGCCTTAGTGATATAAACACCTGACCTTAGTGATATAAACACCTGACCTTAGTGATATAAACACCTGACCTTAGTGATATAAACACCTGACCTTAGTGATATAAACACCTGACCTTAGTTATATAAACACCTGACCTTAGTGATATAAACACCTGACCTTAGTGATATAAACACCTGGCCTTAGTGATATAAACACCTAACCTTAGTGATATAAACACCTGACCTTAGTGATATAAACACCTGGCCTTAGTGATATAAACACCTGACCTTAGTGATATAAACGCCTGACCTTAGTGATATAAACACCTGGCTTTAGTGATATAAACACTTGGCCTTAGTGACAAAAACACCTGGCCTTAGTGATATAAACACCTGGCCTTAGTGATATAAACACCTGACCTTAGTGATATAAACACCTGGCTTTAGTGACATAAACACCTGACCTTAGTGATATAAACACCTGACCTTAGTGATATAAACACCTGACCTTAGTGATATAAACACCTGGCTTTAGTGACATAAACACTTGGCCTTAGTGACAAAAACACCTGGCCTTAGTGATATAAACACCTGACCTTAGTGATATAAACACCTGACCTTAGTGATATAAACACCTGGCTTTAGTGACATAAACACCTGACCTTAGTGATATAAACGCCTGACCTTAGTGATATAAACACCTGACCTTAGTGACAAACACCTGACCTTAGTGATATAAACACCTGACCTTAATTATATAAACACCTGGCCTTAGTTATATGAACACCTGGCTTTAGTGATATAAACACCTGGCCTTAGTGATATAAACACCTGACCTTAGTGATATAAACACCTGGCCTTAGTGATATAAACACCTAACCTTAGTGATATAAACACCTGGCTTTAGTGATATGAACACCTGACCTTAGTTATATAAACACCTGACCTTAGTGATTAAAATGCCTGGCCTTAGTGATATAAACACCTGGCCTTAGTGATATAAACACCTAACCTTAGTGATATAAACACCTGACCTTAGTGATATAAACACCTGGCCTTAGTGATATAAACACCTGATCTTAGTGATATAAACGCCTGGCCTTAGTGATATAAACACCTGACCTTAGTGATATAAACACTTGGCCTTAGTGATATAAACACCTGACCTTAGTGATGTAAACACCTGGCTTTAGTGACATAAACACCTGACCTTAGTGATATAAACACCTGACCTTAGTGATATAAACACCTGACCTTAGTGACATAAACACCTGACCTTAGTGATATAAACACCTGACCTTAATTATATAAACACCTGGCCTTAGTTATATGAACACCTGGCTTTAGTGATATAAACACCTGGCCTTAGTGATATAAACACCTGACCTTAGTGATATAAACACCTGGCCTTAGTGATATAAACACCGGGCCTTAGTGATATAAACACCTAACCTTAGTGATATAAACACCTGGCTTTAGTGATATGAACACCAGACCTTAGTTATATAAACACCTGACCTTAGTGATTAAAATGCCTGGCCTTAGTGATATAAACACCTGGCTTTAGTGATATGAACACCTGACCTTAGTTATATAAACACCTGGCCTTAGTGATTAAAATGCTTGGCCTTAGTGATATAAACACCTGACCTTAGTGATATAAACACCTGACCTTAGTGATATAAACATCTGACCTTAGTGATATAAACATCTGGCCTTAAAAATATAAATACCTGACCTTACTGATATAAACACCTGACCTTAGTGATATAAACATCTGGCATTAGTGATATAAACACCTGGCCTAAGTGATATAAACACCTGACCTTAGTGATATAAACACCTGGCTTTAGTGATATAAACACCTGACCTTAATGATATAAACACCTCACCTTAGTGATATAAACACCTGGCCTTAGTGATATAAACACCTGGCCTTAGTGATATAAACACCTGGCCTTAGTGATATAAACACTTGACCTTAGTGATATAAACACCTGGCTTTAGTGATATAAACACCTGGCTTTAGTGATATAAACACTTGGCCTTAGTGATATAAACACCTGACCTTAGTGATAAAAACACCTGACCTTAGTGATATAAACACCTGGTTTTAGTGATATAAACACCTGACCTTAGTGATATAAACACCTGGCCTTAGTGATAAAAACACCTGATCTTAGTGATATAAGCACCTGGCCTTAGTGATTAAAACACCTGGCCTTAGTGATATAAATACCTGACCTTAGTGATATAAACACCTGACCTTAGTGATATAACACCTGGCCTTAGTGATATAAACACCTGACCTTAATTATATAAACACCTGGCCTTAGTGATATAAACACCTGGCTTAAGTGATATAAACACCTGACCTTAGTGATATAAACACCTGGCTTTAGTGATATAAATACCTGGCTTTAGTAATATAAACACCTGACCTTAGTGATATAAACACCTGGCCTTAGTGATATAAACACCTGACCTTAGTGATATAAACACCTGACCTTAGTGATATAAACACCTGGCTTTAGTGATATAAACACCTGGCTTTAGTGATATAAACACCTGACCTTAGTGATATAAACACCTGACCTTAGTGATATAAACACCTGACCTTAGTGATATAAACACCTGACCTTAGTGATATAAACACCTGACCTTAGTGATATAAACACCTGGCCTTAGTGATATTAACACCTGGCCTTAGTGATATAAACACCTGGCTTTAGTGATATAAACACCTGACCTTAGTGATATACACACCTGGCCTTAGTGATATAAACACCTGACCTAAGTGATATAAACACCTGGCTTTAGTGACATAAACACTTGGCCTTAGTGACAAAAACACCTGGCCTTAGTGATATAAACACCTGACCTTAGTGATATAAACACCTGACCTTAGTGATATAAACACCTGACCTTAGTGATATAAACACCTGACCTTAGTTATATAAACACCTGACCTTAGTGATATAAACACCTGACCTTAGTGATATAAACACCTGGCCTTAGTGATATAAACACCTAACCTTAGTGATATAAACACCTGACCTTAGTGATATAAACACCTGGCCTTAGTGATATAAACACCTGACCTTAGTGATATAAACGCCTGACCTTAGTGATATAAACACCTGGCTTTAGTGATATAAACACTTGGCCTTAGTGACAAAAACACCTGGCCTTAGTGATATAAACACCTGGCCTTAGTGATATAAACACCTGACCTTAGTGATATAAACACCTGGCTTTAGTGACATAAACACCTGACCTTAGTGATATAAACACCTGACCTTAGTGATATAAACACCTGACCTTAGTGATATAAACACCTGGCTTTAGTGACATAAACACTTGGCCTTAGTGACAAAAACACCTGTCCTTAGTGATATAAACACCTGACCTTAGTGATATAAACACCTGACCTTAGTGATATAAACACCTGGCTTTCGTGACATAAACACCTGACCTTAGTGATATAAACGCCTGACCTTAGTGATATAAACACCTGACCGTAGTGACAAACACCTGACCTTAGTGATATAAACACCTGACCTTAATTATATAAACACCTGGCCTTAGTTATATGAACACCTGGCTTTAGTGATATAAACACCTGGCCTTAGTGATATAAACACCTGACCTTAGTGATATAAACACCTGGCCTTAGTGATATAAACACCTAACCTTAGTGATATAAACACCTGGCTTTAGTGATATGAACACCTGACCTTAGTTATATAAACACCTGACCTTAGTGATTAAAATGCCTGGCCTTAGTGATATAAACACCTGGCCTTAGTGATATAAACACCTAACCTTAGTGATATAAACACCTGACCTTAGTGATATAAACACCTGGCCTTAGTGATATAAACACCTGATCTTAGTGATATAAACGCCTGGCCTTAGTGATATAAACACCTGACCTTAGTGATATAAACACTTGGCCTTAGTGATATAAACACCTGACCTTAGTGATATAAACACCTGGCTTTAGTGACATAAACACCTGACCTTAGTGATATAAACACCTGACCTTAGTGATATAAACACCTGACCTTAGTGACATAAACACCTGACCTTAGTGATATAAACACCTGACCTTAATTATATAAACACCTGGCCTTAGTTATATGAACACCTGGCTTTAGTGATATAAACACCTGGCCTTAGTGATATAAACACCTGACCTTAGTGATATAAACACCTGGCCTTAGTGATATAAACACCTGGCCTTAGTGATATAAACACCTAACCTTAGTGATATAAACACCTGGCTTTAGTGATATGAACACCAGACCTTAGTTATATAAACACCTGACCTTAGTGATTAAAATGCCTGGCCTTAGTGATATAAACACCTGGATTTAGTGATATGAACACCTGACCTTAGTTATATAAACACCTGGCCTTAGTGATTAAAATGCTTGGCCTTAGTGATATAAACACCTGACCTTAGTGATATAAACACCTGACCTTAGTGATATAAACATCTGACCTTAGTGATATAAACATCTGGCCTTAAAAATATAAATACCTGACCTTACTGATATAAACACCTGACCTTAGTAATATAAACATCTGGCATTAGTTATATAAACACCTGGCCTAAGTGATATAAACACCTGACCTTAGTGATATAAACACCTGGCTTTAGTGATATAAACACCTGACCTTAATGATATAAACACCTCACCTTAGTGATATAAACACCTGGCCTTAGTGATATAAACACCTGGCCTTAGTGATATAAACACCTGGCCTTAGTGATATAAACACTTGACCTTAGTGATATAAACACTTGACCATAGTGATATAAACATCTGGCCTTAGTGATATAAACACCTGGCCTTAGTGATATAAACACCTGGCCTTAGTGATATAAACGCCTGGTCTTAGTGATATAAACACCTGGCTTTAGTGATATAAACACCTGGCCTAAGTGATATAAACACCTGGCCTTAGTGATATAAACACCTGGCCTTAGTGATATTAACACCTGGCCTTAGTAATATAAACACTTGGCCTCAGTAAGTTATGAGATTTCTTCCTCTCAAGATCCTTGATGGTAGCGGAGGTGATAGCACCTACATTCATTTTACACCTGGAGATAGCGCCGGAGATGTTGCTGGCAACACTACCACACGGATGCACGATGCATCACTTCTAATGCTCTCCTACAGTCGTTGATAAAAAGGAAAGGGAAATAAAGCAGGGTTAATGCCTACACAACGAATGTAGGAACATTCCTCCTTGAGTACCTGGTGGCTGGAAATCCCACGAGCTCTCAGGAAGAAGCCAGTAACGACGTTCCTCTTGGTTCAAGGATCACACTGAGAAAAAGTGAACACATCATCTCCATGAAACGAACATCCACGCACTATATACCTAACCTTGTCGTCTGCATATGCTCGATTTTTGTCAATCTTAGCAATGGACTGGCATAGTTCGTAGTGAGCGAAGCGTTTCCACAATAAATGTCCTAGTGCCTCACTTGTGTCTTGTTTACGTTCTGCAACCCTCTTTCCTTCCTCCATCCCTCTTCCAGACCTTGTCTTCAGGTCTTCTCTGCTTTTCTCACTCAGTTGCAACTTGATAATGGTCTAGGGCGAAACGAAACGTCTCCTGTTTCCTCTTTAAGCGTGGGTTATTCGTGAAATGTTCTATCCACAGTATTGGGAAATCACATTTTGGCTGGAAAGACTTAGTCAGCAACTGCGTTATTTACTGTGTTGTTTTCTCATTGTATTTGATGTCCCACTGCTCCCATTTAATATCCTTATAAATCACTCTTCTATATTTCAGTCTTCTCTCCTTCCCTCATTCTTGGTCAAAAGGAAAAGGTGTAGGTGGTGGTAGTAGCTAGCCAGGCAGGTGACGAGCTAGACAATAAGCGAGGCAGTGTAGGTGGTGGTAGTAGCTAGCCAGGCAGGTGACGGAGCTTGACAATAAGTGAGGCAGTGTAAGTGATGGTAGTAGCTAGCCAGGCAGGTGAGGGAGCTAGACAATAAGTGAGGCAGTGTAGGTGATGGTAGTAGATAGCCAGGCAGGTGACGGAGCTAGACAATAAGTGAGGCAGTGTAGGTGGTGGTGGTAGTAGCTAGCCAGGCAGGTGACAGAGCTAGACAGTAAGTGAGGCAGTGTAGGTGATGGTAGTAGTTAGCCAGGCAGGTGACGGAGCTAGACAATAAGTGAGGTAGTGTAGGTGGTGGTGGTAGTAGCTAGCCAGGCAGGTGACGGAGCTAGACAATAAGTGAGGCATTGTAGGTGATGGTAGTAGCTAGCCAGGCAGGTGAAGGAGCTAGACAATAAGTGAGGCAGTGTAGGTGGTAGTAGCAGCTAGCCAGGCAGGTGACGGAGCTTGACAAAAAGTGAGGCAGTGTAGGTGGTGGTAGTAGCTAGCCAGACAGGTGACAGAGCTAGACAATAAGTGAGGGAGTGTAGGTGATGGTAGTAGCTAGCCAGGCAGGTGACAGAGCTAGACAATAAGTGAGGTAGTGTAAGTGTTGGTAGTAGCTAGCCAGGTAGGTGACGGAGCTTGACAATAAGTGAGGCAGTGTAGGTGATGGTAGTAGCTAGCCAGGCAGGTGACGGAGCTAGACAATAAGTGAGGCAGTGTAGGTGGTGGTAGTAGCTAGCCAGGCAGGTGACTGAGCTTGACAATAAGTGAGGCAGTGTTGGTGATGGTAGTAGCTAGCCAGGCAGGTGACGGGGCTACACAATAAGTGAGGCAGTGTAGGTGGTGATGGTAGTAGCTAGCCAGGCAGGTGACGGAGCTAGACAATAAGTGAGGCAGTGTAGGTGGTGGTAGTAGCTAGCCAGGCAGGTGAGTGAGCTTGACAATAAGGGAGGCAGTGTAGGTGATGGTAGTAGCTAGCCAGGCAGGTGACGGAGCTAGACAATAAGTGAGGCAGTGTAGGTGGTGGTAGTAGCTAGCCAGGCAGGTGACTGAGCTTGACAATAAGTGAGGCAGTGTTGGTGATGGTAGTAGCTAGCCAGGCAGGTGACGGGGCTACACAATAAGTGAGGCAGTGTAGGTGGTGGTAGTAGCTAGCCAGGCAGGTGACGGAGCTAGACAATAAGTGAGGCAGTGTAGGTGGTGATGGTAGTAGCTAGCCAGGCAGGTGACGGAGCTAGACAATAAGTGAGGCAGTGTAGGTGAGGGTAGTAGCTAGCCAGGCAGGTGACGGAGCTAGACAATAAGTGAGGTAGTGTAGGTGGTGGTAGTGGTAGCTAGCCAGGCAGGTGACGGAGCTAGACAATAAGTGAGGCAGTGTAGGTGATGGTAATAGCTAGCCAGGCAGGTGAATTAGCTAGACAATAAGTGAGGCAGTGTAGGTGGTAGTAGTAGCTAGCCAGGCAGGTGACAGAGCTTGACAATAAGTGAGGCAGTGTAGGTGATGGTAGTAGCTAGCCAAGCAGGTGACGGGGCTACACAATAAGTGAGGCAGTGTAGGTGGTGGTAGTAACTAGCCAGGCAGGTGACGGAGCTAGACAATAAGTGAGGTAGTGTAGGTGGTGGTGGTAGTAGCTAGCCAGGCAGGTGACAGAGCTAGACAATAAGTGAGGTAGTGTAGATGTTGGTAGTAGCTAGCCAGGTAGGTGACGGAGCTTGACAATAAGTGAGGCAGTGTAGGTGATGGTAGTAGCTAGCCAGGCAGGTGACGGAGCTAAACAATAAGTGAGGCAGTGTAGGTGGCGGTAGTAGCTAGCCAGGCAGGTGACGGAGCTTGACAATAAGTGATGCTTACCCATAATGTACGGTAGTTCTGCATTGTCCATCGTAAATTCTAGCTGTAGTGGTATTGTTAGGTTGTTTTGCATAATTAGAATAATTGTGATCCAGTAATTAAATGGTGAGTGCTCGTTATATAATATGCATATATTTTTCTAAAATGTTGTATATTCAGCAGATCCCACCAACCCTTTCTTTTCAAGTCACAAACCATTATACAGTCCACTCAATATCTTTTAATTTACCAACATTATTGGTATTAATTTTATGTTATAATATTTCATAGGCCCGACTTTGTGGGCGGGAAAGAGTGTGTGTGGGCCTCGGAGGAGAGGCATGATGCAGCCTAGTGTCTCTAAAATTCCACCTGGTTCTGAGGTTCAACTAACATTGGTAAGTATAATAAAGTGTTGCTTAGCTGTGTCCCCCTCAAATTATGCGGATAAAATATTTCAAGAATGTACCTGTGAACCTCGTCTCCATAATTTCCCACAATATTATTTATATTCTATACAATTTAAATATATTAGGAGTCGGAGTCGGTACATTTTACCGACTCCAACTCCGACTCCAGTAATGCAAGAATTACTTCCGACTCCACGACTCCGACTCCACAACCCTGCAAGCAGGTGAGGGGCTAGACAACAGGTGACGAATCTACAAAACAAGTGGTGGGGCTACACAACAGGTGACTAGGGTACACAACTGGTGACGGGGCTAGATAACAGATGACGGAACTACACAACAGGTGACATTGCTAGACAACAGGTGAGGTGCACATCTCACTAACATTTCTTTGAGTCACGTCAGCTAGCCAAGGACCTGAGAGGCATCTCAGCCTGAAATAGAACCAGGGTTGGTGCAGACACTCATTCTCAGACACTCACTCCCTCGCTCTCTACCTCTCCCCCTTTCCTCGATCCATCCACCCATCCCTCCCTACAGTATGCCACTCCTTCCCTCCCATCCTCTTACTTCCCTTCCTGAAGCTCGCCAACAAGAGATTAAAATACACAACATGGGAAGGGGTAATCTTCTGTGACTCCGAGTCTGCCTTGAAGCACTTGAGTCCTAATTGAAAAATGGGCACTAGAAAAATAACATGAGACATTAAGAAGGTACCTGAATAGTGTTCAGAACAAAGACTCGTATGTCATTTATCTTGATATCTTCCCACATAGGAATCAGCTATCATGATGACACTGTTGAAAAAGCTAAATATCATTTCTGGAAGACGAGACAACTCGGTGGCCTGAGGGCGCTAGTATCGGGCGCTATATCTGTTCCGGTCAGAAAGATATGTGTATGGGCAACATAAATCTCCACTTGATTGTGTGATACAGTGACTACCAAAATCATGTTGGGTTATCGTGACCTGTAATAATACTATACAGTGGTAGACTATACCCACAGTATGTAAATAAGATACAAAATGCGAGTAATGGCATTATATTGTGACTACATTTCGTTCATGAGATTCTTTATCAATTTACAGAGAGAACAACAAGGCATGTGTATTTATATGGCTTGTAGAGAGCCCCTGAGGTGAAAGAATGAAGTTGTGTAGTCTCATGTTGGTAGCCAGCCCAGTCAGGTTGTTAGATGATCCTAGTATCAGGTACTGGGAGAATATGCCTTGTTAAAACTTCCGAGGTTATGAATGAACCTGAATTTTGATTGATATCCTTCGCTGTGACTATAACCGCAGATTCAAGACAGTCTGCTGCGACGGTCACTTTCTTTGAGTAGTAATTGTAGAATTACCGACGAAATGTTAGGTAAATGGACAGAGATGCAACGAATGTGACATTTTATTGTGGCAATGTATCGCTCTCCAGGAGCTTTGTTAAGCTGGAGAGCGAAACGTTGCCACAATAAAATGTCACATTAGCTGCATCTGTATCCATTTACCTAAAACAACTTCTGGTGATAACTCTTGTTTCTAGGAAGTTCACAAGGTAGTTCTCGATTTTTCTGAATAAAGTGCATGAATTTTTAATGTTGTTGATTCGGCATGCGATAAAATACCTTCACTTTGCGTATAAACACCGTGAACCACTTTATAAACCTCCCAGTAGCAAGACGTCATTGAAGAAACTGACCGTCGCAGCAGATTATGTCTTGAACCCACAAGAATAATAACGTCAACCAAAATTCAGGTTCATAATCTCTGAAGCTTCAGCGAGGCTTATTCTCCCAGGCTGGTAAGGGGCCCCAGATGTCTTATGCAAATGCATACTGTATGTTTATAATATATATATATATATATATATATATATATATATATATATATATATATATATATATATATATATATATATATATATATATATATACAAAACAACCAGGGAGGGAGTAGAATGATAGCTCTTGGCCTTTTCTGTTGCACTCAACACATCATCAGGAGTTTCCAAAACTGCAGAAAAGAAGAGGATGTTCAAGCAAGTACGTTCCCAGAGGACCATCTTCACTGGAGCGAGTGAGTGAAGGAGGGAGAGAAGGATACAGGAAGTGCCCCCAGGCACAATAGTGCCTACAACCAGAAGGATGAATATTACAGCATTAGAAAAATCCCACAAGCATTAATATTGTAATAGCCTGAACGAAACTAATATGGCAATAATAAAAAAAATTCGATCATATTCTTTACACATATAAATATATTGTGAGTGATACAGAGGTCTCTGGCAATTATAGGATAGCCTTCCAAGGGACAACGAGCTCATTTAAATTTACGAGAAAATTGTAACATTTAGAGGGAAAATTTCTAAAAGTTATGTAAAGGAAACGGGGCTCATTAAAATAAACTCATTTAAAGGGGAAGGCATCTGCAATAACAAGAAAGACGGCCACAGATATTCAACCCACATAATTCTGAAGCAAACTCTGGTTCAACCTTCAGAAACTACAGGAAAAATAGGCCCTAATTCTACGATGTGGCACAACACTGAAGACTGTGTACTATTACCTCAACTAAAAATGCATCTAATTTGAACAACTCGTCACTGATATTATATAGTGACTGCCTATCATGCTTAATAATTGCCGATTCTTTAATATTCCTTTCAAGTCAGGAGGAACAAGGGGAACATGACTCTTGCTTCCCGCCAGTTTGCCGGGTAATTACAAGATCTAATATGGTTGAAAATCGGGTTCGACTCCTGTGCTGTACGTACCGAATAACGGTGCTGGGGCATTCTCACCTCCAGTGATTTTCCCGTTTGTCCCAAATAGGAGAGACTGCAACTGTTGAAATCAACTCTGTAGACACCATCAACACGTTGTTGTGTGTATTCTTTATCAGGATGCTTCTAACAGTAAGTGATTTTTTAAATACTACTTGAATATTAAATCTTCTAAGAGCATTCGGCAGGAAAGATAAATTCTCGTTATATGGGAGGACCAGCACATTCTTGGTCTGAGGTGTTATCCTAGGTTCTGTTCTATAATAAGTGTTCTTAGCTGCCATCAGGGCAGATTCCACAAACACCTTAGGATACCGTAGTTTCATGCCAGTCTCATCTCTGACCACACAGTGTTCATGGTAGTCTCATCTTTGACCACACAGTGTTCATGGTAGTCTCATCTCTGACCACACAATAATCATGGTAGTGTTATCTCTGACCACACAATGATCATGGTAGTCTTATCTCTGACCACACAATGATCATGGTAGTCTTATCTCTGACAACACAATGATCATGGTAGTCTTATCTCTGACCACACAATGATCATGGTAGTCTTATCTCTGACCACACAATGATTATGGTAGTCTTATCTCTGACCACACAATGATCATGGTAGTCTCATCTCTGACCACACGATGTTTATGGTAGTCTTAAAATAGTAATGGTTGTACAACTTATTCCTTTTTAAATAAAAAATGTATTTCCCTTTTATATAATCTCATAAAGGCCTGAAAGTGTTCCCTTTTATTTTGAATATTCATGCCTTTTACATCGGTATAAAATATTTAAAACAAGTTACCTTAAGACTAAAAAATTAACGACTTTTTAATTATTCTTGATATTTGTCATTGTTGTTACTTTATTGGCAATGTCTCAAATTTGATATTATAGAAAGACTTAGTGACAGGCAGCACCCGTGAGGGCTGAGTGGGAAGCGGGGATAGTAAGGGGAGAGGAAGGACCAGAGAAGAAAAAAAAAGAACTGGGAGCTAGAACCAGCAGCAAAGCATTGTGTGTGCTAATTGGTCATAGTAAAATATTAACTACGGATTGTAATATTCTCAAATTATGTTGAATTACAGCTCCTGGACCTTTTAAATATGTTGAATTACAGTTCCTGGGTTTTTAAAGGTGTCGATTTACATCTGGGGCCTTTAAAAAATGTTGAATTATAGTTCCTGGACCTTTAGCAAATGTTGAATTACAGTTCCTGGACCTTTTACAAATGTTGAATTACAGCTCCTGGCCTCTTAGCGGTGTTGCATTACAGTTCCTGAGCTTCTTGAGGGTGCTGAATTACAGTTCCTGGGCTTCTTTGGTGTGTTGAGCTACAGCTCCTGGGTTTCTTGCGTGTCTTAGGCTACATGGGGATTATTAACAGCAGTGACATATCTAGTTATATTTATTTTATTTTTAAAATTAGATAGAGTGTAGCACATGCTGTAGTCGCCCCTCTCACCTAGTTGATAGTTCACAAGCTTAGATGAAGAGCCAAATATGTTTAAGCTAGGAAATATATATGTACACTACACAAGGTAATACTGTTAACAAACGCATTCATTACACAGGATTATTTTCCTGTCATACTCCATCACACAGGATGATTCTTTTGTCATACTCCATCACACAGGATGATTGTCTTGTCATACTCCATCACACAGGATGATTCTTTTGTCATACTCCATCACACAGGATGATTCTTTTGTCATACTCCATCACACAGGATGATTCTCTTGTCATACTCCATCACACAGGATGATTGTCTTGTCATACTCCATCACACAGGATGATTGTCTTCTCATACTCCATCACACAGGATAATTCTCTTGTCATACTCCATCACACAGGATGATTGTCTTGTCATACTCCATCACACAGGATGATTGTCTTGTCATACTCCATCACACAGGATGATTCTTTTGTCATACTCCATCACACAGGATGATTGTCTTGTCATACTCCATCACACAGGATGATTGTCTTGTCATACTCCATCACACAGGATGATTCTTTTGTCATACTCCATCACACAGGATGATTCTCTTGTCATACTCCATCACACAGGATGATTGTCTTGTCATACTCCATCACACAGGATGATTGTCTTGTCATACTCCATCACACAGGATGATTGTCTTGTCATACTCCATCACACAGGATGATTGTCTTGTCATACTCCATCACACAGAATGATTCTCTTGTCATACTCCATCACACAGGATGATTGTCTTGTCATACTCCATCACACAGGATGATTCTCTTGTCATACTCCATCACACAGGATGATTGTCTTGTCATACTCCCTCACACAGGATGATTGTCTTGTCATACTCCATCACACAGGATGATTCTCTTGTCATACTCGATCACACAGGATGATTCTCTTGTCATACTCCATCACACAGGATGATTGTCTTGTCATACTCCATCACACAGGATGATTGTCTTGTCATACTCCATCACACAGGATGATTCTCTTGTCATACTCCATCACATAGGATGATTGTCTTGTCATACTCCATCACACAGGATGATTGTCTTGTCATACTCCATCACACAGGATGATTGTCTTGTCATAATCCATCACACAGGATGATTCTCTTGTCATACTCCATCACACAGAATGATTCGCTTGTCATAACCCATCACACAGGATGATTATCTTGTCATACTCCATCACACACGATGGTTTTCCTATCATACCCCGTCACACAGGATGACTTTCTTGTCATACTCCATCACACACGATGGTTTTCCTTCTACCCTCCATCACACAAGAAATGTTTCAGTTAATGAAATTTGTAAACATGAGCTGTGGGAGGTTTTAGTACGTCAGTGAGGACAGTTCCAATGCCCATGCCGGCGACTACCTAGATGGGAATTTCCCAAATTCCTTCTATCTTGCACCAACTGAGCCCTCGGAAGTCACCGAGATTATAAAGTCACTTAAAAGTAACTCAGGGAATCTGTCTCATGTCCCACCATTACTGTACAAGCGAGCGGCCCATATCCTTTCGCTTGCTATTTCATTACTTTTTAACAAGTCACTAGAAACTAGCACCTTCCCGAAACTACTCAAGATGGCAAGGGTTACACCAATACATAAAGGTGGTGACCCTACAGACTTAAACAACTATAGGCCAATATCAAACTTACCATTGCTATCCAAAATCTTTGAGAAACTCGTGCACAGGAGACTACATTCATTTATAACAGCACAAAACATACTCAACCCCTGCCAATTTGGATTCAGGAAAAATAAAAGCACTAATGATGCAATCATAAAAATGCCAGATCTGCTTTACACAGCATTGGAAAATAAGGAATATATGCTAGGAATTTTTATTGACCTAAGAAAATCTTTTGACACAGTAGACCACGACATCCTACTCCACAAACTTGACCATTACGGTATAAGAGGCCATGCGCTTGCTTATTTCAAATCTTACCTTACTAATAGGTATCAGTATGTCACCATTAAAGACACAGCATCAACAACACGGCCACTTGATACTGGAGTTCCGCAGGGAAGTGTCCTTGGTCCCCTGCTCTTCCTCTTATACATCAATGATCTTCCAAACGTATCCCAACACCTGAAACCCATTCTCTTTGCTGACGACACGACTTATGTCATCTCTCACCCTAATCTTGCCACCCTCAACACCATTGTTAACGAGGAGCTGATCAAAATATCGACTTGGATGACAGCCAATAAACTTACGCTTAACACTGACAAAACCTACTATATTATGTTTGGTAGCAGAGCAGGAGATGCACAAATTAACATTAAGATCGATAACACTCTAATTACCAGACATAATGAGGGCAAATTCCTAGGCCTATACCTTGACAACAACCTGAATTTCAGCACCCATATCCAACACATAACCAAAAAAGTATCCAAAACGGTTGGGATCCTCTCCAAGATACGATACTACGTGCCGCAAAATGCCCTTCTCACACTATACCACTCTTATTTATCCATACCTCACCTATGCTATTTGTGCTTGGGGATCAACTGCAGCAACACACCTAAAGCCAATAATAACCCAACAAAAAGCTGCAGTAAGAATAATCACTAAATCCCATCCCTGGCAACACACCCCCCACTCTTCATAGATCTAAACTTACTCCCTGTTCAGTACATCCACACTTACTACTGTGCAATCTACATCTACAGAACCTTAAACTCCAATATCAACCTTGACCTAAAACGCTTTCTTGATAGTTGTGACAGAACCCACAGTCATAACACCAGACACAAATATCTCTACGACATTCCCCGTGTCCGACTAAACCTTTACAAAAATTCAATGTATGTCAAAGGCCCTAAAATCTGGAACATCCTACCTGAGAACTCTAGAACTGCAGACACATTCATCACCTTCAAAACTACCATTAGAAAACATCTTATCTCCCTGATACACCCCATCAACTAACTACACGAATACCACCTGGTGGTTCACACTTACACTCACCCATTTGACCATAAACAGAAATATTAATCTCACTCTTAAAATAATGAATCCTGTGATACTCCAATACTGAAACTATATACTGTGCCAAAACAAAAGCATTCACATTGCTAAACTCACAAACTAGTATTTAGTCACTTAGCCATAATACCAACTTACCTCATAATTTGTAATATTTTAAAATAAAGAATTAAACTAAGTCTGCCCGAAATGCCTAGCCATGCTAGGCGTTCTAGTGGTACACTCTGTAATCATTATTTAACTACATGTAAACCACACAATAACCAAATTCTGTAAATTCAACATTGTAATCCTTATAGAGAATAAACTTTGAATTTGAATTTGAATTTGAATTACACCACTCAAGGGAGGTTCCTTGATCTAGGGAACTGGATCTGTGCTTCAGTTCCCTGAATTGAGCCTGAATACCTTCCATCCCCCTCACATGCGCTGCATAATCCTACGGGTTTAGCGCTTCCCTGTGATTATAATAATAATAATAATCCAAGTATTCCACTGTCAGTGTAGTAGCTACGGAACCTGAATATTAATAATAATAATAATAATAATAATAATAATAATCTTTATTTCTACAAGTACATGTACAAGGTATACAAGCCTAGCTGACATCAGTGACATACTACTGTACAGAAAGCCGCTTATTATGCAGAGTATTTCGGGCAAATTAGGTTAATTTTGTCCCAGGATGCGACCCACACCAGTCGACTAACATCCAGGTACCCATTTTTACTGATGGGTGAAAGTGGACAACCGGTGTAAGGAAACGCCCAATGTTTCCAACCTTTACCGGGAATCGAAGCCGGACCCTCACCTTGTGAAGCGAGAGCTTTTGCTACTAGGCAACGGGCCAAGGCTTTCTTGTACGTGGAGATTACTGTTTTGTATGGTAGAATAAGTCCCTTATCATGATTTTTTTATAACGAAAAAAAATTACAAATAAAGAGATAAAAAAGAATACATTCGCATCAACCTGACCACAAGTGTTCCTCAGTTTAGTGCACTTATCGCTATTTTAAATATAAATGATGTATCTGCAAAATTGGTGTGTCGATACTGGATCACTGCTTATGTAGCATGATATACATACTTATATATATATATATATATATATATATATATATATATATATATATATATATATATATATATATATATATATATATATATATATACACACACACTGTAAAATGTTCAATTATCTGAGGCTGGATTTTTTTTTAGGAAATGATCTTTTTGTTGTTTCATGTGAGAATATTTCTTTTAAAATTCTTTGCCACATATGGAGAGGCCAGGTTTATGGGACGCTGCTACAAACTCCGCCACGTGTATACCTGGAGAGAGTTTCGGGGGTCAACGCCCCTGCGGCCCGGTCTGTGTACTGACATGTAACGCTGCGAAACACATCAGAGAAACAGGTGTGTATCCCCACCCACCAGAGGCAGCCATACTTGCTTCTGTATTCCACTGGTTAGTAAGGTCGATAGTATGAGAATACAAACGCGAGACAGAGGAGCTATATATCCGCTTTTGGAATTCGAGTACACTGTTATCCATACTGCTACGCGTGAGATTTTATCTGCAGTAACATGTCAGCTCAGCTCAGATGCGGTAGCCAGTTAAGCTGCCTATCAATCCTGGGAAGATAAGAAACCATTATTTCCATGAGGCTCCCAGGCAAAACAACGATAAGGTGTTCAGAATATAAGTTGCAATAACGTAGTTGGAACAATTGACAGTTTATACATCTTACATAGAGGTCCAGGCTTTTTGTTCGGTCAACCTCAAACTACTTCTAAACTTCTACTGTCTCCTGGATCGTAATTACTTTCTGTAGTCGACTGATGAAGCCTGCTGCAAAGTGAAATGTTTCATCTTTCTCCTAGAGAAGTAGATATTCAGATTAATAAAAAAAAAAAACAGAGTGAGTGTTGGTAAAAAAAAACAATCTACAATGAAGAGAATAAATATTCTGTTCTGCAAGACACAGTCTACTCAGCATCATTCTTCCTCATACTCTTTCTAGGTAAAGGTCAACAGTGAGGCTCAGTGTCATTTTACGTGTAATACAAAAAAAAAAAAAAAAAAATGGTCACTTCGGTAGAAGACGCTGAAAAACTACATTAAGATATCAACAAAGTCTACCATTATGTTACAGAAAATAACATAATATTCAACTGTAGAAATTACCAGAAAGAAAGAAGTCAGACGAAGTATAGAATTAAAAACAGTCAGAATACAAAGAACAGATAATCTGGGAATATTACGCTCAGACGAGACAAAGTTTAGAGAACACATCATGGCAAGTGAAACCATGGCCAGGAAAATAATGATGATTGCGTTAAGGTTATAAACAACAGAAATCACACCAGTAATAAATTTCAAAGCACTTGTGCTCTTCCCTCATGCAAGTCAGATTACACACATACACACACACTCCTGGCGGTGCCAGGAGCTGAGTTTCGACCCCTGCAACAACAATTAGGTGAGTACACACACGCAATGTGAATGACATGACGGAATCTAATGCAGAGAATTCAACTGGATGAGGATCAGGCAGACAGTGTACAGTCTAGGGGGCCAAAGATTGCAAACCTCACTCAAGGAAAAGGATCTCGGGGTGAGTATAATACCAAGCACATCTTCCGAGACGCACATCACCCAAATAACTGCTGCAACATATGGGCCCCAAAAAATAAGGAATCATTCAAGACTCTGTATAAACACCGTGTATGCAGCACCAGTACGGAGCCCACACCTGGTCAAGTACGCTAAGAAATTAGAGAAAGTGCAAAGGTTTGCAACAAGTCTAGTTCCGGAGCTAAGGGGTATGTCCTATGAGGAGAGGTTAAGGAAAATCAACCTGACGACACTGGATGACAGGAGGGATAGGGGGGACATGATAATAGATAAAATACTGTGAGGCATTGACAAGGTCGATAGGAACAGGATGTTTCATATATGGAACACAGCAACAAGGGGTCACAACTGTAAGCTGGAAACTCAAATGAGTCACAGGGATATTAGGAAGTATTTCTTAAGCCGAATTGTCAGGAAGCGGAGCAGTCTGGAGAGTGATACAGTGTAAGCAGGTTCCTTACATAGCTTTAAGAAGAGATACAATAAAGCTCATGGAGCAGGGAGAGGATGGACCTAGTAGCGACCAGCGAAGTGGCGGGACCAGGAGCTGTGAATCGACCCCTGCAACCACAAATAGGTGAGTATACATACAAATCCAATGCTCTTACAGAAACAAGTTAAAATAAAACGAAATATCGCAGCCAGCAAGATTCAAACCCACATCGGCGGATCTCCACGAGTGTAGCCAGCCGCCGACCTGACGCTTAACCACTCAGCTACAGATACTTCAGGACGTTAGGCAGCTTTCTGATCAGAAAACCACTTTTATTCCTAACATCAGACTCACCAGTGAGCCTCAAGCACGGTCTCCAGGTATATCTTCCTGTATGTTCTGGCCTCACCAGCGATACTCGTGCAACTCCCACATAAAAAGCAGACATTCTTTTAAAAAGTTATTTTAATATAAGTGTAAGGGAATAAATAGCGTTCAGTACCGCCCAGTGATTGCCTTAAATATTTATACATTTACGAAAATACTTATGTACACGTACCTGAATATGTAAACACACAAGGATACACACACACACACACACACACATATAAACACATGAATACATATATACACGCATACATATGAATATCTCGTACAGTATGCACACTTATACATATTCATATGGATATCAGATTAGAGGGAGAGAGTATGGAGGAGTGGACGTGTCAGCAGATGGGTCTATGAAGGATGAAGTGAATCATAGAATTGACGAGGGGGAAAAAGGTGATTAGTGTACTGAGTTGTTTGTGGAGACATAGAACTTTATCCATGAAAACAAAGAGGGGGAATGTATGAGAGTATAGTCATACCAACGCTCTTGTATGGGTGTGAAGCATGGGTTGTATATGTTGAAACAAGGAGAAGGCTGGAGGCAGTGAAGATGTCATGTCTGAGGGCAATGTGTGGTGTGAATATAATGCAGAGAATCAGTAGTTTGGAGATTAGGAGAAGGTGTGGGATTACCAAAACTATTATCCAGAGGGCTGAAGAGGGATTATTGAAATGGTTTGGACATGTAGAGATGATGGGACAAAATAGAATGACTTCAAGAGTATACAAATCTGTAGTAGAGGGAAGGCGGGGTTGGGGTCGGCCTAGAAAAGGTTGGAGGGAGGGGGTAAAGGAGGTTTTGTGTGCGAAGGGCTTGGACTTCCAGCAAGCGCATGTAAGCGTGTTAGACAGAAGCGAATGGAGACAAATGTTTTTTAGGACCTGACGTGCTGTTGGAGTGTAAACAAGGTAACATTTATGAAAGGATTCAGGAAAACCGGCAGGCCGGACTTCAGTCCTGGAGATGGGAAGTACGGGTGCAGTGTCTGCACCCCTCCTTCAGGATGCAGACACTGCACCCGTCCTTCAGGGTGCAGGATGTTGCAGTTTTATAACTGTAATGTAGCCATGCCTCTGACAAGACAGTGATGGAGTGAATGATAATGAAAGTTTTCCTTTTTCGGGCCACCCTGCCTTGGTCGGAAACGGCCGATGTGCTAATAAAAAAATGTACACATATGCACAAGAGTACATACATCCTTACACAGATACTTTTGCACACATATGCATATTCATACTTAAACCAAAGTGTACACAGGACACAGAAACAAGAGGTCACTCTTGGAAGCTGAAGACTCAGATGAGCCACAGGGATGTCAGGAAGCATTTCTTCAGTCATAGAGTGGTCAGGAAGTGGAACAGTCTGGCGAGCGATGTAGTGGAGGCAGGAACCATACGTAGCTTTAAGACGAGGTATGATAAAGCTCATGGAGCAGGGAGAGGACCTAGTAGCATTCAGTGAAGAGGCGGGGCCAGGAGCTGAGTCTCGACCCCTGCAACTACAATTAGGTGAGTACATACATTCACGAAAGACATCCATCCATATATATGCTAACATATACACGTACACACATACAAACATGGAAAAAAGTGATTATTCGTGTATATATGCCGTGCCGAATAGGTAAAACTGGTCACTTAGCAAGAACTCATTTAAAATTAAGTCCTTTCTAAAAATTTCTTTTATACGTTTAAAAATACATTTTTTCAGTTATGTTAATGTAAAAATTAATAATTTTGTACCAGAAGAACATTAGAAAACTTGCGTAACCTTATTATAACAATCGCAAATTAATTTAGCCTAATCCAGTTAAATATATTTTAGATAAGTTTAGAAAAATGTAATAATTTTCGTTAGGTTCAGAATGATTTTTGCGAAATTATTCCACACACAAATTTTCACTTGCCTTATTCGGCAAGAAGAGAGTTGCTATTAAAGCCAAACCCGCAAGTTTTACCTATTCGACATGAAATATATATATATATATATATATATATATATATATATATATATATATATATATATATATATATATATATATATATATATATATATGTAGTGCCGAATAGGCAGAACTTGCGATCTTGGCTTAAATAGCAACGCTCATTTTGCCATATAGGACTAGCGAAAATTTGTGTATGCAATAATTTCGCCAAAATCATTCTGTACCTAACGAAAAAAATATATTTCACTGTGTTTGTTTAGTATTAAATTATTGTAAACAAATCTAAAATATATTTAGTTGGGTTAGGCTAAAATAAATTGTTCTTGTTATAATAAGGTTAGGTAAGTTTTCTAAGATTCTTTTGGGTCAAAATTAAAAATTATTACATTAACATTAATGAAAAAAATATATCTTTAAACGCATAAGAGAAAATTTCAGAAAGGACTTAATTTTAAATGAGTTCTTGCTAATTGACCAGTTTTACATATTCGGCACGACATATATATATATATATATATATACATATTTATATATATATATATATATATATATATATATATATATATATATATATATATATATATATGTATGTATGTATGTGTGTGTGTGTGTGTGAACTCACCTAATTGTACTCACCTAATTGTGGTTGCAGGGGTCGAGACTAAGCTCCTGGCCCCACCTCTTCACTGATAGCTACTAGGTTCTCTCTCTCTCTCTCTCTCTGCTTCATGAGCTTTGTCATACCTCGTCTTAAAGCTATGTATGGTTCCTGCCTCCACTACCTCACTTGCTAGGCTATTCCACTTCCTGACGACTCTATGACTGAAGAAATACTTCCTAACATCCCTGTGACTCGTCTGAGTCTTCAGCTTCCAACTGTGACCCCTAGTTTCTGTGTCCCATCTCTGGAACATCCTGTCTCTGTCCACCTTATCTATTCCACGCAGTATCTTGTATGCCGTTATTATGTCTCCCCTGACCCTTCTGTCCTCCAGTGTCGTCAGTCCGATTTCCCTCAACCTTTCATCGTAGGACATTCCCCTGAGCTCTGGAACTAGCCTTGCTGCAAACCTTTGTACTTTCTTTAACTTCTTGACGTGCTTGACCAGATGTGAGTTCCAAATTGGTGCTGCATACTCCAGTATGGGCCTAACGTACAAAGTGTACAGTGTCTTGAACGATTCCTTATTAAGGTATCGGAAGACTATTCTCAGGTTTGCCAGGCGACCATATGCTGCAGCAGTTATCTGGTTGATGTGTGCCTCCGAAGACGTGCTCGGTGTTATGGCCACCCCAAGATCTTTCTCCTTGAGTGGGGTTTGTAGTTTTTGCGGTCTTCTTTTCCGTTCCCAATCTTCATGACTTTGCATTTGGCAGGGTTGAATTCGAGAAGCCAGTTTCTGGACCACGTGTCCAGTCTGTCCAGGTCTCTTTGTAGTCCTGCCTGATCCTCATCCAATTTAATTCTTCTCATCAACTTCACACTTCAGAGTCTATCCCTTTCATCCTGTCATTCACATATATCAAAAATAGCACTTGTCCTAGAACTGAATCCTGTTGGATCCCAATCGTCACAGGAGCCCACTGTGATAACTCTTCAAGTACCATGACTCGTTGTTGCCTCCCTGTCAGGTATTCTCTCATCCATTGCAGTGCCCTCCCTGTTATATGCGCATGATCCTCCAGCTTCTGCACTAATCTCTGGTGAGGAACTGTGTCGAAGGCCTTCTTGCAGTCCAGGAAAATGCAATCCACCCACCCTTCTCCCTCGTGTCTTACTTCTGTTACCTTGTCATAAAACACCAGAAGGTTTGTGATACAGGATTTGCTTTCCATGAATCCATGCTGGTTGTCATTTATGATCTTGTTCCATTCCAGGTGCTCCACCACTCTCCTCCTGATAATCTTCTCCATGACTTTGCATACTATACACATCAGAAACACTGGTCTGTAGTTTAGTGCCTCGTTTCTGTCTCCTTTCTTAAATGGGGACTACATTTGCCATTCTTCCATATCTCAGGTAGTTGCCAAGTTTCAAGGGATGTATTGAAGATTGTGGTTAGGGGCACACACAGCATCTCTGCTCCTTCTCTAAGGACCCACGGGGAGATGTCCAGTCCCATCGCCTTTGAGGTATCAAGTGCAGCTTCTGCACCTCCTCCTGCGTTGCTCGTATGTCATCCAACACTTGTTGGTATATTCCTTGTTGATGTTCCCCTCTGTGCTGTCTTCCTAGAGCCCTTCCTGTCTCTACTGTAAAAACTTCCTTAAATCTCCTGTTTAGCTCCTCACATACCTCCTGATCATTTCTTGTGAGTTCCCCACCTTCTGTCCTCAGCCTGATCACCTGGTCTTTGACTGTTGTCTTCCTCCTGATGTGGCTATACAACAGTTTCGGGTCAGACTTGAATTTCGATGCTATGTTACTTTCATACTGTCGCTGGGCCTCCCTCCTTACCTGTGCATACTCGTTCCTGGCTCTGCGACTAATCTCCCTATTTTCATGTGTTTTATGCCTTCTGTACTTTTTTCATTCTCTGTTGCACTTAGTTTTTGCCTCCTTACACCGTCAGGTAAACCATGGGCTCGTTCTGGTCTTCCCATTATTTCTGTTGCCCTTGGGAATAAACCTTTCCTCTGCCTCCTTGCATTTTATTGTTACGTATTCCATCATTTCATTTACTGACTTTCCTACCAGTTCTCTGTCCCACTGAATCTCCTGCAGGAAGTTCCTCAAACCTGGCTTTTCCCATTCAACTCCTGTTACCCTCTCCACTTGTAATTCTACTATGTATTCAAAGCACAGAACCACGTGGTCATTAGCTCCTAGGGGACTCTCATATGTGATGTCCTCAATGTCTGAACTGCCCAGGGTGAACACAAGGTCCAGTCTTGCTGGTTCGTCCTCCCCTCTCACTCTGGTAGTGTCCTTAACATGAGGTTTTTCCAGTACCACATCCATCATCTTGGCTCTCCATGTATCGGGACCCTCATGTGGCTCCAGGTTTTCCCAGTCAATCTCCCTGTGGTTGAAATCGCCCATAACCAGCAACTTTGCTCTGCTCGAGTGAGCTCTTCTTGCCACCTCAGCAAGTGTGTCCACCATTGTTCTGTGTGTACTCACCTAGTTGTACTCGCCTAGTTGAGGTTGCAGGGGTCGAGTCCAAGCTCCTGGCCCCGCCTCTTCACTGGTCGCTACTAGGTCACTCTCCCTGAAAAGTGAGCTTTATCATACCTCTGCTTAAAGCTATGTACGGATCCTGCCTCCACTACATCCCTTCCCAAACTATTCCACTTCCTGACTACTCTGTGGCTGAAGAAATACTTCCAAACATCCCTGTGATTCATCTGTGTCTTCAACTTCTAACTGTGTCCCATTTCTGGAACATCCTGCCTTTGTCCACCTTGTCAATTCCTCTCAGTATTTTGTATGTCGTTATCATGTCCCCCTTATCTCTCCTGTCCTCCAGTGTCGTCAGGTTGATTTCCCTTTGCCTCTCCTCGTAGGACATTCCTCTTAGCTCTGCGTGTGTGTGTAATCACCTAATTGTGGTTGAAGGGGTCGAGACTCAGCTCCTGGCCTTGCCTCTTCACTGAATGCTACTAGGTCCTCTCTATCCCTGCTCTATGAGCTTTATCATACCTCATCTTAAAGCTATGTATGGTTCCTGCCTCCACTACCTCACTTGCTAGGCTATTCCACTTCCTGACTACTCTATGACTGAAGAAATACTTCCTAACATCCCTTTGATTCATCTGGGTCTTCAACTTCCAATTGTGACCCCTCTCTGGAACATCCTGTCTCTGTCCACCTTGTCTATTCCATGCAGTATTTTGTACGTTGTTATCATGTCTCCCCTAACCCTACTGTCCTCCAGTTTCGTCAGGCCGATTTCCCTCAACCTTTCTTCGTAGGACATTTCCCTTAGCTCTGGAACTAACCTTCTCGCATACCTTTGCACTTTCTCTAATTTCTTGACGTGCTTGATCAAGTGTGGATTCCAAACAGGTGCTGCATACTTCAATACGGGCCTGACGTACACGGTCAGGTTTGCCAGGTGCCCATATGCTGCAGCAGTTATCTGGTTGATGTGTGCTTCCGGAGACGCGCTCGGTGTCATACTCACCTCAAGATCTTTCTCCTTGAGCGAGGTTTGCAGTCTTTGGCTACCCAGCCTATACCCCGCCTGCGGTCTTCTTTGCCCTTCCCCAATCTTCATGACTTTGCATTTGGCGGGGTAAAATTCGAGAAGCCAGTTGCTGGACCAGGTGTCCAGCCTGTCAAGGTCTCTTTGGAGTCCTACCTGATCCTCATCTGATTTAATTCTCCTCATTAACTTCACATCATCTGCTAACAGGGACACTTCTGAGTCTAACCCTTCCATCCAGTCATTCACATATACCAGAAATAGCACTGGTACTAGGACCGACCCCTGTGGAACCCCGCTCGTCACAGGTGCCCACTGTGATACCTCATCACGTACCAGGACTCGTTGTTGCCTCCCTGTCAGGTATTCTCTGATCAATTGCAGCACCCTTCCTGTTATATGCGCCTGATCCTCTAGCTTCTGCACCAATCTCCTGTGAGGAACTGTGTCGAAGGCCTTCTTGCAGTCCAAGAAGATGCAATCCACCCACCCCTCTCTCTCGTGTCTTACTTCTGTTACTTTATCATAAAACTCCAGTAGGTTTGTGACACAGGATTTGCCTTCCATAAAACTGTGCTGGTTGGCGCTTATACTCTTGTTCCTTTCCAATTGCTCCACCACTCTCCTCCTGATAATCTTCTCCATTACTTTGCATACTATGCGCGTCAGTGACACTGGTCTATAGTTTAGTGCCTCTTTTCTGTCTCCTTTTAAATATGGGTACTACATTTGCCATCTTCCATACCTTAGGTAGTTGCCCAGTTTCAATGGATGCATTGAAGATTGTGGTTAGTGGCACATACAGCATTTCTGCTCCCTCTCTAAGGACCCACGGGGAGATGTCTGGTGCCATTGCCTTTGAGGTATCAAGGTTCCTTAGCAGCTTCTTCACCTCCCCCTCAGTTGTGTGTGTCATCTAACACTTGTTGGTATATTCGTTGTTGGCATCCCTCTCTGTTCTGTCCACCCAGAGACCTTCCACTATAAATACTTCCTTAAATCTCTTGTTGAGCTCCTCACATACCTCTTGATTGCGTCTGGTGAGTTCTCCACCTTCTTTCCTCAGCCTGATCAGCTGGTCTTTTACTGTTGTCTTCCTCCTAATGTGGCTATACAGCTGTTTTTGGTCAGACTTGGCTTTTGATGCTATGTCGTTTTCGTACTGTCGCTGGGCCTCCCTCCTTATCTGTGCATACTCTGTTTCTGGCTCTTCGACTAGTCTCTCTATTTTCCTGGGTCCTTTGCCTCCTGTATCTTTTCCATTCTCTGTTTCACTTAGTTTTTGCCTCCCTACACCTTTGTTTAAACCAAGGACTCACTTTGGTCTTCCCATTATTTCCATTGCCCTTGGGAACAAACCTTTCCTCTGCCTCCCTGCATTTTGTTGATACGTATTCCATCATTTCAGTTACTGGCTTTCCTGCCAATTCTCTGTCCCACTGAACCTCCTGCAGGACGTTCCTCATACCTGTGTAGTCCTCCTTTTTATAGTTTGGCTTTTCCCATCCAACTCCTGTTACCCTCTCTACTTGTAATTCTACTATGTATTCAAAACACAGAACCATGTGATCACTAGCTCCAAGGGACCTCTCGTAAGTGATGTCCTCAATGTCTGAACTGCTCAGGGTGAAAATAAGGTCCAGTCTTGCTGGTTCATCCTCCCCTTTTTCTCTGTTAGTGTCCTTAACATGTTGATGCATAAGGCTTTCCAGTACCACATCCATCATCTTGGCTCTCCATGTTTCGGGACCCCCGTGTGGCTTCAGGTTTTCCCAGTCGATCTCCCTGTGGTTGAAAACGCCCATAACCAGCAACTTTGGTCAGCTCGAGTGAGCCCTTCTTGCCACCTCGGCCACTGTGTGTGTGTGTGTGTAAGCTAACACACACACATGCAATTTTATATTTTGCCGCATTGAAATTTTATCACCACCTTCCACTATTACTCTTGCGTGAATTAAAGTAGAGGAGGCTGGGCTTATGGAATACGGGGATACCTTCCTGGGATCTTGCAGCGAGCGAAACATATCTACTTTAATTACGCTTAAATTGGTATAAATAGAGAATTTGAATAACATTATTATTATTATTATTATAATCAAGGGGGAAGCACTAAACCCGGAGGATTATACAGCGAATTTGAATAACAATATAGGCTTTTTGAAAATTGACGTAATAAATGAATTGTCAGTTCTCTCAGTCAGAAAATTTAATACGGTAGCTGGAGTTTACCTGGAGAGGGTTTCGGAGGTCAACGTCCCCGTGGCCTGGTCTGAAACCAGGCCTCATGGTGGATCAGGGTCTGATCAACCAGGCTGTTACTGCTGGTCGCACGCAAGTTGACGTACGAACCACAGCCCGGTTGGTCATGTACTGACTTTAGGTGCCTGTCCAGCGCCTTCTTGAAGACAGCCAGGGGTCTATTGGTAATCCCCTTTATATATGCTGGAAGGCTACTGAACATTCTTAGGCCCCGGACACTAATTGTGTTGTCTCTCAGTGTACTCGTGGCGCCCTTGCTTTTCATCGGGGGGATGTTGCATCTCCTGCTGAGACTTTTGCTTTCATAGGGAGTGATTTTCGTGTGCAGGTGTGGTACCAATCCCTCCAGTACCTTCCAATTAGTGCCTATTGCACAGGTAAATTTTTGTATTCGGATGATCATTGAAAAATAATGAATAACTGGAAAAGTTCAGGAGATTTAAAAGCTAATAACGTATCATCTACATAATTCCTAAACATTTATTGTCTGAAAAGTGGAGAAATGTTTAAGAGGAATTCAAGTCTGACGCGAGTGAAACGTGTCCCTTGACTCAGTTTGTGCTGTAGAGTGAGGAGGTCACTGACCAGCGTGCCGCCCTCCTCGAAGCTTGTTTGTGTGTACTCACATTATATGGATACCTCTAGGCTCGCTTGTTGCTTGTGTATAAACATAAATCTGCCTCTGTAGACCTGCTTGTACTCACCTAATTGTGGTTGCAGGGGTCAGTTCATTGATCCTGGCCCCTCCTCTTCACTGGTCGTTACTAGATCCATTCTCTCCCTGCTCCATGAGTTTTATCATACTTCTTAAAGCTATGTATGGATCCTGTCTCCAATACATCACTCTCCAGACTGTTCCACTTCCTGACAACTCCATGACTAAAGTACTTTCTAACAGCCCTGTGACTCAACTGAGTTTTAAGCTTCCAGTTGTAACCTCATATGAGTCACAGGGATGTTACTGAGTCACAGGGTATTACTGTTTCAGTGTAATCAAGTGTGTGCTGAGTATTTGTGCTATTGCCTCTGCAGGTCCACTTGCATGAGACGCCGGTGATATGCTTGTTATGTTGCTCTCTAAGTCTTTTTCATTTTCTTAGGCTTGTAGAATGTCATTTACCCCAGTCTATTCTCCTCACTAGTGTCGTAGTAGGTAAATAGTACAGGTATGTACATTAGGAACATTATAGGGCCCCACTCGTATCACTTGTCAATACTGACACCACTTCCAGAAACATCATTCTCTGTCACTTTTCCTGAAAAATTATATGATTCAGCGAAGTGCATTTCACACTATCCGTTTGCTCTTGGAATTTGGGTACTGTTTCTCGTGGGAAACAGCGTCAAATACCATCTTATAGTCGTGCTGGATAATGTAACAGAAGTATCTCTCCCCAACTTCCAATTCCTCTGGTCACTGCCGACATAAAAAATGCTCACAAGCTTATCGAACTGGAAAAATAACATGGCATTTATAGGTGAGTATGGGCTATACACTAACTCTACCGAATAATACTATTACTACTACTATTACTCTTGCTATGCTGCAGGTGGATATTAACAAGTGTTTGACGTGTCGAGTACTCATAGTAGCTTCTTTAATTCATTCATTGTTGTCTATACGAAGCAAATTTGCATGATTGTCTTTGTAAGCCTATTTATACTGAAATGTGTGCATAAACAACTAGATATACTTCATCTGCTTCCAATTTTCATATTCGTCTTTGCATATAGTAATATGTATTTAGATAAGGGTAAAGAGGTTTTTGTGGCATTTATGGATTTGGAAAAGCCGTATGATGGGGGGCAATGTGGCAGATGTTGCAAATGTACGGAATAGTAGGTAGGTCATTGAAAGCAGCGAAGAGTTTTTATGAGGACATTGAGGTTCAGGTCAGAGTGCGTAGGAGGGAGGGAGATTATTTCCCAGTAAAAGTAAGCCTTAGACAGGGATGTGTGATGTCACCGTGATTGTTCAATATATTTATAGATGGAGTTGTAAAAGAAGTGAATGCTCGAGTGTTGGCAAGAAGCGAAAGGTTAATAGATAAGGAATCTAACACAAAGTGGGAGTTGTCACAGTTGCTCTTTGCTGATGACACTGTGCTTTTGGGAGATTCTGAAGAGAAGTTGCAGAGGTTGGTGGATGAGTTTGGTAGGGTATGTAAAAGAAGGAAATTAAAAGTGAATATAGGAACGAGTCAAGTGGTGATGATAAAAGAAATAGGTAACGAGGGACTGGATATCAGATTGGAGGGAAAGTGTATGGAGGAGATGAATGGTTTCAGATATTTGGGAGTGGACGTGTCAGCGGATGGATCTATGAAAAATGAGGTGAATCATAGAAATGACGAGGGAAAAAAAGGTGAGTCGTGAACTGAGGAGTCTGTGGAGACAAAGAACTTTATCCATGGAAGCAAAGAGGGGAATGTATGAAAGCATAGTTATTCCAACATTCATATATGGGTGTGAAGCATGGGTGGCAAATGTTGCAACAAGGAGAAGGCTGGAGGCAGTGGAGATGTCATGTCTGGGAGCAATATATGGTGTGAATATGTAGAGAATCTGTAGTTTGGAGGTTAGAAGGAGGTGCAGGATTACCATAATTATTATTCAGAGTGTTGAGGAGGGGTTATTGAGGTGGTTCGGACATGTAGAGAGGAGGGAACAAAATAGAATAACTTTGAGAGTTTATAAATCTGTAGTGGAGGGAAGGCAGAGTAGGGGTCTGCCTAGGAAAGGTTGGAGGAAGGGGGTAAAGGAGGTTTTTTGTGCGAAGGGCTTGGACTTCCAGCAAGCATGCATGAGCGTGTTAGATAGGAGCGAATGGAGACAAATGGTTTTTAGTACTTGACGTGCTGTTTATGTGTGAGCAAGGTGTTATGCGCCCCTCCTTCATGATCCATACTATACAAAAATAAAAGGCCTGGTTAAAATAAGTTCTGTAATAATATATCGCGAACCACTTTATTACTAGCTAGATAAAGCAGGTTCGGCTATATATTATTATCTGGTACGTTATAAATCATCAAAGGCTGGTTTTTGACTGATGTAAATTTTATACGTACATTGTAACATTGACATAAGGGTTCTATACCAGCAAGGTTTGCATACTGGAATATAGACTGAGTTCAAAAGGTATTAATGTACTCCTAATTAAAGTTTTCAATGGGCAGATGATAAGGTAACATGTGTATGGTGTGAAGGGGAACAGTATCTCGACAGGAGGGGGGGGGGTAAGTCGAATCCCACATTTGACCTTATGGCCCATACACATATGGGTGTTAATAATGATTGTACGTGGTAGTTAGGAACTTACAATTGATTTCATGTCATAAATATGTACTTACCTCTTGGACTGTATACTGAAAACTTTGGTATTACTCGTGGAGTAATTATGATTTTCTGTACCTGTTCTATTGTCACGTGAAGTTTTTAAATAAAATATAAAAAAAAGTGTCTGTATGAAGGATTAAATAAAAAAAATAAAACTGACTGTTATACGATGATGTATGATACAGTTGTATGTGAATCATATATATCCTGTTCTTTTTCAGGGTTTTCCATATATTTATTATCACTTATGTTATCACTTATGTTATTATTTGAATTTCCAGTAATGCACTGGATTACTAGTTTTGGACATTGCAGTGTTTTGTTAAGTTTTAATTTAGGGGTTTTTGAGTTGCATATAGGTGGTGAGTGGTTAAGTTAGTCCGGGGTATTGGTCTAATACTCTTTTGATGTGGAAGTTTTGATTGTGTTTATCCTTTATAAACCTGATTGTTAATCACGATGTATGTTCTCATTGTATGTAAATCATATGTATACTGTTCTTTTAAATAAAATATAAAAAAAAATCATCAAAGGTACTCTCAAGCAAGTTTGTATTCAATAAGATGTTATTCGTTAGGCATTATAGTATTATATTATATTGTATTATATTATTATTGTATTACAGTAGGTTGATTACTGTGTTCTGTTATGCAAGTGGGAAACCACTACTTTAGAGACCGGTTGATGGTTCCAGAACTGGCGCCTGGCGCTGCCTCCTGACCGACCTGACGTTAGTCAGATCATAGCACTGACTCTGATCGGGTCTTCAACCCAGAGATCTTAACTTGGTCAATAATTCTAAATCATGCCTATTGTCTTAACTTTGCTGTTAATTCCAAGAGTCTGATAACTCTTCTGCTTAGAAAGGATAACTGATTTACTTCCTTAAAGTTCCCTTAGTCGTTCTTATTTAGACTGTTCATTGTAATTATTGTGTTATGCTTAATTCATAAGGATTTGAACATATAATTACGTTCCTCATTGTACAGTCTCATTTCATTGATAATGGTGAATTGTCATTTTAATTCACTGACTGGATACCAATGAAGGTTCATAATTGGTAGTAAATAAAACTTACCAAAAAAATAACTAAGTAATTATTCCCCTATTGTTGCGGCATACAGCAAGTCGTAACGCAAGGTAACATTTATGAATGGATTCAGGGAAACCGGCAGGCCAGACTTGAGTCCTACAGATGGGAAGTACAGTGCCTGCACTCTGAAGGAGGGGTATTATGTTGCAGTTTTATAATTGTAGTGTAAGCGCGCCTCTAGCAAGACAGTGATGGAGTGAATGATGAAAGTTTTTATTTGTCGGGACACCTTACCTTGGTGGGAGACGGCCGATGTGTTAATAAAAAATGCTTTTATAACTTGTCATATGACATCCAAACCACTTTTAAACATTCTGTGAATCCAAATATCATTATATCATTGATGACGGGAAAGTGTGAGAGTTATTGAGATGGAAAGGAAGGGTGAGGATTGAGGAAGGCTGAGTGAGATGCATGAGGACGGAGAGGATAGTGAGGGGAAGGTAAGTGGGATAGGTAAGGAGGGAGTGTGAGGGACGGTTGATCACGGATCAAGGTAGGTGACATAAGGTGTGGGGGAGAGGTAATGTAGGGAGTTATTACGAACACCTGGTTATCGTGCTACAACCAGTTGTGGCCTCCACATCTGGTTGTAGGAAGATAACCAAGGTAGAAACGAGGAACAATCAAAAGATAGCGGTGAGTAAATACTTATATACATTTCCTTCACCAAACGGCAAGAAATTATATGTACAATATTTACAGAGGATATGTACAGAAAGGCAATTTGCAAACAAGAGACACGGTAAGAACCGTCTTCGACTAGACTTGGAGGTAAGTCTGTCAATGTTGCTTCACGAGTGTCCTACATCACTTCGCAGCTTTGGTGGGTTTCCTTGTCATTGGCTGGCTGAAACAAGGTAGGTAAGGTTTGTCAGGAAACAGGGCAAGTGTTTCCTGACGTGGGTCTTGGTCATATAATGACCCGCAGCTGAAGCTTTTGGCCATCTGACCGAGGCCTTCAGCTGGCTTACCGGTCCACCCCTTTAAAAATTATGGTCATTGTTAAAACCATTTTTTTTTTGAACCAAGGTGCTAGCATAACAAGGGGGAACATGCTTATTATACTCTTAGCGCCTAGTTCACTGGTCGGGAAGGAATGTCTACATGTGTGTGTGACATACACCGAATAAAATGTAGCATAGTCTTAGCATGCCACAGTGAGAGGGAGGTGAGAGAAAGTGAGGAGGTGATGTGAGAAGAGGGGAGAGGAGGTGAGGAAAGGGGAGGGGTGAGAAGTGATGGGTGAGAGAAGGTGAGGGGGTGAGGGGAGGTGGAGTGAGAGAAGGTGAGAGGTGAGGGGAAGTGGGGGAGGGCTGAGCTCTGCCAACTTCTGCAATTGAACACAGAACTTAATTTAGGTGCTGTGTCCCCTGGTAACAACTGCCCCCACCAACACCCTACCCTCCCCACACCCTTCACACTTCCTCAACATCAGTACTGCCACAAGCTGGTGTCGCTATACCACCAGTGTTGTCAGCACACACAGGTGATGTCACTGCACCACCAGTGTTGTCACCACACACAGGTAGTGTCACTGCACCACCAGTGTTGTCACCACACAGGTGGTGTCACTGCACCACCAGTGTTGTCAGCACACACAGGTGGTGTCACTGCACCACCAGTGTTGTCACCGCACACAGGTGGTGTCACTGCACCACCAGTGTTGTCAGCAACACAGGTGGTGTCACTGCACCACCAGTGTTGTCACCGCACACAGGTGGTGTCACTGCACCACCAGTGTTGTCAGCAACACAGGTGGTGTCACTGCACCACCAGTGTTGTCACCACACACAGGTGGTGTCACTGCACCACCAGTGTTGTCACCACACACAGGTGGTGTCACTGCACCACCAGTGTTGTCACCATACACAGGTGGTGTCACTGCACCACCAGTGTTGTCATCACACACAGGTGGTGTCACTGCATGCAGTGCATCATATACTTGACTCTTCCCCCGGGCGCTCCATGTTTTATTATATATATATATATATATATATATATATATATATATATATATATATATATATATATATATATATATAATGAGTATATGGAGAGTAAAAGAAAGGTGAAGAGAGTGGTGAGAGAGTGCAAAAGGAGAGCAGATGATTGAGTGGGAAAGGCACTGTCAAGGAATTTTAATGAAAATAAGAACAAATTTTGGAGTTTTAAATGTCGACGAAGAAAGGGAAGCGGTAATTTCATGAGCTGGCCAGGGAGGTATAACATCTTTTAGGAGTGAAGAAGAACAGGAGGGGAGTGTGGGGGAGGTGCGTGAGGCATTATGTAGAATGAAAGGGGGTAAAGCAGCTGGAACTGATGGGATAATGACAGAAATGTTAAAAGCAAGGGGGATATAGTGTTGGAGTGGTTGGTATTTTTGCTTAATAAATGTATGAAAAAGGGGAAGGGCAGGGATTGGCAGAGAGCATGTATAGTCCCTTTATATAAAGGGAAGGGGGACAAAAGAGATTGTAAAAATTATAGAGGAATAAGCTTACTGAGTATACCAGGAAAAGTGTACGGTAGGGTTATAATTGAAAGAGTTAGAGGTAAGACAGAATGTAGGATTGCGGATGAGCAAGGAAGTTTCAGAGTGGGTAGGGGATGTGTAGATCAAGTGTTTACACTGAAGCATATATGTGAACAGTATTTAGATAAAGGTAGGGAAGTTTTTATTGTATTTATGGATTTAGAAAAGGCATATGATAGAGTGGACAAGGGAGCAATGTGGCAGATGTTGCAAGTATATGGAATAGGTGGTAAGTTACTAAATGCTGTAAAGAGTTTTTATGAGGATAGTGAGGCTCAGGTTAGGGTGTGTAGAAGAGAGGGAGACTACTTCACAGTAAAAGTAGGTCTTAGACAGGGATTTGTAATGTCACCATGGTTGTTTAATATATTTATAGATGGGGTTGTAAAAGAAGTAAATGCTAGGGTGTTTGGGAGAGGGGTGGGATTAAATTATGGGGAATCAAATACAAAATGGGAATTGACACAGTTGCTTTTTGCTGATGATACTGTACTCACCGGAGATTCTAAAGAAAAATTGCAAAGGTTAGTGGATGAGTTTGGGAGTGTGTGTAAAGGTAGAAAGTTGAAAGTGAACATAGAAAAGAGTAAGGTGATGAGGGTATCAAATGATTTAGATAAAGAAAAATTGGATATCAAATTGGGGAGGAGGAGTATGGAAGAAGTGAATGTTTTCAGATAATTGGGAGTTGACGATACACAAATAACCCGCACATAAAAGAGAGAAGCTTACGACGACGTTTCGGTCCGACCGGACTGGCTCGTCTTCCTTATTTCCCACTTCTACCACTACCACTACTACTACCTCTTCTTCTTCTACTACAACTACTGATGAAATTAAGACACATGTGCGGCGTCTGGTTGTCTTTGTTGTGGACGTTTCGCCATCCAGTGGCTGGCTGGATGGCGAAACGTCTACGGTGGGGATGCCCGGGTGTTGCGCATGTGTCATTTCATCCTGTCGGTATTATATACAATTCTTGTACTACTACTACTACTACTACTACTACTACTACCTCCACCTCTTCCTGCCTATATATAGCCGTCCTGCTCCACCACTGTTAGTGTGACTTTGTCAATGGTCCAAGTCGGACCGAAACGTCGTCGTAAGCTTCTCTCTTTTATGTGCGGGTTATTTGTGTATCATTCCAGTCACGGTATTGTGCCTTTTTGTTATTTATTTTTGGGAGTTGATGTGTCGGCGGATGAATTTATGAAAGATGAGGTTAATCATAGAATTGGTGAGGGAAAAAAGGTGAGTGGTGCGTTGAGGCATATGTGGAGACAAAAAACGTTATCTATGGAGGCAAAGAAGGGAATGTATGAAAGTATAGTAGTACCAACACTCTTATATGGGTGTGAAGCTTGGGTTGTGAATGCAGCAGCGAGGAGGCGGCTGGAGGCAGTGAAGATGTCCTGTCTAAGGGCAATGTGTAGTGTAAATATTATGCAGAAAATTCGGAGTGTGGAAATTAGGAGGTGTGGAGTTAATAAAAGTATTAGTCAGAGGGCTGAAGAGGGGTTGTTGAGGTGGTTTGGTCATTTAGAGAGAATGGATCAAAGTAGAATGACATGGAGAGCGTATAAATCTGTAGGGAAAGGTGGGGAAGGAGTCGTCCTCGAAAAGGTTGAAGGGAGGGGGTAAAGGAGGTTTCGTGGGCGAGGGGCTTGGACTTCCAGCAAGCGTGCGTGAGCGTGTTAGATAGGAGTGAATGGAGACGAATGGTATTTGAGACCTGACGATGTGTTGGAGTGTGAGCAGGGTAATATCTAGTGAAGGGATTCAGGGAAACCGGTTATTTTTATATAGCCGGACTTGAGTCCTGGAAATGGGAAGCACAATGCCTGCACTCTAAAGGAGGGGTTCGGGATATTAGCAGTTTGGAGGGATATGTTGTGTATCTTTATAGGTATATACTTCTAAACTGTTGTGTTCTGAGCACCTCTGCAAAAACAGTGATTATGTGTGAGGTGAAAGTGTTGAATGATGAAAGTATTTTCTTTTTGGGGATTTTCTTTCTTTTTTGGCTCACCCTGCCTCGGTGAGAGACGGACGACTTGTTAAATATATATATATATATATATATATATATATATATATATATATATATATATATATATATATATATATATATCAAGGACAAATTGAATGACCTGATGAGAATGGAGGAGAGAATAAGCGATCTTGATGCCCATGATGCTCTGTATCTCCTCACAAGGTGCCTTACTATTTCAAGACTCACTTCCTGAGGTGTGCACCCTCTTTTGACAACCCAACACTCGACGATTATGACGCACACCTGAGGTCAACCTTTAAGAAGGCACTGAACCTGTCACTAGAGGATCAGCAATGGGATCAGGCAACCCTCCCAGTGCGACTGGGAGGTATAGGGGTGTGCAAAGCAACACATGTTGCTTTACCTGCCTTTCTGTCTTCGTGTTTCCCTTCCAGTGCATTAGTCAAGAAGATTGTTCCCGAACGCTTGAGAGACGTGGTAGGAGCTAAAGACCCCAGGTTTACTGAAGTAGCGATTCGGTGGGACAACCTTACAGATTCCTCTAGTAGACCAGCTCCTCCCAAAGAACACAAACAGTCCCACTGGGACAAACCGATCATGGAAAAAATCGCTAACACAATGCTCTCCAACGCCTCAGGAAAGGACAAAGCTCGTCTCCTGGCAGTGAAGGCACCACACTCAGGAGATTTCCTGTTAGCTGTTCCCAATTCCTCCTTGGGCACTCGACTAGACCCACAGGCCATTCGGATTGGTGTTGCTCTTCGCCTAGCCGCCCCCATCCTCACCGAACATAGGTGTATTTGCGGCAGGGCGACAGCTGATCAATTCGGACTTCATGGTCTCGTGTATCACACATCAGAATTCAATTCAATTCAAGTTTATTCTCTATAAGGGTTACAATGTGGGGTTTATAGGTTTTGGGTATTGTGTGGTTTACATATTATAAAATACTAATTACAGAGGGGGCCACTAGGACACCTAGCATGGCTAGGCATTTCGAGCAGACTTAGATTAAATCTTAACATTAAATCCTTATAGAAGGGAAGTATGCCAGGTATGAGGAGGTCAATGACATCATAAAGAGAAGCCTCGCCACAGCCCGTTGCCCAGCTCAACGGGAACCCCAAGTGCAGAGGTCTGACGGAAGTCAAAAGCGTCCTGATGGAGCCACTATACTACCTTGGAAGGATGGAAAGCAGATTGCCTGGGACTACACCTGTGCCGCCACATTGGCAGACACCTACTTGCCGTACTCCGTAGTGGAAGGGGGTGGAGCTGCCAGCCACAGGGAGACCCAGAAGATCCACAAATATGAAGACCTTCCCCCTTGCTATAACTTCATTCCAATTGGGTCGGAGACCCTTGGAGCATGGGGCAAGTGTGCTCTAAAGTTCTTCAAAGAGCTGGGTGAAAAGCTCATCATAGAAACCAATGTGGAGAAATTTTCTCCAGGAGGGGGGTATCAGCCCCCTTCAGCCCTGAGGGGCCCAGCCCTCTCAGAAGGGGCAAGCGTCTTGTTTACTGCTACAGTGAGTAATTGATCGCAGATGCAGTACGAGTATGCGACGTGGTCAAGCGACCGCTGCTCCTTGCAGTCCAGTGTTGCAGAGTGTATTTTAATAAGAGACAGTACATCTCTTACTTTAGCAGGACAATTAAGGAAAATCCTGCTCCCACTTTATTACCATAGTAAAGATAGTGGACATTGTTGTCTATGCTTAAGACAGCAAGATTTAAACATTCTGCTTTGCTTCATCGAGGAAGTGGCAAGGAAGCAAAAGTACTATGTCAGCTTTTCCTTTGTGCAAGGGGCAGTGGCGGCGTGGGGCGCTGTGGCGTCTTCAGATTACTTTTGACTCTACTGAGAGTGACACTGACGCCAGGATAACCAACAAAGAACGATCTGTGCGTTAGTGTGAACAAAGTGTCTCATAAAACACAATAAACACTTGAGAGAAGTGTGATCAGCTTCTTTAGTGATAAGATTGTGAACAATAAAGACAAATCTTGTGGAACATAGTGTACCAGTGTGCGTTTTCCTAGACTATGGAAGACGTGGACATCCAAGGACACTTCAGCTTCTATCAAATCACCGATATCTGTCGAAGGTATGAAGAATACCATAGCTCACGCTACAAGAGCAAGGTAGGTTACGAATTTCTTGTAGTACGGGGGACTGCGCAGTTCTTGAGTCGCAAGGAGTTTGTAATTAACCTATAGTCGGCAGTAAGGTGCGGACTTTTGAGTCCAAACAAGTATGTAATTTGCCAGCAATCAGTGAATGAAATATGCTGACATAACACCCCCTAGGGGTAATTTATAATCTTACAAATTATAAATCTTTACAGCCCGTTGAGAGATGACTTCGACAGCTTCTCAAGACCTCGTCTGCAGGGGCGGCTGTGCAGGCGATGAGCTGTCTTTCTAAGTTAAGTACAAACTTTTTAAACTTAGCTAGTAATGCCATTTCTCAACAACCAAGGACCACAGGGCGACCAGCTTCCTCTTTCAGAGACTCAGTGTTGCAATCCATAGAGGAAATGTCTGCAGCATTCTGGGCACGGGGCCCACCGCCGGGGAGTTGGACGAAGTATTCAAGATGTAGCTCTGAGTTACCTATGTTGTTTTACTTTCTATTGTATCTTTGTGAATGTTTTGTCAATGTATTTTGTCTTTAAATAAAATATATATTAATTATATATAGGGGTGGTAGGAGAAAATTCTCAAACAGCTTCAGGGAGAACCTTGAGTTTTCCCTGAAGCAAGTTTATTCTTTTCTCTGAGGATGAGGGTCCCTAGGACAGTTCTAGAGGTGGTACCTCCCTATATATATATACATCATCAGTGTACTGCTGTACTATTCAATATGATAGTTACACAGTGCGAACAAAAGCTAGTTAGGCTTCACCCTATAGTATTCCATCACGCAGGATGGGGTTCATACAAGTTCTTGAAATGTGTCAGCCTGAACTGTGAGACTTTAGTAGTGTGAGCCTTAGGCGGAAGACTTCAGTAATGTCAAAGTGAGTTGGGAGACTTCAGTAGGACAGTGATGATATCGTCAAGTGTTCCAGTAAGGGTTCATCAGCTACGAGAGCTTTAAAGCTTTCGTTCCAGCAGAGCTAGAGTTACTATCACTTGAGAATTACCGTCTCTCACTATAGCCTCTAACATTCACAGAAGCGGAATTTTTATGAAGAGATCTTCAACATCCCAGAGTGTAAGAAAAGAAAAACAAGAGAGAAGGGGGGCGTATAGGATATCTAATTATACTCTCACACACACACACTTACACGTGTGTACACACCTATTTGTGGTTGCAAGGATCAAGTCATAGCTCCTGGCCCCGAATCTTCACTGATCGCTACTAGGTGGCCCGGTGGTCTGGTGGCTAAAACTCCCGCTTCACACACGGAGGGCCCGGGTTCGATTCCCGGCGGGTGGAAATTCCGACACGTTTCCTTACACCTATTGTCCTGTTCACCTAGCAGCAAATAGGTACCTGGGTGTTAGCCGACTGGTGTGGGTCGCATCCTGGGGGACAAGATTATGGACCCCAATGGAAATAAGTTAGACAGTCCTCGATGACGCACTGACTTTCTTGGGTTATCCTGGGTGGCTAACCCTCCGGGGTTAAAAATCCGAACGAAATCTTATCTTATCTTCTCTCCTTGCTCCATGAGCTTCATCAAACCTCATCTTAAAACTATGTATGGTTCCTGCCTCCACTACGTCACTTTCCAGACTATTCCACTTCCTGACAACTCTATGACTGTAGAAGCACTTCCTAACATCCCTTCGACTCATCGGAGTCTTCAACTTCCATCTGTGACCCCTTGTTTCTGTTTCCCATCTCTGGAACATCCTGTCTCTGTCCACCTTGTCAATTCCTCGCAGTATTTTATATGTCGTTATCATGTCTCCCATAACCCTCCTATCCTCCAGGTATGTTTTCCAAACTGGTGCTGCATGCTCCAATATGGGCCTGACATACACAATATACAGAGTCTTGAACGATTCCTTACTGAGGAGCTAGACTTTTTTCTTTTTTTTCCCCTCTCTCCCTTTTCTCTTTACTGTTAAGTAACTATGTTAAAGTCTACGATGTTCCCATCCCTCGATTACATCAAAAATTTATTACTCAAAAACTGCACGATAGACTGTTCTGCAATGTAGCATAGTTTTAGTGTAGTTACACTGACAAGAAGCCATCGTCATCGTGGCTGCCATCATTATTATTATCCATTTTTATATACGTAATGTAGATGACAAAAGCATATTATAGATAATTAACGGGTTTTTAATAGACACAAATAATTTCATTTAACATTGTTTACCTTCATTCTAAGTCTTGTTATACGTCTTTGTAAGAGCCACGTACCTTAAACACAAATTTCTTTAACATTTCATGACAAATATTTCAAATATCTTCATACAGAATACTGTTTTTGTTTACATTGCTTTAGATATCTAGTTGTAAATATAGAAGCTTCAAGATCCAGTGTCAGGCTTGAATACAATCAGTATATTGATATCTTCTAGTGTTGTCTGAAACACTGTATGATTAACTTTGAGAATATATAATGACTAGCCATATACAACATATTCTTTGATAACTTTGTTCTATTTAACTCAGAGAATAATACCGAATGTTATTATGCACATAAAGTGATAAATAAAACCGTAATTCATTAATTAATTTATTAACATAATGAAATTTAAATAAAATGTTTATCACCAACACATGTAGAGTTACATCTTATTCATTTATATAAAATGTTTTCAACTTCGTCTGAACTATCACCATTTTGCTGGTAAACATTAAGCAGAATATCCTCATCTTGAGCAGTAAACACCAGAGTATTTTAACCCACTTCCAATACACTAACAGGTAAGTATCACATACCTCTTCTTACATGTGAAAAAAATAATATTGTCTCGGGGAGGGCCAGACATCCTGTTGACTTTCAACTTCCTTTGCAAAAGAGTGGACTGGGTATGTCTGGCTACGCTGCTAGAAAGCCTTGCCATATAGCCAGCTGGTTGGTGCAAGCGAAGACTGTCTTGGCCTGGTAATAACTGTCCTGAATCTACAACGCCACTCTTGAATATAAACATTGGAAACGTATCTCATTAACTTCACTGATATCAGACTGAGCACAGTATCAACGACATACAAATTCCCCCAAGCTTATGAACAGTTCATCTAACGTCATCTAACCAGCCCGGTGGCCTGGTGGCTAAAGCTCCCGCTTCACACACGGAGGGCCCGGGTTCGATTCCCGGCGGGTGGAAACATTTCGACACGTTTCCTTACACCTGTTGTCCTGTTCACCAAGCAGCAAATAGGTACCTGGGTGTTAGTCGACTGGTGTGGGTCGCATCCTGGGGGACAAGATTAAGGACCCAATGGAAATAAGTTAGACAGTCCTCGATGGCGCACTGACTTTCTTGGGTTATCCTGGGTGGCTAACCCTCCGGGGTTAAAACTCCAAACGAAATCTTATCTTATCTTATCGCGGTAACTTCATTGCAGGAAGCTTGCCTCGACCACCAAAAACACTTGACAGTGTCACATCAAGTAAACGAAATATTCCCGGGAGATCTCTGCACACATCTTTCCCATTATAATGTTGCTGCTAATTTACTATTATCACTGTATCTTGGTCTGACTTGGAGATTCACATTTCATATAAGTATTACAGTTCTCAGTGATACAGTAATGAAATGCAAATCATAAAATGAAGACATCGGTATTTTCTTCTATTATGATGATGCAGAGCACGGAGTAACATCTTCGATTTTCTTGAACTGTTTTGCGATTTTCTAATTCAGCAACAATTTTCTCAATTACTAGGTTGTTTAGCTCTAAACAGGCAGCATATATTTTTTTCCTTCTGTGGAGAAATTTCTCCAGGAGGGGAGGGGGGTATTAGCCCCTTCAGCCCCTTTCAGCCCAGCCCTCTCAGAAGGGGCAAGCATCTTGTTTACTGCTACAGCGAGTAATTGATAGCAGATGCAGTACCAGTATGCGACGTGGTCAAGCGACCGCCGCTCCTTGCAGTCCAGTGTTGCAAAGTGTAGTTTAATAAAAGACAGTCCATCTCTTACCTTAGCAGGACAATTAAGGAAAATCCTGCTCCCACTTTATTACCATGGTAAAGAAAGTGTATATTGTTGTCTATGCTTAAGACAGCAATAATCAAGCATTCTGCTTTGCTTTATGGAGGAAGTGGCAAGGAAGCAAAAAGTACTAGGTCAGCTTTTCCTTTATGTGCGAGGGGGCAGTGACGGTGTAAGAGGCTGTGGCGTCTTCAGATTACTTTTGACTCTACTGAGAGTCACACTGACGCCAGGGTAACCAACAAAGAACATTGATCCATGCATTAGTGTGAACAAAGTATCTCACAAAACACAATAAACACTTACAGAGAAGTGTGATCAGCTTCTCTAGTGATAAGATTGTGAACAATGACAAATCTGGTGGAACATAAGTGTACCAGTGTGCGTATTTCTAGACTATGGAAGACGTGGACATCCAAGGACACTTCAGCTTCTATCAAGTCACCGATATCTGTCGAAGGTGTGAAGAACACCATAGCTCATGCTACAAGAGCAAGGTGGATTACTTATTTCTTGTAGTACGGGGGACTGCACAGTTCTTGTGTCGCAAGGAGTTTCTAATCAACCTATAGTCGGCAGTGAGGTGTGGACTTTTGAGTCCACACAAGTACGTAAGTCAGTCATCAGTGAATGAAATATGCTGACATAACACCCCCTAGGAGTAATTTATTGTTAACATAATATAATTCATTTCAGCCCGGTGAGAAGTGATCTTCGACAGCTTCTCAAGACCTCGTCTGCAGGGGCGGCTGTGTGGACGAGAGCTGTCTTTCTAAGCTAAGTTTCCTTATATTTAAACTATAAACTTAGCTGGTAAATCATTTCTCAACACCTTCCTAGCATTTCCTGTTTCTCCTCTAGATGCCATTATTCCACAATGAACCTGATGTTTCACCTTACTCTCTCCTCTGTCGAATTATGTAATCAGGCAAAATGTTGAAGAATTTGATCCCTTCAACGGAACCTCTTAAAAATCTCTCCGTATCTTTGATGGAATGCTGTTGATAAACGTCAAACACAACGTCAGTTCGAACACTTCCCTCAAATGATTTCAATACGTTAATAAACAGATGATCAGACAATTCCTTAGCTACATTATTTCCATTTATCCTCTGTAGCAAACCCATGCCATCAATGATTCATGTGGGTGGACTAGGAATTTCATCAGCAGGAGATGCGCTTTTCTCAAGTTTTCTGGCAAGTGGTGTTTTACTTATCTTGCTAAGATTAGCTGTATTTTTAGCTACTGATCAAAGAGCTGATTCGAGGGTGCAACGAGCAACATATGACCAAACAGCTTACGGTCACTTTTGGAAACTGTGACTGATAGATTCTTTGCTGTGTTTTTCTTCATGGTATCAAAGGTCTTCAGGTTGAACCTTGACAATCGTTCAAAAATATCTTCTGCTTCTAACTTCAGCTGTTGCTCATGATACAATTTATATGCTTTATCACCTTCCTCTTGTGCATCCAGTAGGTCTCGGCAAACATGTGGTGTCGCAGTTTCTCCAGTAGAAATGTTGACGAGTCCCATATATTCATTATAAAACGGGTTTGTCCCCTGTGCTGACCTAAGTTCCACTAACAATTGCACAACCTTCAATACTCAGCGGTGATATAATAACTTCACAGTATTGCGAACACTGGTACAAATGAAAGGCCTGTCGTATCTGGCCGTAAGTTAAATGCCCAGGAATGGAATGAACCATGAGAATATAGGCAAAGGCAAACACCAAGAGTTGTTTTTGAGTACCCATATATTTCCACCACCAATACTTAGAGTATGCACAAGTGCAGTATAGCAGCAATGTGGACAGGTCCCATACAAATCAGTGCAATAATGAGTGAGAGAGCAGAGTGAGTTAGCTCACTACTGTTGGCTTATAACTCGTACAAGGGAGACCAGTTTGTGAACTCAACCAGATAGTGAGAAATTGCCTCCAGCCAGAGGAAAATGTAGAATGTCAATTCAGCTGGAATTAACCCCTGATCCTAAGTGATTGACTTTTAAAGCAGCCATTCAGCGTGGTTGGGACCCCTGAATAAGCCACTGGGTGGCCGAAACTTTTGCAGAATAACACTTCCCATATGTTGCCCGTATCTCAAATATCAACTTGTCGGGTTTCTAAGCCATTTATACAAATTCTGTTACACACACGCACGCACACGCACGCACACGCACACGCACACACACGCACACACGCACACACACACACACACACACACACACACACAAGGAAAAAGATCTTGGGGTGATTATAACACCAGGCACAACTGCTGCAGCATACGGGCGCCTAGCAAACCTAAGAACAGCATTCCAACATCTTAATAAGGAATCGTTCAGGACCCTGTACACCGTGTACGTTAGGCCCATATTGGAGTATGCGGCACCAGTTTGGAACCCACATCTAGCCAAGCACGTAAAGAAACTAGAGAAAGTGCAAAGGTTTGCAACAAGACTAGTCCCAGAGCTAAGAGGTATGTCCTACGAGGAGAGGTTAAGGAAAATCGACCTGACGACACTGGAGGACAGGAGAGATAGGGGGGACATGATAACGACATATGAAATACTGAGAGGAATTGACAAGGTGGACAGAGACATAATGTTCCAGAGATTGGACACAGCAACAAGGCGACACAATTTGAAGTTGAAGACACAGATGAATCACAGGGATGTTAGGAAGTATTTCTTCAGCCACAGAGTAGTCAGGAAGTGGAACAGTTAGGGAAGCGATGTAGTGGAGGAAGGATCCATTCACAGCTTTAAGCAGAGGTATGATAAAGCTCATGGTGCAGGGAGAGTGGCCCAGTAGCTGCCAGTGAAGAGGCGGGGCCAGGAGCTATGACTCGACCCCTGCAACCACAACTAGGTGAGTACAACTAGGTAAGTGCACACCTCTTCTTACATTTGAAAAAAAAAATGTTGTCTCGGGGAGGGCCAGACATCCCATTGCCAGGGGCCAGGAGCTGAGTCTCGACCCCTGCAACCACAATTAGGTGAATACACACACACACACATATTTTTGGACTGCAAGAAGGCCTTCGACACAGTTCCTCACAAGAGGTTACTACAAAAGCTAGAGGATCAGGCACACATAACAGGAAAGGCACTGCAATGGATCAGAGAATATCTGACAGGGAGGCAACAACGAGTCATGGTACGTGACGAGGTGTCCGAGTGGGCGCCTGTGACAAGCGGGGTTCCACAGGGGTCAGTCCTAGGACCTGTGCTGTTCTTGGTATATGTGAACGACATAACGGAAGGGATAGACTCGGAAGTGTCCTTGTTTGCAGATGATGTGAAGTTAATGAGAAGAATCAAATCGGACGAGGATCAGGCAGGACTACAAAGAGACCTGGACAGGCTACAAGCCTGGTCCAGCAACTGGCTCCTTGAATTTAACCCTGCCAAATGCAAAGTCATGAAGATTGGGGAAGGGCAAAGAAGACCGCAGACACAATATAGTTTAGATGGCCAAAGACTGCAAACCTCACTCAAGGAAAAAGATCTGGGGGTGAGTATAACACCGAGCATATCTCCTGAGGCGCACATCAATCAGATAACTGCTGCAGCATACGGGCGCCTGGCAAACCTACGGATAGCGTTCCGATACCTCAGTAAGGATTCGTTTAAGACTCTGTATACCATCTACGTCAGGCCCATACTGGAGTATGCAGCACCAGTTTGGAATCCACACCTAGTCAAGCACGTCAAGAAATTAGAGAAAGTGCAAAGGTTTGCAACAAGACTAGTCCCAAAGCTACGGGGATTGTCCTATGAAGAAAGGTTGAGGGAAATCGGCCTGACGACACTGGAGGACAGGAGGGTCAGGGGAGACATGATAACGACATATAAAATACTGCGCGGAATAGACGAGGTGGACAAAGACGGGATGTTCCAGAGATGGGACACAGACACAAGAGGTCACAATTGGAAGTTGAAGACTCAGATGAATCAAAGGGATGTTAGGAAGTATTTCTTCAGTCATAGAGTAGTCAGGCCATGGAATAGCCTAGAAAGTGATGTAGTGGAGGCAGGAACCATACATAGTTTTAAGGCGAGGTATGATAGAGCTCATGGGGCAGGGAGAGAAGAGGACCTAGTAGCAATCAGCGAAGAGGCGGGGCCAGGAGCTGTGAATCGACCCCTGCAACCACAAATAGGTGAGTACAAATACACAAACACACACACACACACACACACACACACACACACACACACACACACACAACAACAACAACAACAACAACAACAACAACAACTTCTTGTGAGTATTTTATATAAATTATAAGAATTATCAATCAGGTACTGAGACTTAGGAGATCCCGCTTGTGAGGCTCCATCATTAGCTCATCATTTCCTCTTACAAATTTTTTCGATGCTTCTTTCAAGCAGAACTGTCTTCACGTCTCCCGTGTTTCGCATTTTTCAGATTACTCTTTAATGGGGAGTATTTAATATCTAAACTTATATGCTTTCTGTTTTTATCGGGAATAACTTCTGTAACTATCACAGCAGACACAAGTTGCGAATCAGACCATACATAGTTCCTAAGGTTGTATGTGTCCATACACTTTCTTGCTATCCTCCACAGGATGAATAAATAGTGCACAGTAAACTAGTCACTACAGTCCGCAGAATCATTATCACTTGCACAACAGTTTCATTTTTACTCTATTGAATTTACAACAAGAGCTGCTGTCCTATTTCAGATCGTTAAAGACTCACGTCTAAGTTTAAGGTATCCTACCAACTCTCAGGATGTGACCCCCAACAGTCGAGCAACACCCAAGTACCAATTTCCTGCCAGGTAAATGGAGCCAGTACCTGCAAAGAGACTTACCCATTCGTCTCTACTGGCCCCAGATTGAACCCGTTCTTTTTCCCGTCATCCAGACACACTAAGCTACGACGCTCCTTGTAGTGACTGACGGTAAAGTGGAAACACTAATGCAGTATATTAGGCAGAGTATAACAGGTGAGTAGGGCGCGGCTAGCCTGTTTCATCACTCCATCACCACCGCCCCGCACCTCACAAAAGCGCCGGAAGTGGCCTAGATCAGAGCACAAGCATCTCCGGAAGCTGCACCAGGATGTTCCTGTATGTGAAAACGGTAGTGTATGTGGATCCCCAGCCTGGGTAAGGAGGAGGGGGCCGGCCAACATGTCGACCAAGTCATCAGAATGATGTACGCCACCAGTGTGGAGTGAGCTAGCTAGAATATGAGCATGTTTGTGGCAAATAAGGCCTGAGAAACTGAAAACTGATCCACAAGTGGCTCAGGTAAACACAACTTACACACACACACAAACACACACACACACACACACACACACATATACATATATATATATATATATATATATATATATATATATATATATATATATATAGATATACATATATATATACATATATTGGAATTTGAAAGTGCTATGGTCCATGGTTTAAATACTAGTATATTTAGCTGCGACTGAACCCATGTGTTTTCCATGAAATGAAAAATCGTTGTACTTATTTACATGAAATTTCTTTTAAATTTTTAACATAACTAAACTCCAGAATGGAGAAAGTAAAATAATAGTAATGATCAGGGAAACCATAAAGTATTCTTATAGGCACAAATATACAATAATAAACCACTGTCTCATTAGAACAATATACTGTATTACTTTCGAGACTCGTAGTCACAAAACTGATACTTTTTTTTTTTCAAATAAATTTAAGCAGTAAACTCACGCGAATTGTATTATTAAACAGATACTATGGATTTACCGTGTGAGAAATAATTGTGGGTGAGTTAACACAAGTAGTTGTGGAGGCTCGCTCCTCCGTATCCTAAGCCAGAGAGAGAAGCTACATAAAAATACACTCTTAAGATACGAAGACACAAACGTAGTAATATGTAATAGTAATAATAAAATAAAATAATAATCTCATAAAAGTGCATGGTATGGATTACATTTAGTGAAGACCTAAAGTAAACTAGAGATTACTTAATGCTAAATGATAGTTATTGTTATGCATATGGAGTCAATACAAAGCTTTGGATCAAGTTAAAAAAAAATGCGTTGATACAGTTTACAAAATATTCGCTAAAAAGCGTGATTAAGTTGGAAAAAGGTTAAATAGTACTTTATGGATTTACAATATGAGACTAGTTATAAAATATATATGACAGGTTATAACAATGGGCTACAACATTCAGGCACACAATAAAGATCTTTTTTTTAGCTTTATTTTAAAATTCTGCAAGTATTTTGCAATATCTCAGTTCGTTAAGTTATTCCACATTTTGGGTCCTTTACTTTGCATAAAATTCCTGAAGTTGTTCAACTGAACACGAAGTAGTTGTTAGTTGTGCCTCCTAAGCCGCTAATTTATTGCGCACCCCATGATCACTGTGAGAGCTGTAGCGCAAAAAACAAGATACAAGATTACACAGGTGTAGAGGTCATAATGGGTTATGTCATGTGTGGTTCCGCTGCAGTTTTCCAGAAATTGTCAAAGAACAGCATCAGCATTATACTGTACTGTAATGAAATTGTGGATTAAACAGCAGTATTACTGAATAATAGGTATATCTAGTGAGCTTAGTGGATATGAGTAAGGGTATAGTGTTCCGCCTGTAATTAGAGTTCGTGAGTGTTCTAATTGCTGACTTTTATCTGATAATTGATTTAAGGTGAGTTGCCATGGTGGATCCCGGGCACAGATCCCAAATATAAGATGAGGGAAAAGTCAAGCGTTATCAGTGTGGGTTGCAGAAAATAAGAGTGAATTTTAGAGAATATTCCTACTGTCTTGGGAGAATTTGATTATATGTGTTGGCAACTCATCGTGACAACAAGTCGCTACTGATCTACAAGAAGAAACTGGTATGCATTTCTCAGTGTGTATCTCTTGGTGTGTGTACACTAAGATGTACTCACCTAGTTGTGGTCGCAGGGGTCGAGTCACAGCTCCTGGCCCTGCCTCCTCCTGTTCCATGAGCTTTATCACACATCTTGTACTCACCTAATTGTGGTTGCAGGGGTCGAGACTCGGCTCCTGGCTCCGCCTCTTCACTGATCGCTACTAGGTCCTCTCTCTGCTTCCTGAACTTTGTCATACCTCGTCTTAAAGCTATGTATGGTTCCTGCCTCCACTACATCACTTGCTAGGCTATTCCACTTCCTGACGACTCTATCACTGAAGAAATACTTCCTAACATCCCTGTGACTCGTCTGAGTCTTCAGCTTCCAATTGTGACCCCTCTTTGGAACATCCTGTCTCTGTGCATCTTGTATGCATCTGTGTGTGTATACACCGAGAGGGAGTGTATCTATGTCTGTAAACACCGAGAGGGAGTGTTATCTTTCAGTGTGTTTGTAGGATAAGAAGACTCGAGAAGTTAGTGTGGGTATTGTGTCGTGGTGACTCTTCAGACCAGGGTGGTAGTCCTCCGACCACCTCTAGATCATCAAGGATGGAGCCCGACTTTCTCCACCGGAGGGCGAACAACAACAGTTGACTAATTGGTCTTGTGAAGATTACACAGCTTCTCTAATATTGCAATACAAAATTCACCTGCATTGTAAGTACTGGGTTAGCTGAAAGGGCTAATAAAGTCTTAGACGCCTTATAGGCGACTTTTGCTGTAAACAGCTACTTCATACCTGGGATGCATTCATTCTTAATACCCTTTACCAGGGAATCCTAGGAAAATGCAAAATTCTAAATGTCTTGACTACAAGTCAATACAGTATGTTAATTAAGCAAAATGAGCCTATATAAATAGATTTCTAAAAATAAGTTTTCATTCAATTGCAAAAATTCGACGCCAATAAATTTATGGGTCCGCCTGGTAAGGGATGCCAAATTTTGAATGTTGCAAAGTTGCAATTGTTAATGAAACATTAAAGTAAATATTTTTCTAATTTATTAGGCAAATCGACAATATCAAAATCATAGATTGAACTTGTTTCCAAACATTTATAAGACCTGAAAAAAATATAAAGGTGAATCTAGGAGCAACATGGATGCATAACTTTCCTAGAATGAATGGCTACGAAGCAATTTTTTCCCTTCTTGATGTATAGATGTTTCAGGTGTCTGAACTTGAGCAAGTTCATCATGAAAATCATCAGAGTATTCCTCAAGTCTGATACCTTTCTTTCTCTTGCCTAATTTAGGCTTTTTTGAATGGCCTGTCTTCTTGGTAGATAAGACACATAGGCAACATTTAGGCAACTTTATTTCGAATTATTATTATTATAATCAAAAAGAAGCGCTAAGCCACACTTTATTTCGAAACGTTTCGCGTACACAGTAGGCTTCTTCAGTCGAGTACAGAAAGTAGGCGGGAGCAGTAGAGATGTGAAGACGATGTAATCAGTCCATCACCCTTGAAGTCGTAGATTTGAGGTTGTCAGTCCCTCAGCCTGGAGAAGTTCTGTTCCAAAGTCTGGAACTAACTGAAGATCAAGCGACAGTGTTGAGACTTAAATACTGTCGGAAGGAGGGGTGCAGAGTAGTAGTAGCGAATGTAGCCACTGAGAGGTCATGTCTTCTTCCTCATCATCTCTTGACACATGTGCATCTGCTGGCAAATATTCATCACTACTGTGGAGCAATTCCAGGACAGCTGGCTCTGGTTCTGAGTCACTTTCCTCAAAAACAGACATATCTGGATTTATGTTTAGAGGCAGCACATAAAACAATTTTTCATTGATTTGGAAGGACACTAAAAACATCCTGAACACACAAAAACCACTACTGAACTCATATATGCATTATAAAAATTAATATAAATATTTATTTACTGAAATTTATACTTTGACTTTGCAAGTCAGGCCCATAAATTTACTGCCCTTTTTCCTTCCAGTTTTTTTCATCTGAGTGGTGCTGTCATATTATGTGTCACACAGACTTTAGTTATGTATCAAAATATGTATAAGCTATTCATTTATACACTAGACACAAAAGCCAGTACTTACACTGCAGTTGGGTGAAATCCAAGAGTATATGAGTGTAACTTGAAGAAAAATACGGCTCTGGACGACACCAGGCGCAAAGTGTTTACATTTTCGTCTCTCAGCCAATGGGAAGCAAGCAGACGCCACTGCCACTTAACTGGAGCATTTGCTGAAGACTTATGATTGGTCAGAACTAGAAAACGGGAACCCAGATGCGCAGTGGGAGTAGGAAGACATGTTCAAAAAATATGCTTTGAGGCCAATAAATTTATGGGCCTTATATACAGTTCCATCAACTGTATATAATGCCGTCACTGGTGGGATGCCACATTATATCCTGAATGGTAGAGATGAAAGTCTTCCCTACTAGTTGTTATACTTCCCTTCTTCATCTAACACTAATGAAGATGACTTGGGTAGTGACACTACCAGTATTGCTCGAGCTGTCTTTAAGAACATGAAAGAAACACTCCAAAGATCAACAGCAGACTTCACTAGAGTTAAGAACACTATTGCAAAATCGACTGATATCTAAATCGGTTATAGAAGAAAAAGAAGAAAAAGGTGGTGGTTCACCCTTTCAGTTAGTTAAAGTTAAACGTTATAACAAACTTGTGACTACATATTAGTTGCAATTTTTCCCAAAATTGAATGTAATATGTTGTAATAATATTTTCAATAAAGTTATACAATTTTTCAATTCGTAACATTTTAATATTTCCAAGTTGGCAACCTTATATCATTTAGTGACACACTGCAACAAAAGTTGGTAACCATATACCAGTCAGTGGCACACTACAACAAAAGTTGGTAACCATATATCAGTCAGTGGCACACTGCAACAAAAGTTGGTAACCATATACCAGTCAGTGGCACACTGCAACACAAGTTGGTAACCATATACCAGTCAGTGGCACACTGCAACACAAGTTGGTAACCATATACCAGTCAGTGGTACACTGCAACACAAGTTGGTAACCATATATCAGTCAGTGGCACACTGCAACAAAAGTTGGTAACCATATACCAGTCAGTGGCACACTGCAACACAAGTTGGTAACCATATACCAGTCAGTGGCACACTGCAACACAAGTTGGTAACCATATACCAGTCAGTGGCACACTGCAACACAAGTTGGTAACCATATACCAGTCAGTGGTACACTGCAACACAAGTTGGTAACCATATATCAGTCAGTGGCACACTGCAACACAAGTTGGTAATCATATACAAGTCAGTGGCACACTGCAACGCAAGTTGCTAACAATATACCAGTCAGTGGCACACTGCAACACAAGTTGCTAACAATATACCAGTCAGTGGCACACTGCAACACAAGTTGCTAACAATATACCAGTCAGTGGCACACTGCAACACAAGTTGGTAATCATATACAAGTCAGTGGCACACTGCAACGCAAGTTGCTAACAATATACCAGTCAGTGGCACACTGCAACACAAGTTGGTAACTATATACAAGTCAGTGGTACACTGCAACACAAGTTGCTAACAATATACCAGTCAGTGGCACACTGCAACACAAGTTGGTAACTATATACCAGTCAGTGGTACACTGCAACACAAGTTGCTAACAATATACCAGTCAGTGGCACACTGCAACACAAGTTGCTAACAATATACCAGTCAGTGGTACACTGCAACACACGTTGGTAACTATATACCAGTCAGTGGCACACTGCAACACAAGTTGGTAACTATATACCAGTCAGTGGTACACTGCAACACAAGTTGCTAACAATATACCAGTCAGTGGCACACTGCAACAAAAGTTGGCAACCATATGCCAGTCAGTGGCACACTGCAACACAAGTTGGTAATCATATACAAGTCAGTGGCACACTGCAACACAAGTTGCTAACAATATACCAGTCAGTGGCACACTGCAACACAAGTTGGTAATCATATACAAGTCAGTGGCACACTGCAACGCAAGTTGCTAACAATATACCAGTCAGTGGCACACTGCAACACAAGTTGGTAACTATATACCAGTCAGTGGTACACTGCAACACAAGTTGCTAACAATATACCAGTCAGTGGCACACTGCAACACAAGTTGCTAACAATATACCAGTCAGTGGTACACTGCAACACAAGTTGCTAACAATATACCAGTCAGTGGCACACTGCAACAAAAGTTGGTAACCATATGCCAGTCAGTGGCACACTGCAAAACAAGTTGGTAACTATATACCAGTCAGTGGCACACTGCAACACAAGTTGGTAAGTATATACCAGTCAGTGGCACACTGCAACACAAGTTGCTAACAATATACCAGTCAGTGGCACACTGCAACACAAGTTGCTAACAATATACCAGTCAGTGGTACACTGCAACACAAGTTGCTAACAATATACCAGTCAGTGGCACACTGCAACACAAGTTGGTAACCATATGCCAGTCAGTGGCACACTGCAACAGAAGTTGGTAACTATATACCAGTCAGTGGCACACTGCAACACAAGTTGGTAAGTATATACCAGTCAGTGGCACACTGCAACACAAGTTGCTAACAATATACCAGTCAGTGGCACACTGCAACACAAGTTACTAACAATATACCAGTCAGTGGCACAGTGCAACACAAGTTGGTAAGCATATTCCAGTCAGTGGCACACTGCAACACAAGCTGGTAACCATATACCAGTCAGTGGCACACTGCAACACAAGTTAGTGACCATATACCAGTCAGTGGCACACTGCAACACAATTTGCTAACAATATACCAGTCAGTGGCATACTGCAACACAAGTTGGTAACCATATACCAGTCAGTGGCGCACTGTAACACAAATTGCTAACAATATACCAGTCAGTGGCACACTGCAACACAAGTTGGTGACCATATACCAGTCAGTGGCGCACTGCAACAAAAGTTGCTAACAATATAGCAGTCAGTGGCACACTGCAACACAATTTGGTGACCATATGCCAGTCAGTGGCACACTGCAACACAAGTAGCTAACAATATACCAGTCAGTGGCACACTGCAACACAAGTTAACCATATACCAGACAGTGGTACACTGCAACACAAGTTGGTAACCATATACCAGTCAGTGGCACACTGCAACGTAAGTTGGTAACTATGTACCAGACAGTGGTACACTGCAACACAAGTTGGTAACTATATACCAGTCAGAGGCACACTGAAACACAAGTTGCTAACAATATACCAGTCAGTGGCACACTGCAACACAAGTTGCTAACAATATACCAGTCAGTGGTACACTGCAACACAAGTTGCTAACAATATACCAGTCAGTGGCACACTGCAACACAAGTTGGTAACCATATACCAGTCAGTGGCACACTGCAACACAAGTTGGTGACCATATACCATTCAGTGGCGCACTGCAACAAAAGTTGCTAACAATATAGCAGTCAGTGGCACACTGCAACACAAGTTGGTGACCATATGCCAGTCAGTGGCACACTGCAACACAAGTAGCTAACAATATACCAGTCAGTGGCACACTGCAACACAAGTTAACCATATACCAGACAGTGGTACACTGCAACACAAGTTGGTAACCATATACCAGTCAGTGGCACACTGCAACGCAAGTTGGTAACTATGTAGCAGACAGTGGTACACTGCAACACAAGTTGGTAACTATATACCAGTCAGAGGCACACTGAAAAACAAGTTGCTAACAATATACCAGTCATTGGCACACTGCAACACAAGTTGCTAACAATATATCAGTCAGTGGTACACTGCAACACAAGTTGCTAACAATATACCAGTCAGTGGCACACTGCAACACAAGTTGGTAACCATATACCAGTCAGTGGCACACTGCAACACAAGTTGGTAACTATAAACCAGTCAGTGGCACACTGCAACACAAGTTGGTAAGTATATACCAGTCAGTGGCACACTGCAACACAAGCTGATAACCATATACCAGTCAGTGGCACACTGCAACACAAGTTGGTAAGTATATACCAGTCAGTGGCACACTGCAACACAGGTTGCTAACAATATACCAGCCAGGTGCACACTGCAACACAAGTTGCTAACAATATACCAGTCAGTGGCACAGTGCAACACAAGTTGGTAAGCATATACCAGTCAGTGGCACACTGCAACACAAGCTGGTAACCATATACCAGTCAGTGGCACACTGCAACACAAGTTAGTGACCATATACCAGTGAGTGGCGCACTGCAACACAAGTTGCTAACAATATACCAGTCAGTGGCACACTGCAACACAAGTTGGTAAGCATATACCAGTCAGTGGCACACTGCAACACAAGCTGGTAACCATATACCAGTCAGTGGCACACTGCAACACAAGTTAGTGACCATATACCAGTCAGTGGCACACTGCAACACAATTTGCTAACAATATACCAGTCAGGGGCATACTGCAACACAAGTTGGTAACCATATACCAGTCAGTGGCGCACTGTAACACAAATTGCTAACAATATACCAGTCAGTGGCACACTGCAGCACAAGTTGGTGACCATATACCAGTCAATGGCGTACTGCAACAAAAGTTGCTAACAATGTAGCAGTCAGTGGCACACTGCAACACAAGTTGGTGACCATATGCCAGTCAGTGGCACACTGCAACACAAGTAGCTAACAATATACCAGTGAGTGGCACACTGCAACACAAGTTAACCATATACCAGACAGTGGTACACTGCAGCACAAGTTGGTAACCATATACCAATCAGTGGCACACTGCAATGCAAGTTGGTGACCATATGCCAGTCAGTAGCACACTGCAACACAAGTAGCTAACAATATACCAGTGAGTGGCACACTGCAACACAAGTTAACCATATACCAGACAGTGGTACACTGCAGCACAAGTTGGTAACCATATACCAATCAGTGGCACACTGCAATGCAAGTTGGTAACTATGTACCAGACAGTGGTACACTGCAGCACAAGTTGGTAACCATATACCAATCAGTGGCACACTGCAATGCAAGTTGGTAACTATGTACCAGTCAGTGGCACACTGCAAGGTAAGTTAAGAGATAAGATAAGATTTCGTTAGGATTTTTAACCCCGGAGGGTTAGCCAACGAGGATAACCCAAGAAAGTCAGTGCGTCATCGAGGAGTGTCTAACTTATTTCCATTGGGGTCCTCAATCTTGTCCCCCAGGATGCGACCCACACCAGTCGACTAACACCCAGGTGCCTATTTGTTGCTAGGTGAACAAGTTGTTAACAATATACCAGTCGGTGGCACACTGCAACACAAGTTGGTAACTATATGCCAGTTAGTGGCACACTGCAACACAAGTTGGTAACCATATACCAGTCAGTGGCACACTGCAACACAAGCTGGCAACCATATACCAGTCAGTGGCACACTGCAACACAAGTTGGTAACTATATACCAGTCAGTGGTGCACTGCAACACAAGTTGTTAACCATATACCGGTCAGAGGCGCACTGCAACACAAATTGGTAACCATATACCAGTCAGTGGCGCACTGCAACACAAGTTGGTAACCATATACCAGTCAGTGGCACACTGCAGTACAAGTTGGTAACCATATACCAGTCAGTGGCACACTGCAGTACAAGTTGGTAACCATATACCAGTCAGTGGCACACTGCAACACAAGCTGGCAACCATATAACGGTCAGCGGTGCACTGCAACACAAGTTGTTAACCATATACCAGTCAGAGGGGCACTGCAACACAAATTGGTCACCATATACCAGTCAGTGGCGCACTGCAACACAAGTTGTTAACCATATACCAGTCAGTGGCACACTGCAACACAAGTTGGTAACCATATAACAGTCAGTGGAACACTGCAACACAAGTTGATAACTATATACCAGTCAGTGGTACACTGCAACACAAGTTGGCAACCATATACCAGCTAGTGGTACACTGCAACACATGTTGGTAACCATATACAAGTCAGTGACACACTGTAGCTCAAGTTGGTAACTATACATCAGTCAGTGGTACACTGCAACACAAGTTGGTAACCATACACCAGTCAGCGGCATAATGCAACACAAGTTGGTAATCATATACCAGTCAGTGGCACTGGCAATGCCTTGCAGACATAACGTGGTGCGGGGGAAGGGGGTGTTGTGAGGGTGGCGTTGTGGTGGAGGTATAGTAGTGGAGTTGTGAGTTGTGGTAGCGTGTTGGTGTTGTGAAGGTGGTATTATGAGGTGGTGTGGGGGAGTTGTGTGGTGGTGTTGTGGAGATGCGGTGGTGGCGTGTTGTTGTTGTGAGTTGTGGTGTTATAGGGTGGTATGGAATGGTGTTGTAGGGTGGAGTTTTGATGGTGGTGAGTTGTGAGGGTGGTGTTATGGTGGAGTTGTGAAGGTGCTGTGGTGGTGGAGTTGTGAGGGTGGTGGTGTGGGGGTTTGTTGTGAGGGTAGAGTTGTGAGGTTGGTGTGGTGATGTTATAGTGGTGGAGTTGTGAGGGTGGTGTTATATTGACGGAGCTGTGAGGGCAGTGTTGTGGTGGAGTTGTGAGGGCGTTATTGTGGTGGTGTTATGGTGGTGGGGTTGTGAGGGTGGTGTTATGGTGCTGAATAGTGTCACAGGTACTCCACCTTTATCCAATCTTAACCACCATTCTCACTCTGAAGGACAGGTGAGGAAGATGCAGTCTGGAGAGTCATTTGAGTTATGTCTGTGCACCACTGGAAAGGCAGGGACTGAATGATGGTAAATGTGTTTCTTTTGGGTTATCCTGTCTTGCTGGCAAATGGCCAATGTATGAAAACTTATTGTTATTACATTAATTTGTTGTATTGCTTCAGCGGCAGGACAGCACAAGCTACTGCACCACATCTATCGTCATCTTAAACCCAAGAAACAGCATGAGGTTGCCCGCTTGGCCCTCATAGCTGAGCAGGTGGCACCACGCAGCGCTGGCGACGGCATCATGATAGATGTGGGCTCTGGCCAAGGCCACCTGTCCGTCTTCCTTGGCCCCTCCCATCTTCCTTGGCCCTTCCTGTCTTCCTTGGCCCTTCCCGTCTTCCTTGGCCCTTCCCGTCTTCCTTGGCCTCTCCCATTTTTCTTGGCACTGGCACGCCCCCTGGGTGTGGAGGCTGGCACTATAATTACCCTGGTATTGCCGGTACCTCCGGGGAGGGAGGAGTGCATGAACATGTTGCCGACATCCCTGTGGCCCATCTGAGCCGTCAACTTATAAATGTACCCTTGTGTACCTTTTCCTTGCCTCTCAGTCTATCCCTGTCCACCCTATCATGTCCTGTGAGTATTTGGTATGTCAGTAAGTTATAATGGTATATTATTTTTTTTTAATTTGATTTTGATCCAAAGAATTCAGCATATAATAAAAAATGTATACAATAGCAAAAAATACATGTGTAGAAATAAGTTTATTTGTGTCAGTAAATGTTCATCCTTGAGTGTGATAAGTTTTTTAGAAAAAGTGCTAGGTAATAGTCTCGTGACAGGAGAAATATTTCACCAAGTTCACTGACATCTCCTCCAGTAGCAGATGCAAGAAGTTTACATAAGCTTACTAAAGTTTGGTACCATACACTAATTCTACTAAATTTATGTACTAACATCATTGTTCTATATAACACTGCACTTGTATAACAAAACATCACTCAAAACCAATATTTACACACGAAGAACAGTTGAATTTCTAACCTACATCCATGTTAGCCCATCACTGGATTCTTCATGAATTCAAGAGATTGTGAGGCATCATCCACTCTCTCAATTACGTCTTGACTACTTATTTATTAATTTGAGCATGATACAGTGAAGTACAAAGGAATACAGTTATTACAGTGCAACATGCCAAAGCCCCTTGTATGCAGAGCATTATGGGCAGGCTTAAAATTAACTTAAGATTAACTAAGCAATGATATATTCAGTGGTAAAAACATTATTGTAAACAGATAACAATTTAGCACAAATGAGTAATACAAAGACAGGTCATATGGTCATTTACTGTGTTGCTGAGCATTCAGTAGAATAAAGTATTCTGCTAGGTAATGTAATTAAAAAATAAAGTTTGATTGGGTCACAGGTTAGACATTTATGAAATACAATAATGAGAAACATTTATGAGATACAGTTTATGAGATACAATTATTCAGTATTTATAATAATATATAAGATATATTTAGTATAATACACAAGATAAACAGCATCACTTGTCTGTAAACACATGAGATTTTAAAACAAGGTATGACTAAAATAGTTTGCAAAATATCTGTGAAGTGTTAAATCACTTCCAATTCCTTGTACCGTATTTCAAAATTATCATAAAACAGAATATTACTGAAGTATCTGGTGCCTACTCACAAAGTACAGTACACAATTACAACCTTAACAGAAGAATTAATATTTTGATGTGTTTGCTGTAAATAAATAGATTTTAAAACTGGAGAAGATTGAGAGTAATGACAATAATGTCCCAAGACACAAGGGAGAGATCTACCTGTGAGTTATTAACAATAACATCCCAAGACACAAGAGAGAGCTGCCTGAGAGTTATTATTAACAATAATATCCAAAGACAGTATAATAATAGGTTAGTATAATAACCTGTGAGTTATTATTAACAATAATATCCAAAGACAGTACAGTGGTCCCTCGTTTTTCGTAATTAATCCGTTCCTGGAGCCGTTAATATAAACAAAATTTACGATTTACGAATCAATTTTCCCCATAAGAAATAATGTAAATACAATTAATCCGTTCCTGACACCCAGAAGTATTAAAACAAAAAAAATTTTAACATGAAATATACATGTAGTACATAAACAATACAATGGGAAATGATGAATGAAACATTAACAGCATAACACTTACCTTTATTGAAGATTCTTCTTAGTGTATGGGAGACTGGAAGAGGAGAGAGAGTGGATTGTTTATAGTTTGGAAGGGGAATCCCCTTCCATCAACACCTCAGGTACCATTTGCTTTTCTGGGGTTGCTTCTCTTCTCTGTTTCTTAATGCCACTAGGACCACCTTGAGAGTCACTGGAGTCCTGTCTCACAAAATAACTGTGGAGAGAGCTCTGTTTCTGGCGTCTCTTTAACACTTCCCTAAAATTGCCCAAGACTTTGTCACTGTACATGTTGCCAACCTGGCTTGCAACAACCTTGTTAGGGTGATGTTTCTCCATAAAGCTTTCCATCTTACCCCACATAGTAAAAATCTCTTTAATTTCTGAAGAAGGCACCTTCTTCCATCTCTCTTCCTCCTCTGCAGCAAGATTCTGAGCTGCGATGTGTTGCTCTTCCTGCTGAAGCTCTTGCAGCTCCTCAGTGGTGAGCTCTTCATTGTGGTCTTCCACCAATTTTTCCACATCCTCCAAACTCACATCCAACCTCATGGAACTCCCCAGTGCCACAATTGATTTTACAACAGACATAGGCTCATTAGGGTCAGTCTCAAATCCTTCAAAATCCCTCTTGTCGACACAATCTGGCCACAATTTTCTCCAGGCAGAGTTCAAAGTCCTGGTAGTCACTCCCTCCCAAGCCATACCTATAAGGGTTATGCAGTGGAGGATGCTGAAGTGTTCTCTCCAAAATTCCCTTAGGGTCAAGTGAGTGTCTGTGGTCACAGTCAAGCACCTGTGAAACACTGCTTTTGTGTAGAGTTTTTTAAAGTTTGCAATAACCTGCTGGTCCATGGGTTGGAGGAGAGGAGTGGTATTCGGGGGCAAGAACTTTACTGTGATGAACCCAAACTCCTCGAAAATTAGGTCATCCAAGTTTGGAGGATGAGCAGGTGCATTGTCCATTACTAGCAGGCACTTGAGATCCAATTTCTTTTCCAGGAGATACTCCTTCACACTAGGGCCAAACACTTCATTGAACCACTCAACGAAAATTTCCCTCGTGACCCATGCCTTACTATTAGATTACCAAAACACACACAATTTACTCTTCATAACATTGTTTTTCCTGAACACTCTGGGATTTTCAGAATGGTACACTAGTAATGGCTTCACTTTGAAATCCCCACTAGCATTAGCACAGAACATTAGCGTCAGCCTGTCTTTCATAGGCTTGTGTCCTGGCATTGCCTTTTCCTCTTGTGTAATGAAGGTCCTCTTTGGCATTTTCTTCCAAAAGAGGCCTGTTTCGTCACAATTGAACACTTGTTCAGGTTTCAGTCCTTCAGCCTCTATGTACTCCTGGAATTCATGCACATATTTTTCAGCCGCCTTGTGGTCCGAACTGGCAGCCTCACCATGCCTTACCACACTGTGTATGCCAGTACGGTTCTTAAATCTCTCAAACCAGCCTTTGCTGGCTTTAAATTCACTCACTTCACCACTATTTGCAGGCAATTTCTTTATCAAATCTTCATGCAACTGCCTAGCCTTTTCACAAATAATCTAAGTCATAAGAGTATCTCCTGCTAATTGTTTCTCATTTGTCCACACCAATAATAACTTCTCAACCTCTTCCAGTACTGGTGATCTCATTTTTGTCAGCATAGTTACTCCCTTTGCAACAACAGCATCCTTTATTTCCTTTTTCTTGGCCACTACGGAACATAAGGTTGTGTAGGGTTTCTTATACATCCTGGACAGTTCGGCCACACTTGTACCACTTTCATATTGTTCAATGATGGTTTTCTTAAATTCAGTCGTATTTCTCACCTTCTTTACCACAGGCTTGGCACTAGGAGCTTTCTTTGGAGCCATGGTAGTTTATTTAGTACTTGCAAGCACTAAAATAAATGGAATATTATGAAATATTTCGCTGGAGCACGTGAGGGGACCTTCGCTCACTGGTAAACAATGCCAGACCGGCTGCCGCCCCAGCTCACGCCGTGGGTAAGCGTCCTGGCCGAACTACGACTCGCGAGTCAACCTATGAAAAGCGAGTCCATGTTCATACGAAAATACCCCTATGATTGGCGAATTTTACGATTGCCGGGAACTACGAAAAGCGGGGGACCACTGTATAATAATAGGTTAGTATAATAATCTGTGAGTTATTATTAACAATAATGTCCCAAGACACAAGAGAGAGCTACCTGTGAGTTATTATTAACAATAATGTCCCAAGACCAGATTCTCCAACACCCAAAACACCCTTAACCATGTACTAGCCTCGTGTCAGGACCTGGGGTTGATAATCTCTACTGATAAAACAAAGATATTCAATAGGCATCCTCCTCGACAGAGGCACAGTTCGCCAGATCCAGTTGCATGATGGGTCTCTTCTAGAATATGTAACCAGATACAGGTATCTAGGCTTTGAGGTCCCACTACTTGGACCTGTTGTAACGAGACTTTGTGGCAGGGTTTCACCCCAGGTACGATGTTTATGTTAAAATTGTGAAAATTATGTATCTTGCTTATATTAGATCATTGGTCGATTATGCTGCGACGCTACTTGCTCTTGTGTCTGTCTGACTGGAAGCTTGGAGGGCTGCAAAAACTGCAGAAGGAAGCAATGAGGATCATTTTAGGATGCCCTCGTACTGCCAAAATTTTAAATATGCAAAAAGAACTTGATATTCCAAAAATCAGAGATCGTGTTACTGAAAGAAATATCCTAAATGGGGTTAATATGCTCAGGCAAGCCCATTCAAATCCCTGCACAGAAGCCCTCCAAACTTTCCTCAGCACTGGTGAACACCTCTCCAGATGGATCGAAAAAACTGGAACTGACCTCCACATGAATCATATACATGATCTATGTCAAGTAAGGTATCAGCGGCACTTCTCCGCTCCATGGGATATTACCCCGTTCCAAACTACCAGTCCTCCATTTCCCCCCAAGCTACTACTTAAATCACAACCAAAGCTTCGCCTTGAAGCCAAACAGGATGCCTTAAGCTGTATTGATAACTTAGTCACACAGAACACTCTCTCACAAATTATTTACGTTGATGATTCTGTTCACCAATCCACTGGTGCAGCTGGTAGTGATGCTGTTGTCGTACAGAGTAAATAGCTGGTTACAGTGGTAACCAACTATTTACATGTTTATATCTGGTTACAGCCGTAAGGAGTTAGTTATGCAAACATGAATTAGATCTCAAAAATAATATTTTCGCAAGGTATGCTTGTAATAAAAATTTATTATGCGTTATTTAAAATGGGCAAAGTCAGAGTATTTTTCCAGATTGGTTGGTAACATACCACTATGAATAAAATACTGTGACATTTCTTGAATATTGCCGAGTTGTTTCTGAATTCATTAATTTAATCACTTTCCAGCATATAATGCCGCTTGGTGTGACCTGAGAACAGCGTTCCAATACCTCAGTAAAGAATCATTCAAGACTCTGTACACTATGTACATCAGGCCCATACTGGAGTATGCAGCACCGTTTGGAACCCACACCTGGTCAAGCACATCAAGAAATTAGAGAAAGTGCAAAGGCTTGCAACAAGGCAAGTTCCAGAGCTAAGGTTAAGGGAAATCAGCCTGATGACACTGGAGGACAGGAGGGTTTGGGGAGACATGATAACGACATACAAAATACTGAGAGGACTAGATAAGGTGGACAGAGACAGGATGTTCCAGATAGGGGACACAGAAACAAGGGGTCACAATTGAAAGTTGAAGACTCAGATGAGTCAAAGAGATGTTAGGAAGTATTTCTTTAATAATAGAGTTGTCAGGAAGTGGAATAGTCTGGCAAGTGATGTAATGGAGGCAGGAACCATACATAGTTTTAAGACGATTCATGGTAAATCTTATGAAGCAGGGAGAGAGAAAGGACCTAGTAGCAATCATAAGAACATAAGAAAGAAGGAACACTGCAACAGGCCTACTGACCCAAGAGGAGCAGGTCCATGTTTCCCCCCCAGATTAGACCAATGACCCACCCAGCCTGGCCATCTCCACTCAAGGATGGAGCACTGCACCAGACCCAGCAGCACAAGCTAGTCAGGTCAACTCACACCCACCCATGTATTTATCTAACCTATTTTTAAAACTACACAACGTTTTAGCCTCAATAACTGTGCTTGGGAGTTTGTTCCACTCATCCACAACTCTATTACCAAACCAGTGCTTTCCTATATCCTTCCTGAATCTGAATTTTTCCAACTTGAAACCATTGCTGCGAGTCCTGCCATGGCTGGAAATTTTCAGCACGCTATTTACATCCCCTTTATTTATTCCTGTTTTCCATTTATACACCTCAATCATATCCCCCCTAATTCTACGCCTTTCGAGAGAGTGCAGATTCAGGGCCCTCAGTCTATCCTCATAGGGAAGATTTCTAATACATGGGATCATCTTTGTCATCCTCCTTTGTACGTTTTCCAGAGCATTTATATCCATTCTGTAATATGGTGACCAGAATTGAGCATCATAGTCTAAATGAGGCCTAACCAAGGATATATAGAGTTGAAGAACAACCTAAGGACTTCTATTATTTATACTTCTAGATATAAGAACATAAGAATGTAGGAACACTGCAGAAGGCCTACTGGCCCATACGAGGCAGGTCCCTATCAAAACGACCTCCACCCAAAGCTACCCAAGAAATAACTCCCCAAGAATTCTGTTAGCTTTACTGTGAACACTAATGCACTGTTGTCTTGGTTTTAGGTTACTGCTAACCAGAACTCCTAAATCCTTTTCGCAATCAGTAGTATTAAGATCTACATTATTTAGTTTATATGTCGCATGGTTATTTACCTGTCCAACATTTAGAACTTTGCATTTGTCAATATTAAACTGCATCTGCCACTTCTCCAACCATTGCGTCAGTCTATTCAAATCATCCTGGAGTGCTCTAATGTCCTCATTAGAATGAATTGGACGGCCTATTTTGGTGTCATCAGCAAATATGCTTATGTTGCTATTTATTCCCTCATCTATGTCGTTTATGTAAATTGTGAACAACGGGCCCAACACTGACCCCTGAGGAACACCGCTTGTGACGTGCCCCCTTTCTGATTTCTCCCCTTTCATGCAAACTCTCTGCTGTCTATTTGTCAGCCATGCCTCTACCCAGGAAAAAATTTCTCCTCCTATTCTGTGTGCCCTAAATTTCCTCAATAGCCTCTGGTGCGGAACTCTATCGAAAGCCTTACTGAAGCCCATATACACGATATCATATTCATTACCATGATCTACCTCCTCAAACACCTTAGTGAAAAAAGTTAGTAAATTCATAAGACAGGAACCCCCTTTGTAAAACCGTGTTGAGATTCATTAATCAATCTGTGCCTATCAAGATGGCTACGAATTGCTTCTGCAATTATTGATTCCATAAATTTTCCCACTATGGAGGTAAGGCTTATTGGTCTATAGTTCGAAGCCAAGGACCTGTCACCTGCACTATGCCAGTTTGTAGTGACATGTTAAAAAGATTAGCCAAAGGTATGCTAAGTTCCTCTTTACATTCCTTTAACACTCTTGCAAACAGTTCATCAGGACCTGGGGGATTTGTTAGGTTTTAGTTTCTCTATTTGTCTGAGGACCATGTCACTAGTTACCGCAATCGTACATAGTTTATCATCATCCTGTTCTACATAATCTATTATTTCAGGAATATCGCTAGTATTTTCCTGGGTGAAAACTGAGAGGAAGTAGGTATTTAGAATTTCACACATATTCTCACTGTCAGTGATCTGACCAGAGTTACTCTTAAGTGGGCCAATCTTGTCCCTAATCTTACTTCTGTATACCTGAAAGAACCCTTTTGGGTTAGTCTTTGAATCCCTTGCGATCTTAGCTTCATAATCCCTTTTTGCTTTTCTTATTCCTTTTTTTTATTTCTCTCTTTAATTGAATATATTGATTTCTTAACTGCCCATCCCCTCTTTTGATACGCCTATATATGCCTCTCTTTTGACCAATGAGATGTTTTAATCTATTGTTCATCCATATGGGATCATTTTTTTAAGATCTAATTTCCCTACTCAGAACAAAAGTTGTCTGGGCAGCTAGTACTATGCTCTGAAAAACATCATATTGGCGACCAAGATCACCTACCTGACCCATAGTCAGGACATCCCAATTTAGTCCACCCAAGTAATTTTTCAGTCCCATGAAGTCGGCCAAGCGAAAATCTGGGACAGAGATTTGATTGCAGTTATCTGGGTAATTCCATGATATATTGAAACTAAGTGATTTGTGATCACTTTCCCCAAGCTCATCATTAACCTCAAGATTATTAATTAGTGAATCTTTGTTGGCAAGAACCAAGTCAAGCAGATTCTTTCCTCTAGTTGGTTCTGTCACAAACTGTTCTAAAAAACAATCCTGAACCATATCAAGAAAGTCACTAGACTCAAGATTTCCTGTCATATTGTTCCAATCAATTTGTCTAAAGTTAAAATCTCCCATTATCACAACATTTTCGTATCTAGATGCCTTATGAATTTCATCCCATGACAGCTTACTGCCCTCCCTATCAAGGTTTGGGGGCCTATAAATCACACCCACAATTAATTTGTCACATCTCTCGAGAAACTGTAGCCAAACCGATTCTATGTTCGATGTTTCTAATCTTATATCATGTCTAAGACAACAATTTAAATTTTCTCTGACATACATGTACATTGCCACACCACCACCCTTCCTGTTGACCCTATCAGTGTGGAATAGTTTATAACCCTGTATGTTGCATTCAAAAGGCATTTCTCTATCTTTCAGGTTGAACCAGGTCTCTGTTATACCAATAATATCTATATTACCTACACTTGCAAGTAATTTTAGCTCATCTATCTTATTTCTTAGACTCCTACTATTTGTATAGTAAACCTTAAGGGAGCTAGTCACTCGTTGCCCCCTACTATCTCTCTTTGTTTGTTAATCAATTGATTTGCCATTACTAGCAACTTTATTTTGAATATTGTCTTTTAAACATATCCCTGAGGTATCCCGGTAATAACTGCTGTTTTTAACCCTAATGCTGCAGCCTGATTGTTTCCCACAAACACCCACCTCTATAATCTATCAGTTTAAATTCCTAGACAAGTCATCAATTGCCCTCTCAATTGAATTGGCTAATGCAACCACTCCATCCCCAGAGAGATGAACCCCATCCCTTGCATACATATCACGTTTGCCAAAGAATATGTCCCAGTTATCAATGAATGGGATTGCAAGTTCCTTACAGTACCTGTCTAGCCAGCAATTTATACCAATTGCCCTAGACATCCATTCATTGCCCACTCCCTTTCTAGGCAAGATGCTACATATGACTGGGATCCCTCCCTTAGACCTAACTACTTCTATGCCTGACCTGTACTTATCCAGTAGCTCCTCTCTCCTGCCCTTCCCAGTGTCATTACCCCCAGCACTAAGGCAGATAATGGGCTTGCTCCCATTACCTGCCATAATATTATCCAACCTGCTGACTATGTCACCAACGCCAGCTCCAGGAAGACACACTCTCTGTCTGACCTTTCTGTCTCTGTTACAAAATGCATGGTTCATATATCTTACCTGAGAATCACCTATTAAAATATTCTTACCTTGATTAGCAGGGGAATCAGTGGTACCTTCAACCTCACTAACCACTGAAGTACACTCGTCTTGGAGAACAGAGAATCGATTTTCTACCTTCACATCTTCTCTATTAACTCTCCTCATCTTCCTTCTTCCTGAACTGTGAACCACTTGCCACTTAAAGTGGCTGCCACTATCACTGCTGGTGACCATTCCTACCTTACCAGCTAAATCCTTCTCACACTCGCTCCTAAACTCATCTATGCGAAGCTTCAGCCTCCTATTTTCCTCCTGAAGAAGTAGAACCTCCTTCTTCAACACTTGAACCTGAGATTCAAAAGCACTACAACAAGCCATGGTGCTTGGTAACAGCACACGCTAACTCCCAAGAGCTTAGACAGGTATGACCACACGTGACCACTGACCTCAGCAATCAGTAAAGAGATGGGGCCAGGAGCTATGTCTTGACCCCTGCAACCACAAATACGTGAGTATACACATATACACACACACAGCACACAAACAGAACTCTCATACACACACAAACAGCACTCACACACACACACACACACAAACACACACATGTGCACACACACACACACACACACACACACACACACACACACACACACACACACACACACACACACACACACACACACACACACACACACACACACACACACACACACACACACACACACACACACACACACACACACACACACACACACACACACAGCACACACGTGCACTACAAAACCTAAGCCATTAAAAAAATAAAATAATGGGGGCCCAGAGAGGAAGTTGAAGACTCAGGGGTCAAAGGAAGATGGGCCTGGAAAGGAATAACAGATGGAAGAGCAATGTAAAAGGATGAAACAAAAATGGGAATGCAAACTAGGTGAGCTTTCTGTGAAAATGGAGAAGATTGAGGCAGAGAAGAAGAAATGGGAGTCTTGAGCTAAAGCTGCAGAAGCCAAGTTATGGGCCCTAAAATATGAAGTAAATATGCTGAAGCAAATTACAGGGCTAGTGCCCAGAGGAGACATGGCATCTGAAGCAGGTATACCCTTATTAAAAGCAGGGCCCAGTGGAAAGGAAGGAGACAAGATTTATGCTAAGGCCCTATCAGTCCACCAGGTAAGGCAGAGGAGTGAAGGGAAGAGCTGTTGAAAGTAGTGATAGTAGTGAGGGGGTTGTAGGTAAAGAAGATGACAGGTCCCATGCAGGAGCATGACCAAGTCACCAAGAGTTACAGGAAAAAATAAGGAAGTCAATGGCTATGTACAAATGGGACCCAGAGACATAGAGGGAAAGGCAATGGGAGGAGGAGAGAGAGAGAGGTCAGTCTTTATTCATGGGCTTCAGAAGAGCATAGGGAGGACACAAAATGAAAGATAGCAGAAAGGAAAACAAAAAAATGAAAATATCAAAGAAATAGGTGAGGACAACATGACTCAGTTAATAAATTTTCAGAGAATAGGGGGGTACTCAAAGAGGAAAAATTGGCCAGTCAAACTGATTTTTAAAACAAAAATGGTGTGGAACAGGATCCTACAAGAGAAACCACAGCTGAAGGAATCATTAACATACAAGAGGGTGTTCCACCATGACAGATCAAGAACAGAATGACAGCAGCTGAGGGAGAGGACACAGAAATGAAAGGGGCTAGAAAAAGAGACAAGGATAGAGTCAGCAAAGGACAACCAGAGCAACAAGTGCAAACACACACAGAACCACCCTCAGAACCCCACAGCCAAACACACTATCCAAATACAAACCACAATCCACACTCACATTCCCACACCCCACACTATGCAGTAGAATCCCACAGCCAGAGCGAGGTCATATGCTGTTGTCTGTCCTCTACAACAGCTGCAAAACCTGCTAGAACAGTTGTATGAATTGCTAGAACAAATGAAAGCCTGTTGGAATAGTTGTAAAGCCTGTTACAATTGATTTAAGGGGAGCTAGAACGGTTATAAACTGCTAGAACATTTGAAAGACCTGTTAGAACAGCTGGAGCCTGCTTGAACAATTATAGAATAATTATAAGGCTCTACTAGAATAGTTGTAAGCCAACTAGAACAGTTGTGGGCCTATAAGAACACTTATACAAGAGTTACAAAGCCTGCTTTAACAGTTATGAACTGCAGCTCCCATGCCAGTTCCACCCTAGGGTTCACAGAACACCCGATGATCCCACATTGTCTGTTCCCTCAGGTAGAGACTTGGGGTGGACAAAATTATGAAAATATGGGAAACAATCTGGGAAAATTTCTAGAATTTGAGAAAAAAGAAGGTATTCTCTCAGAAATATACTGCCACCACCTGCTCTTTTAACAGTGGAAGAAATAAAAGTAGTTAAAGTCATAGGAAAAGGGGAAGACACGGAATTTGGAATAGAATAGGAAAACCCCAGTAAGAAATAACACAGGATAGCTATAGCAAGGTATTGGTCCTGATAAGTACTGGCTCTTAGAGTAATTTTACCTGAAAATTGAGCAGTAGGCACCTTATCAGGGGCTTGGCTCTCCAGAAGTGGGGAAAAAAAAATGATATCAATACAGTTTGAGATTTACTCTGACAAATGGGCTTTATATACATGGCTCAAAGGGGGAAGTAAAACAGACCCAGATAAAACAGCTTACAATTTAATAAACATTCATACATTACAAGGGAATCTGAAATTTTGGCACCAACAAAAGAGATAAATTTACAATCTCAAAACATACAAAACTTTATCACGCATTTAACTGATACTAGAACTACCCCTCCATATAATTTCCAAGGAATTCCCTTGCCTTAACATACTGTCTTGGGTTACTTCCCTTGATTCAAGTCACTGATACCTTCCTTCTTCAGGCTGCCACTGAGATCTTCCGAATCCCAGATTACAAGCCTGGTCTGATCCTCCAGGACTAGAGTTTTCAAGGTCTCTAGTAACTTTATATCCTTTCCTCAGTATATCTGGTTGAGTTTGCTAACTCTTCAGGGGTGCCTGGTTTGACCAACCTGTAAACTTCTAATTCTTAGGCATCTATTCATTGGAGAGGGTGGGGGGGTGCCTAGTTGCTGCTAAACTTGTTAGCAGCAGATTAATAGATATGAGTAGTTGAAAAAAATCTGCTTAAGCTGACAAAGTGTGAGAGTCGAGGCTGGTTTACAGAATGCTGCCTCATGTTTCCCTCCACCATTTGAACAGCCACCTAAACCTTGTACACAAACTCTTTACAAAACTTCTACAAAGGGAGCCCAACTCACCTCTATAAACCTTATTTCCACACACAATAATTATTACAGTAAATACTAATACGTATTAGAAAAATAATCAGACACATAAAAAAAATTATACATTATATTACAGATAAACAAAAGTTCTAGTGAACATATATTGGAACCACAAATACCAGAAAATCAACATGCAATAATGGTTACACTTCCAATACATTTCTTAAGTTAATTTCTGTCTTTTACAGTAATAAGGATATTTGCACATCCATTTACAGATGACCTGTTTATGTACCAAGTATACTCTGACCATGTTTACCATTGCAGAGAGGAAAAGAGTGCAAATGTTTAACAGTATATCAGTTACATAAATAATAATGGGGTCGAAGAGGTATGGGGAAGGTTTAAAAATGTAGTGTTAGAGTGTTCAGCAGAAGTTTGTGGTTACAGGAAAGTGGGTGCGGGAGGGAAGAGGAGCGATTGGTGGAATGATGATGTAAAGAGAGTAGTAAGGGAGAAAAAGTTAGCATATGAGAAGTTTTTACAAAGTAGAAGTGATGCAAGGAGGGAAGAGTATATGGAGAAAAAGAGAGAGGTTAAGAGAGTGGTGAAGCAATGTAAAAAGCGAGCAAATGAGAGAGTGGGTGAGATGTTATCAACAAATTTTGTTGAAAATAAGAAAAAGTTTTGGAGTGAGATTAACAAGTTAAGAAAGCCTAGAGAACAAATGGATTTGTCAGTTAAAAATAGGAGAGGAGAGTTATTAAATGGAGAGTTAGAGGTATTGGGAAGATGGAGGGAATATTTTGAGGAATTGTTAAATGTTGATGAAGATAGGGAAGCTGTGATTTCGTGTATAGGACAAGGAGGAATAACATCTTGTAGGAGTGAGGAAGAGCCAGTTGTGAGTGTGGGGGAAGTTCGTGAGGCAGTAGGTAAAATGAAAAGGGGTAAGGCAGCCGGGATTGATGGGATAAAGATAGAAATGTTAAAAGCAGGTGGGGATATAGTTTTGGAGTGGTTGGTGCAATTATTTAATAAATGTATGGAAGAGGGTAAGGTACCTAGGGATTGGCAGAGAGCATGCATAGTTCCTTTGTATAAAGGCAAAGGGGATAAAAGAGAGTGCAAAAATTATAGGGGGATAAGTCTGCTGAGTATACCTGGTAAAGTGTATGGTAGAATTATTATTGAAAGAATTAAGAGTAAGACGGAGAATAGGATAGCAGATGAACAAGGAGGCTTTAGGAAAGGTAGGGGGTGTGTGGACCAGGTGTTTACAGTGAAACATATAAGTGAACAGTATTTAGATAAGGCTAAAGAGGTCTTTGTGGCATTTATGGATTTGGAAAAGGCGTATGACAGGGTGGATAGGGGGGCAATGTGGCAGATGTTGCAAGTGTATGGTGTAGGAGGTAGGTTACTGAAAGCAGTGAAGAGTTTTTACGAGGATAGTGAGGCTCAAGTTAGAGTATGTAGGAAAGAGGGAAATTATTTCCCAGTAAAAGTAGGCCTTAGACAAGGATGTGTGATGTCACCGTGGTTGTTTAATATATTTATAGATGGGGTTTTAAGACAAGTAAATGCGAGGGTCTTGACAAGAGGCGTGGAGTTAAAAGATAAAGAATCACACACAAAGTGGGAGTTGTCACAGCTGCTCTTTGCTGATGACACTGTGCTCTTGGGAGATTCTGAAGAGAAGTTGCAGAGATTGGTGGATGAATTTGGTAGGGTGTGCAAAAGAAGAAAATTAAAGGTGAATACAGGAAAGAGTAAGGTTATGAGGATAACAAAAAGATTAGGTGATGAAAGATTGAATATCAGATTGGAGGGAGAGAGTATGGAGGAGGTGAATGTATTCAGATATTTGGGAGTGGACGTGTCAGCGGATGGGTCTATGAAAGATGAGGTGAATCATAGAATTGATGAGGGAAAAAGAGTGAGTGGTGCACTTAGGAGTCTGTGGAGACAAAGAACTTTGTCCTTGGAGGCAAAGAGGGGAATGTATGAGAGTATAGTTTTACCAACGCTCTTATATGGGTGTGAAGCATGGGTGATGAATGTTGCAGCGAGGAGAAGGCTGGAGGCAGTGGAGATGTCATGTCTGAGGGCAATGTGTGGTGTGAATATAATGCAGAGAATTCGTAGTTTGGAAGTTAGGAGGAGGTGCGGGATTACCAAAACTGTTGTCCAGAGGGCTGAGGAGGGGTTGTTGAGGTGGTTCGGACATGTGGAGAGAATGGAGCGAAACAGAATAACTTCAAGAGTGTATCAGTCTGTAGTGGAAGGAAGGCGGGGTAGGGGTCGGCCTAGGAAAGGTTGGAGGGAGGGGGTAAAGGAGGTTTTGTGTGCGAGGGGCTTGGACTTCCAGCAGGCATGCGCGAGCGTGTTTGATAGGAGTGAATGGAGACAAATGGTTTTTAATACATGACGTGCTGTTGGAGTGTGAGCAAAGTAACATTTATGAAGGGGTTCAGGGAAACCGGCAGGCCGGACTTGAGTCCTGGAGATGGGAAGTACAGTGCCTGCACTCTGAAGGAGGGGTGTTAATGTTGCAGTTTAAAAACTGTAGTGTAAAGCACCCTTCTGGCAAGACAGTGATGGAGTGAATGATGGTGAAAGTTTTTCTTTTTCGGGCCACCCTGCCTTGGTGGGAATCGGCCAGTGTGATAATAAAAAAATAAAATAAATAAATAATAATAATAATCACAATATTTAAATCAATAGTAATAGTGACAGTAAAAATAGTAATAATAATAGTAATAAGAATAATAAGAATAACCATGATGACATCAATAATAATAATCATAAAAATGTTAATTTCTAAACCTCATCACCAAAAATTTATACATCACATGTGACCAATTTAATCAGGGATGGGGGGTTTACTTTATTACACATGGGGTGAGGATAAATGCCAGAATCGGATTTAGGCAATGAAGCATTGCCTAAAAGTGATACTGAGCTCCAAGGAAGGTCCATGAGATGCTGGGGGTAGGTAAGGATGACATAGTGATCAGGAGCCCCAGAGCCAAAGGATGACAGATTATTATTTTGTGTGGAAGAAAGGTAGGGGGTGAGGGAGGGGGAGAGAGGCAGCTCCGAGGATAAACATAAAGAAACCCTGTACAGGTCTCCCTCAACATTCATGTTTTCAACTTTCATGGGCTTCACACATTTGCGAATTCCCAACCGCCAAATTCCCAGCCACCAAATTCCCAGCCGCTAAATCATATTTAAGTTTCCCGCCACCTGCGAGTCCCTACTACCCTCCCTCCAACCCCCACAACTGGCAGCCAGCCCTCCCACCACTCAGTGTGGTGAGTGTTTTGTTTGTTCATTATTTGCTATTAAACTACAGTATAAATAATGTAAACCCATTCATGACTGCATATTGGAATGGCTATTCGGACAGGTATTAGACTGTGACATCATGTGTTTACTCTTGAACACTGCAAAGAATTAAACATTTCTGCTACAGCTAATAATAACAATAGTAATAATAATAATAATAATAATAATAATAATAATAATAATAATAATAATAATAAATATGATATAATTGAAGAAGGAAATTGTACAAAAATATGAGGGAGTGGTTGACACATCGTCAGTGTGACTTTGTTTATGCTGGAGTGAACATTAGTCTCCCTGCTCTTCCAAACATTTCACAATAATTCATTGTGTTTGGTGCTTGTAGATTGAGTGTGACTAGAGTGGTAGAGGCAGTGATTGAGGCAATGGTATTTAATAACATACATGTCAATAATAATACATGTTATTAATAATAACATGTACTATTATTATTTATAACATGTATGTTATTAAATACCACTGCCTCAACCGCTGAATTATTGTGAAATGTTTGGAAGAGCAGGGAGACTAATGTTCACTCCAGCATAAACAAAGTCACAATGACGATGTGTCAACCACTCCCTCGTATTTTTGTACAATTTCCTTCTTCAATTATATCGTATTTATTATTATTATTATTATTATTATTATTATTATTATTATTATTATTACTATTGTTATTATTAGCAATAGCAGAAATGTTTGATTCTTTGCAGTGTTCAAGAGTAAACACATATGTCACCGTCTAATACCTTTCCTAATAGCCATTCCAATATGCAGTCATGAATGGGTTTACATTATTTATTCTGTAGTTTAATAGCAAATAATGAACAAACAAAACATTCACCACACTGAGTGGTGGGAGGGCTGGCTGCCAGTTGCGGGGTCGGAGGGAGGGTAGTAGGGACTCGCAGTGGTGGAGGCATTGGTGGAGGCAGTGGTGGAGTCTGTGGTATTTAATAACATACATGTTATTAACATACATGTTATTAAATAACATACGTTATTAAAGCATAACATGTATATATTTAGTACAATTTACGACGTTTTCATGTATTTTATGATTATTCATGGTTCAACAAGTTAAGGAAGCAGTATTGTAATATATTTCCCTACAATATATTGGGGCACCAAACATTCAGGGTTTTTCAACATTCGCGAGGCTCTTGATCCCCTAACCCTCGCGAATGTTGAGGGAGACCTGTACATACCTTGAACCATGATTACCTTCATTCTAGGAGGCAATGAAGGTCACTGTGGTAAGCACTCCCATCTTACCTAGCATAGAATACCTGGCACACCAGCACTGACTGAGCTAGCCTCAGCCAATAATAATGAGTGATTGGAAAAACCTGCTGCCACCACCATCTGAGGGCAACCTCCTATAAAACTTCTGTCATTCATGGACATGCAAGGGTGTCCTCTGGGGGCACTGGAGGGATGCCCAAGATGCTCCTCAATAATACAATTCCCATTTCACAACAGCACCACCACTGACAGTCACATCAGAATGGAATGGAGATGATAATGATTTCTTGTCATTCAGTGTAGGTGAATTTACCAAGAAAGAAATTTTCCAAATAATGAGGGTGAATGTAGTGGAGGAGGGGGTATTTAAGATTAGATCTGAGGAAGGGGACAAGAGCTTCTTCATCAAACCAAGGAATCCCCTTGAAGGGATAAAGAGTGGTAGGGGTCCAACCTAATGTTTTATAATACAGCCTCTCCTCACTTAACGACGGAGTTCCGTTCCTAAGACCACATCAGTGCAGTAAACGAATTCATTGCTAAGTGAGGAGCATACTATAACGGTAGTGGGTTTGTGTCAACCATCTTTGATATTGTTTTAATGTCACCTTTGCACCGTTTATAACATTTCTGATATGTATATTTTTAAATGTTTATACAGTAGTGTACTGTACATGTATATTGTAATAAACAGAATAGAGGAAATCAGCTCAAATACATGTATATACACGATTTAGGTATACATACTGTCAGAGAGCCCATCGTAAGTCCAAGGTATCGATAAACGAGTACATCACTAAGTGAGGAGAGGCTGTATAATTACATAATTTTATTTCTACAAGTACATATACAGTGGACCCCCGCCTAACGAGCGCATTGCATAACGTTAATTCCGCCATACGAAGCATTTGAATGCAAAAATTTTGCCTCGCCTCACGATAAAAAACTCACCTAACGTGATTCCTCCCAAACCTGTCCATCCAGCCTGAGCATCTCAGCTGCCCTCCCATCATTGTTTACAAGCCAGGGTGGTCGGTTGCATGCATACATTCGATACATTTTGTATTATTCCATTGTTTATAGTGCTTGTAACTGCTAAATAAGCCACCATGGGCCCAAAGAAAGCTTCTAGTGCCAACCCTGTGGTAAAAAGGGTGAGAAATATGTACTATCGTACCACAGTCAGCTGCTGCTGCACCATCAGCTGTTACGGCACCACGGTCAGCTGTTGCTGCACCATGGTCAGATGTTGCTGCACCACTGTCAGCTGTTGCTGCACCACCGTCAGCTATTGCTGCACCACGGTCAGCTGTTGCTGCACCAATCAGCTGTTGCGGCACCACGGTCAGCTGTTGCTGCACCATGGTCAGATGTTGCTGCACCACCGTCAGCTGTTGCTGCACCACTGTCAGCTGTTGCTGCACCACGGTCAGCTGTTGCTGCACCACAGTCAGCTGCTGCTGCACCACAGTCAGCTGCTGCTGCACCACGGTCAGCTGTTGCTGAACCATGGTCAGCTGCTGCTGCACCATGGTCAGCTGCTGCTGCACCACAGTCAGCTGCTGCTGCACCACCGTCAGCTGCTGCTGCACCACCATCAGCTGTTGCTGCTCCACGGTCAGCTGCTGCTGCACCACAGTCAGCTGTTGCTGAACTGCAGTCAGCTGCTGCTGCACCACAGTCAGCTGCTGCTGCACCACCATCAGCTGTTTCTGACCAACATGACTCATCCTGAACCTGTCTGTCCAGCCTGAATGCCTCAGCTGCCCTGCCATGATTGTTTACAAGCCAGGGTGGCCGGTTGCATGAATACATTCGATACATTTTGTATTATTCCATTGTTTTTAGTGCTTGTAACTGCTAAATAAGCCACCATGGCCCCAAAGAAAGCTTCTAGTGCCAACCCTGTGGTAAAAAGGGTGAGAAATACTATTGAAATACTACTATCGTACCACGGTCAGCTGCTGCTGCACCACAGTCAGCTGTTGCTGGACCAGTCAGCTGTTGCTGCACCACAGTCAGCTGCTGCTGCACCACCATCAGCTGCTGCTGCACCAAAGTCAGCTATTGCTGAACCACGGTCAGTTGCTGCTGCACCATGGTCAGCTGCTGCTGCACCAAAGTCAGCTGTTGCTGAACCACGGTCAGCTGCTGCTACACCACGGTCAGCTGTTGCTGCACCACAGTCAGCTGCTGCTGCACTACAGTCAGCTGTTGCTGCTGCTGCACCACCATCAGCTGTACTACTCAAAGATGTGGAGAGTGTGTTGTTGGTGTGGCTTTACGGGAAACAATTACCGAGAAACAATTAACCCCAGATGGTTAGCCACCCAGGATAACCCAAGAAAGCCAGTGCATCATTGAGGGCTGTCTAACTTATTTCCATTGGGGTCCTTAATCTTGTCCTCCAGGATGTGACCCACAACAGTCAACTAACACCCAGGTGAACAGGAAAAAATGCCTGGAACTAGTGCTCATATTGGTGAATTTAAGGCCAGCAAAGGTTGGTTTGAGAGATTTAAGAATTGTAGTGGCATGCACAGTGCGATAAGGCATGGTGAAGCTGAAAAATTCCAACCTCAACAAGTGTTCAATTGTGAGAAAACAGGCCTCTTCTGGAAGAAAATGCCAAACAGGACCTACATTACTCAGGAGGAAAAGGCACTCCCAGGACACAAGCCTGTGAAAGACAGGCTAACTGCAGCAGCGAGGAGACGGTTGGAGGCAGCGGAGATGTCCTGTTTAAGGGCAATGTGTGGTGTAAATATTATGCAGAAAATTCGGAGTGTGGAAATTAGGAGAAGGTGTGGAGTTAATAAAAGTATTAGTCAGAGGGCAGAAGAGGGGTTGTTGAGGTGGTTTGGTCATTTAGAGAGAATGGATCACAGTAGAATGACATGGAAAGCATATAAATCTATAGGGGAAGGCAGGCGGGGTAGGGGTCGTCCTCGAAAGGGTTGGAGAGAGGGGGTAAAGGAGGTTTTGTGGGTAAGGGGCTTGGACTTCCAGCAAGCGTGCGTGAGCGTGTTAGATAGGAGTGAATGGAGACGAATGGTACTTGGGACCTGACGATCTGTTGGAGTGTGAGCAGGGTAATATTTAGTGAAGGGATTCAGGGAAACCGGTTATTTTCATATAGTCGGACTTGAGTCCTGGAAATGGGAAGTACAATGCCTGCACTTTAAAGGAGGGGTTTGGGATATTGGCAGTTTGGAGGGATATGTTGTGTATCTTTATATGTTTATGCTTCTAGACTGTTGTATTCTGAGCACCTCTGCAAAAACAGTGATAATGTGCGAGTGTGGTGAAAGTGTTGAATGATGATGAAAGTATTTTCTTTTTGGGGATTTTCTTTCTTTTTTGGGTCACCCTGCCTCGGTGGGAGACGGCCGACTTGTTGAAAAAAAAAAAAAAAAAAAAAAAAAAAAAAGTTAGTGGGGATTGCAAAGTGAAGCCTTTACTCATGTATCACTCTGAAAATCCCCGAGTGTTCAAGAAAAACAGTGTCTCATCACTCATCAATACTCTTCAATAAAGGTAAGCATCATTTTAACACTTATTTATGTAGTTATTGTGCATATCTCATTGTTTTCTTTGTAGGGAAATGTATATTTCATGAAAAAAAAAAAATTTTTAATACTTTTGGCTGTCTGCAACGGATTAATTGGATTTCCATTATTTCTTATGGGGAAAATTAATTCGGCTAACGATAATTTCGGCTAACGATGAGCTCTCAGGAATGGATTAATATCGTTAAGCAAGGGTCCACTGTACAAGGTATACAGGCCTAGTTGACATCAGTGACATGCTATTATGCTGAAATAGATTGTATTCTGATAATGGAACAACGCTGAAATGAGAACAGAAATTCAATCTTCAAATCAGTGATATCTTTACATTATTTTTTATATGAAGTAACTTCAAAGCCAAGTTTAAATTTTATTAAACCAAAGTGTACATGTTAACATTAAAAAAATTTACAACTGTTTTACTCTGCTAGGTATGTAAATGAATAACTACTGTACTGCAGTCAATCTGAAAATGTATTCAGCCTTTAAATATTCATATAAAAACCTAGCACAATATCAATATGGTTTCTTAGAAGATTTTTTTAATACAGCCTCTCCTTACTTAATGACGGAGTTCTGTTCCTAAGACCACGTAGGTAAACGAATTCGTTGCTAAGCAAGGTGCATACTAAAATGGTAGTAGGTTTGTGTCAGCCATCTTCGATATTGTTTTAATGTCACCTTTGCACCATTTATAACATTTTTAGTAAATTTTTAAATATTTATACAGGAGTGTACTGTATGTTATAATAACAGAACAGAGGAAATCAGCTCTAATATACATTATTTAGGTATGCATGCTGGTCAGTGCCCGTCGTAAGTCTGAGTCGTTGGTAAACGAGTACGTCACTAAGTGAGGAGAGGCTGTATAGTACATATAAAGCACGATCATGGAAGAACTTCAACTCTCCTTCAGTTTTTTCCTAAATTCAAATTCAAGAATAGACTGGAATTCTTCCCTATTTTCATCACTAACAGTTTCTGCTAGATTAGGAGGGAAGCACAAAGTACCATTTCGTACTGCAGCCAAGACAGATTGACGGCTCACATTTACATCACACGACAAAGATGATAATTCATTGGATCCCATATTGCCTTTTGAGTGTGCTGCTCTTATTGCTTGGCTGACAAGTGACCGCAGATATATATCTGCTTGATGGGCAACACTGTGGGAACATTTTAAACGTGCTTCTGCTTTCTCTAGCTCATGGTCATCCAACTGAGGTACTGGTGATGTAAAGCACTGGTAGATTAAGTCCCATACACCTTGTGATTTATCAAGATTGTTAGCTTGAAGAATATATGTATTAGATTCCCAGCTGTTTTCACTTGGCAGAGGAGGTTGTAATTTTGCTGCCATGGCTTCAATTACCATAGAAGGAACACGTTCTTGTCTATGCATATTTTGCTGAATAGCTGTATCTGTGGTGCATTCTATATACAGCTGACAAAATCCAATTGTATGCTTCCTTGCTAACTGAAAATATTCATATCTCATACTCCTATAATAAAAATTATCATCCAGTAAAACTACATACAATGCCTCTTTATCTACAACCTTATTTGATATATTAAAGAAATTAAGAACCATATCATTTTGACACTCCATTTTCAAGCACTGGATGAGCTGATCAACAGATGAATATACATTACGTCTTGCAGATTTCCAGTTGTCATCATCAGTTTGATTTTCCTCACCACACTGTTTCAGTTTAAAAAACTTCTCTTGGAGAGATAATGGAATTAGATTATCATAGCACACATGAATACTCTGAACTGTGTGTCCTTCCCATTTATGCATTAAATGAAATGAAAGTTTTTTACAAAGTGTTGACTTGCCAACACCTGGTAAGCCTACCAGCACAACAAGTACCACATTTGTTTCCATTACTGAGTGTTCTAAAGTGCAAACAAGTTAGTAATTTCTAAGTTTTTCTAAGCTTTTCATTTTTCAATTGAAGAGTCTTTTGATTCATGTTTATGTGTAGCCATTACTTCAAGTGTGTCTTGGACAGTCCTCCATGCTGCCTGTGTTGTGGCTTAATCTTCTTTACAACTGTTCTCACTGCTAGGAGTACAGTTCCAACTACCATGATCGTCCACTGAGAATACCTGGCCTCTTTTTACCATTTCACTCCTTGCAGCTAAGATATCCTCAATGTTTTTCTCTCCATCAAGGTCTGAAAACCAGCCAAGATTATCTGCCACAAGATGGTGTTTTGCACACCCCTCACAGGTAATTGACTACACCTTTTTTGTAAGCCAGTTGGGAAACTGTCTTACACTGTTTTGTGTTCCGTACTTTACATGTATGTGTCAACTGAAACATGGGTGCAGTTTTCCCTAATTGCTCATTATTTCCTTCATGCTTACCAGAACTTTGGCTACAAAAATTAGCTACATTACAGTGAAAAATGCTGATTTATGTTGGTGTCCTTCATTAGAAGCTAAACTTTCTTGCAGACCAAGTCCTTAGTATAGCTGTTAAAGCTGATCTACCAATGTTACATCCAAAAAATCTTGTTGCTACTTTTGCAATGTGTGTCATAATTAAAGAATACACAGTGATCAATAGTCATTAGTAATAAAATATATTCAAAGATTACATTTAAACTGGTTGATTTACTGATCTATTTGTTGCCACTCTTGAGCAAGGTTCCGCTGAGCTTCAGTCTGCTTATTCATCTCATAATGCGTTGCTGCATATAAATGGGCTGAACTTGTGCATAAACTGGCATAATCTTGTGGTTCACACTTATGTGCTTCACAACACAACAAATCACACAGGCTGTCTGAAAAAGGTAAGTAAGTAATTAAAAAAATTAAAAAAGGTAAGTATGTAATTAAAAAATATATTAGAACAGGAATATACAAATAGGGAGGAATAGGGAGTAAGGAATTTATTTATTTTTTTTTTTTTTTATTATCACACCGGCCGATTCCCACCAAGGCAGGGTGGCCCGAAAAAGAAAAACTTTCACCATCATTCACTCCATCACTGTCTTGCCAGAAGGGTGCTTTACACTACAGTTTTTAAACTGCAACATTAACACCCCTCCTTCAGAGTGCAGGCACTGTACTTCCCATCTCCAGGACTCAAGTCCGGCCTGCCGGTTTCCCTGAATCCCTTCATAAATGTTACTTTGCTCACACTCCAACAGCACGTCAAGTATTAAAAACCATTTGTCTCCATTCACTCCTATCAAACACGCTCACGCATGCCTGCTGGAAGTCCAAGCCCCTCGCACACAAAACCTCCTTTACCCCCTCCCTCCAACCCTTCCTAGGCCGACCCCTACCCCGCCTTCCTTCCACTACAGACTGATACACTCTTGAAGTCATTCTGTTTCGCTCCATTCTCTCTACATGTCCGAACCACCTCAACAACCCTTCCTCAGCCCTCTGGACAACAGTTTTGGTAATCCCGCACCTCCTCCTAACTTCCAAACTACGAATTCTCTGCATTATATTCACACCACACATTGCCCTCAGACATGACATCTCCACTGCCTCCAGCCTTCTCCTCGCTGCAACATTCATCACCCACGCTTCACACCCATATAAGAGCGTTGGTAAAACTATACTCTCATACATTCCTCTCTTTGCCTCCAAGGACAAAGTTCTTTGTTTCCACAGACTCCTAAGTGCACCACTCACTCTTTTTCCCTCATCAATTCTATGATTCACCTCATCTTTCATAGACCCATCCGCTGACACGTCCACTCCCAAATATCTGAATACGTTCACATCCTCCATACTCTCTCCCTCCAATCTGATATTCAATCTTTCATCACCTAATCTTTTTGTTATCCTCATAACCTTACTCTTTCCTGTATTCACCTTTAATTTTCTTCTTTTGCACACCCTACCAAATTCATCCACCAATCTCTGCAACTTCTCTTCAGAATCTCCCAAGAGCACAGTGTCATCAGCAAAGAGCAGCTGTGACAACTCCCACTTTGTGTGTAATAAAATATTTATTTTTAAACATTACATTACTACATTCAGTTACTTAGGCAGGATTAAAACTGGTCAAGAAAATGTGCATCAGGTAAGATTTTAGACAATATTTGAAGCAGAATTAAGGATAAAAAAAAAACTTTTGACATTACTAAAAGCAGCATTTCTGCATTATAAGCCCTGGGAAGGTCCACCTGTAATATGTTATAGCCTGTTTACAGAGTACCAACACTACATTTTTCTCAACTCCAGGAATAATGTTTATATAACTCAGGGTGTCCCTTTCAGCTTAAATACATATACAGCCTCTCCTCCCTTAATGATAGGGTTCCATTCCTAAGAGTAGGTTGGTAAGTGAACTGGTCATTGAGCAAGGAGCATACTATAGTGGTAGTGGGTTTGTGTCAACCATCTTCAGACATTTTTTAATGTCACCTTTGCACCATTTATAACATTTGTGGTATATTTTTAAATGTTTATATAATGTGTACTGTATAATGTAATAAACAGAGTAGAGGAAACCAGCTCTAATATACATTATTTAGGTTTGCATACTGGTTGGAGAACTGGTCGTAAGTCCTGACTTTACTGGGTTATATTGGGCGGCTAACCCTCTGGGTTAAAAATTTGAACAAAATCTTAAGGCCCAAAAATCTAGAGCTCTCTGCCAGAAGATTCCAAATACAGTGGACCCCCAAGTTTCATGAGCCCCGCCCTTCATGAATTTCGACTTTCGGCAACTTATATTGTCAAAATATAGCCTCGTGTTTTATGATTTGCCTCAAAATTCGGCGGTCAAATGGAATGCATTCAAGTGACCTCCCAGCAGCTGCACGCACACTAAGGCTTCCACACACACCATTCAGAGTCAGTGTGGCATTGTTTCTTGGTGAGTGACCATCACCCCACCCATTCACACAATAAATTTCAGAATAATCCATTGTTTTTTGTGCTTGCAACTGCTATATAAGCCACCATGGGCCAAATGAAAGCTCCTAGTGCCAGCCCTTTGGTAAAGAAGGCAAGAAACGTGATATAATTCAAGAAAGAACACACTAGCCAAGGGGGTACTTCCCCACACACACCAGCCAGGGTACTTCCCCACACACACCAGTCAGGGTACTTCCCCACACAAACCAGCTAGGTACTTCCCCACACAAACCAGCCAGGGTACTTCCCCCACACACACCAGCAAGGGTACTTCCCCACACAAACCAGCCAGGGTACTTCCCCACACACACCAGCCAGGGCACTTCCCTACACACCAGCCAGGGTACTTCCTCACACACACGATTTGATTTGGCACTTGCGCATGAGTGAATAGAATTATTTTTTTTTTTTATTATCACACCGGCCGATTCCCACCAAGGCAGGGTGGCCCGAAAAAGAAAAACTTTCACCATCATTCACTCCATCACTGTCTTGCCAGAAGGGTGCTTTACACTACAGTTTTTAAACTGCAACATTAACACCCCTCCTTCAGAGTGCAGGCACTGTACTTCCCATCTCCAGGACTCAAGTCCGGCCTGCCGGTTTCCCTGAATCCCTTCATAAATGTTACTTTGCTCACACTCCAACAGCACGTCAAGTATTAAAAACCATTTGTCTCCATTCACTCCTATCAAACACGCTCACGCATGCCTGCTGGAAGTCCAAGCCCCTCGCACACAAAACCTCCTTTACCCCCTCCCTCCAACCCTTCCTAGGCCGACCCCTACCCAGCCTTCCTTCCACTACAGACTGATACACTCTTGAAGTCATTCTGTTTCGCTCCATTCTCTCTACATGTCCGAACCACCTCAACAACCCTTCCTCAGCCCTCTGGACAACAGTTTTGGTAATCCCACACCTCCTCCTAACTTCCAAACTACGAATTCTCTGCATTATATTCACACCACACATTGCCCTCAGACATGACATCTCCACTGCCTCCAGCCTTCTCCTCGCTGCAACATTCATCACCCACGCTTCACACCCATATAAGAGCGTTGGTAAAACTATACTCTCATACATTCCCCTCTTTGCCTCCAAGGACAAAGTTCTTTGTCTCCACAGACTCCTAAGTGCACCACTCACTCTTTTTCCCTCATCAATTCTATGATTCACCTCATCTTTCATAGACCCATCCGCTGACACGTCCACTCCCAAATATCTGAATACGTTCACCTCCTCCATACTCTCTCCCTCCAATCTGATATTCAATCTTTCATCACCTAATCCTTTTGTTATCCTCATAACCTTACTCTTTCCTGTATTCACCTTTAATTTTCTTCTTTTGCACACCCTACCAAATTCATCCACCAATCTCTGCAACTTCTCTTCAGAATCTCCCAAGAGCACAGTGTCATCAGCAAAGAGCAGCTGTGACAACTCCCACTTTGTGTGTGATTCTTTATCTTTTAACTCCACGCCTCTTGCCAAGACCCCCGCATTTACTTCTCTTACAACCCCATCTATAAATATATTAAACAACCACGGTGACATCACACATCCTTGTCTAAGGCCTACTTTTACTGGGAAAAAATTTCCCTCTTTCCTACATACTCTAACTTGAGCCTCACTATCCTCGTAAAAACTCTTCACTGCTTTCAGTAACCTACCTCCTACACCATACACTTGCAACATCTGCCACATTGCCCCCCTATCCACCCTGTCATATGCCTTTTCCAAATCCATAAATGCCACAAAGACCTCTTTAGCCTTATCTAAATACTGTTCACTTATATGTTTCACTGTAAACACCTGGTCCACACACCCCCTACCTTTCCTAAAGCCTCCTTGTTCATCTGCTATCCTATTCTCCGTCTTACTCTTAATTCTTTCAATTATAACTCTACCATACACTTTACCAGGTACACTCAACAGACTTATCCCCCTATAATTTTTGCACTCTCTTTTATCCCCTTTGCCTTTATACAAAGGAACTATGCATGCTCTCTGCCAATCCCTAGGTACCTTACCCTCTTCCATACATTTATTAAATAATTGCACCAACCACTCCAAAACTATATCCCCACCTGCTTTTAACATTTCTATCTTTATCCCATCAATCCCGGCTGCCTTACCCCCTTTCATTTTACCTACTGCCTCACGAACTTCCCCCACACTCACAACTGGCTCTTCCTCACTCCTACAAGATGTTATTCCTCCTTGCCCTATACACGAAATCACAGCTTCCCTATCTTCATCAACATTTAACAATTCCTCAAAATATTCCCTCCATCTTCCCAATACCTCTAACTCTCCATTTAATAACTCTCCTCTCCTATTTTTAACTGACAAATCCATTTGTTCTCTAGGCTTTCTTAACTTGTTAATCTCACTCCAAAACTTTTTCTTATTTTCAACAAAATTTGTTGATAACATCTCACCCACTCTCTCATTTGCTCTCTTTTTACATTGCTTCACCACTCTCTTAACTTCTCTCTTTTTCTCCATATACTCTTCCCTCCTTGCATCACTTCTACTTTGTAAAAACTTCTCATATGCTAACTTTTTCTCCCTTACTACTCTCTTTACATCATCATTCCACCAATCGCTCCTCTTCCCTCCTGCACCCACTTTCCTGTAACCACAAACTTCTGCTGAACACTCTAACACTACATTTTTAAACCTACCCCATACCTCTTCGACCCCAGTGCCTATGCTCTCATTAGCCCATCTATCCTCCAATAGCTGTTTATATCTTACCCTAACTGCCTCCTCTTTTAGTTTATAAACCTTCACCTCTCTCTTCCCTGATGCTTCTATTCTCCTTGTATCCCATCTACCTTTTACTCTCAGTGTTGCTACAACTAGAAAGTGATCTGATATATCTGTGGCCCCTCTATAAACATGTACATCCTGAAGTCTACTCAACAGTCTTTTATCTACCAATACATAATCCAACAAACTACTGTCATTTCGCCCTACATCATATCGTGTATACTTATTTATCCTCTTTTTCTTAAAATATGTATTACCTATAACTAAACCCCTTTCTATACAAAGTTCAATCAAAGGGCTCCCATTATCATTTACACCTGGCACCCCAGACTTACCTACCACACCCTCTCTAAAAGTTTCTCCTACTTTAGCATTCAAGTCCCCTACCACAATTACTCTCTCACTTGGTTCAAAGGCTCCTATACATTCACTTAACATCTCCCAAAATCTCTCTCTCTCCTCTGCATTCCTCTCTTCTCCAGGTGCATACACGCTTATTATGACCCACTTCTCGCATCCAACCTTTACTTTAATCCACATAATTCTTGAATTTACACATTCATATTCTCTTTTCTCCTTCCATAACTGATCATTTAACATTACTGCTACCCCTTCCTTTGCTCTAACTCTCTCAGATACTCCAGATTTAATCCCATTTGTTTCCCCCCACTGAAACTCTCCTACCCCCTTCAGCTTTGTTTCGCTTAGGGCCAGGACATCCAACTTCTTTTCATTCATAACATCAGCAATCATCTGTTTCTTGTCATCCGCACTACATCCACGCACATTTAAGCAACCCAGTTTTATAAAGTTTTTCTTCTTCTCTTTTTTAGTAATTGTATACAGGAGAAGGGGTTACTAGCCCATTGCTCCCGGCATTTTAGTCGCCTCATACGACACGCATGGCTTACGGAGGAAAGATTCTTTTCCACTTCCCCATGGACAATAGAAGAAATAAAAAAGAACAAGAGCTATTTAGAAAAAGGAGAAAAACCTAGATGTATGTATATATATATATATGCATGTGCGTGTCTGTGAAGTGTGACCAAAGTGTAAGTAGGAGTAGCAAGATATCCCTGTTATCTTAGCGTGTTTATGAGACAGAAAAAGAAACCAGCAATCCTACCATCATGCAAAACAGTTACAGGTTTTTGTTTCACAGTCATCTGGCAGGACGGTAGTACTTCCCTGGGTGGTTGCTGTCTACCAACCTACTACCTTATTGCTTGAGAAGCATTGCAAATTGGGTTGGGCAAATACTCTGTTAGTGGGATGGTTTGTGAAGGACCTGCCTAGTATGGGCCAACAGGCCTGCTGCAGTGTTCCTGCTTTCTTATGTTCTTATGTACACAAGCCAGGGTACTTCCCCACACACACCAGCCAGGGCACTTCCCCACACAGCAGCCAGGGTATTTCCCCACACACCAGACAGGGTACTTCACCACACCAGCCAGGGTACTTCTCCACAAACCAGCCAGGGTACTTCCCCACACACACGATTTGATTTGAGTGGGACTTGCGCATTAGTGAAAAGAATTATCAAAGCTTATTGCTTGGGGAGCATTGAAAATTGGGTTGGGTAAATATTCTTTTAGTGGGATGGTTTGTGAAGGACCTGCCTAGTATGGGCCAACAGGCCTGCTGAAGTGTTCCTGCTTTCTTATGTTCTTATGTACACCAGCTGAAGAAATTGCTTCAGGGAAGGAGGAAGAGAGAGGGAAGAAGGTGGCTTCTTCAAAGATAAAGAACATTTGTGTGAAGTGAAGTGAAGTGAAGTGCAAACATTTGTGGAGAAACATCACCCTAATCTTCTCCCCTCCTCCAGTCTTCCATACACGAACAAGAATCTTCAATAAAGGTAAGTGCAATGTTATTATTGTTTTATACTTGATTTCTCATTCTTTTCTGTATGTAAATCTATATTTAATCAATAAAAAAAATAATTTTTGTTAATACTTTTGGGTGTCTGGAATGGATTAATTGGATTTACATTATTTCTTATGGGGAAAATGGTTTTGAAATTCGTGAATTTTGACTTTTGGCAGACTCTCTGCATTGGATTAATCATGAAATTCGGGGTCCACTGTACTCCTACTCTGCCAATTATGTACAGTAGGGCCCCACTTACACGGTAGGTTAAGTTCCAGGCTACCGCCACAAAGCAGACATCACCGGAAAGCAGAATGCCATTTTTTCCATTAATAAATGCATATAAATGCCAGATAACAAGTTTACACTAGCATATATTAAGTCAACAATAGAACTAGGCATTAAAAACGATAAAAAGTAAAATACACACACAGTACACTCATTATTTACCTCAAAATATTTGTAGTCTTAATGTAGGGCAAAAGGTGAGTAGTACATGCATTTACTGTCAGAAGTCAGGTGTGGATAGGTATGGTAGCAATCCTGCCCACCCCACCCACACATAATATACTACATCGCTTAACCCTTTCAGGGTCGCCAGGTCCTCTCTGAGACTTGTTCTCAGAGTCGCCAAAATTTCGAAAAAAAAAATTATTTTTTCTTATGAAAAGATAGGGAATCTTTTCCCAATCATAATGACACCAAAAGTATGAAATTTGATGGAAAACTTACGGAATTATGCTCTCGCGAAGTTAGCGATCTCAACGATGTTTACTCATCGGCGATTTTGCCCACTTTGTGCCCTGTTTTTGGCCAATTCCAGTGTACTAGTTGACAAATATCATAACTATTTCGCTAGAACTCCATTTTTTCTATCGAATGAGTACAAGAAACCACCCATTTACCAACTGCAACTATAAAATACAGTGGTCAGAATTTAGCAATTCTGCCAATTTCACACAAATTTCAAAAGATGCCAATTTCCAAATAGGGTCCAGAATAAACAAGAAAGACATTCCTGGCACTAAAATAACATTTCCTCTGTTCATTAGTCATGTCCCCAGGCCCCTCTTACATTTCTTTTGCTTTCCACTATGAATTTTTATTCTCACAAAAAATAGAAGATTTACTGTTATGCAGACTACTGCATTAGTGTAGAAATGGTATAAATAATATCAGCACACTTGTGAAAGAATATTAGACTCACCAGTTGACGTGTATTGCACGCATACCATGATTTGATCTTTGGCAAAAATCAAAGATTTCTGCTGCTTTGAGCTCAATTTCAAGGTATTTTTCATTGTAAAACCAATCAAAATCATCTCAATTTCTGTAACATGTCTTCCATTCTATAAAATGAAACCAGGAAAACTAGAATACCATCATAAATACCATACGAAAATACACCGTAAAGTCGCTGTTTTAAACCAAAAACACTGTCAAAGCTTTTTTTCTCTCATTACGCACTGTGTGCTGCAGGATTTTTTTTATACTGCACACACTGACCACATAGACCCATTCTTTCATATGTAGGCCTACCAGCTTTCTCTCCCTAGATTTGAGGGCGCTAGAATTTATGCGTACTAGTACGTCAAAAACCCTGGGGCAGAAGCCGCACTAGTACGGTCGAAACCCTGAAAGGGTTAAAGTGCCCTAGAGTGATATAATGCATATATGTACAGTACACTTATTGCTTACGTTAAAATATTTGTAGTCTTAACCCTTCGAGGGTCGACAGGCCCTCTCCAAGACTCGTTCTCAGGGTCGGCCAAATTTAAAAAAAAAAAATATTTTTTCATATAAAAATATAGAGAATCTTTTGCTGATCACCAAAAGTATGAAATTTGATGGAAAACTTACGGAATTACGCTCTCGCGAAATTAGCGGTCTCGACGATGTTTATGTATCAGCGATTTTGCCCACTTTGAGCCCTATTTTCGGTCAATTCCAGTGTACTAGTCAACAAAAATCATAACTATTTCTCTAGAACTCTATTTTTTCTCTATTAAATGAGTACAAGAAACCACCAATTTACCAATTTCAACTATCCAATACAGTGGTCAGAATTTAGCAATTTTGCCAATTTCACACAAATTTCAAAAGATGCCAATTTCCAAATAGGGTCTAGAATAAACAAGAAAGACATTCCTGGCACTAAAATAACATTTCCTCTGTTCGTTAGTCACATCCCCAGGCCCCTCTTATATTTCTTTGGCTTTCCACTTTCAATTTTTATTCTTACAAATAGAAGATTTACTGTTATGCAGACTGCTGCATTAGTGTAGAAATGGTATAAATAATATCAGCGCATTTGTGAAAGAATATTAGACTCACCAGTTGATGTGTATTGGACGCTTGGCATGATTTGTTTACTTTTGAACTTTGGTAAAAATCGAACATTCCTGCCACTTTGAGCTCAATTTCAAGGTACTTTTCATTGTAAAACCAGTCAAAATCATCTCAATTTCTGTAACATGTCTTCCATTCTATAAAATGAGACCAAGAAAACTAGAATACAACAATAAATACCATACGAAAATACAATGCAAAGTCGCTGTTTTCTTCCAAAAACACGGCCAAAGGTTTTTTTTCTCATTATGCACTGTGTGCTGCAGGATTTTTTTTATACTGCGCACACTGACCACATAGACCCATTCTTTCATATGTATGCCTACCAGCTTTCTCCCAATAGATTTGAGGGCGCTAGAATTTAGGCGTACTAGTACGTCAAAAAACCTGGGTCGTAAGCCATACTAGTACGGCCGAAACCCTCAAAGGGTTAATGGTCTTAATGTAGGGTGAGAGGTGAAAAGTATTTATTTGCAGAAAATCGTGTGGGAGGTATGGTAGCCCGCCTGGCTACCCCACCTACTCCGACACTAACAGTGCCCTAGAGCAATAAAATGCATATACAGTACACTCATTACTTACCTTAAAGTATTCATAGTCTTAATGTAGGGTGAGAGGTGAGTAAGAGAGATAAAAACAAATAAACGAGAGAGAGAGAGAGAGAGAGAGAACAAATAAGATGACAGAGCCACAAACTACTATGTAAACAAACCGTCTGGTTATGGTTGATACACGTTCATACAAACACCTTGCATTGTGTACAAGTTGTCTCCACAGTGGTATAGTAGAATAAATAAAGACCAACACTTCCATTCTCATGCAACATTTTTAGAAGGAATGATGCTCTAACAAGTTATTATTATTATTATTACAAATTATTATTATTATTACAAGTTATTATGATTATAATCATAATAAAAAGAAGTGCTAAGCTCACAAGAATCATGAATAGCTATAGACAGAGTGAAAGCATATGAAAGGAATATTTTTCTACAGTTTCATAACTGGTGTTTGACTAGAGAAAACAAAATTCTTCTGACACTCCTACAAACCACTTCATAAACAAATCTCATATTTATGTCAATTTTTATACTGTGGGTGTATATATCATGTTTATGTTTCGTAGTGTGTTTATTATATAATTTTGAAAAAAATATCATAGATGGATTAATGGAAACGTCTATACAGTGGACTCTCAGTTATCGACCGTAATCCGTTCCAGAAGGTCGGCCTAAAAGCGAAATGGCCAATAACCGAAATAATATTTCCCATAAGAATTAATGTAAATCCAATTAATCAATTTCAGACACCCAAAAATATTAACAAAAAATACATTTTTTAAAGATTAACTAGTATAGTTTTACATACAGAAAACAATGAGAACTAAATAAAATGACCAATGAAATGGATAAATGAACATTTAACCCTTTCAGGGTTGAGGCCCTCTCCTAAACTTGTTCTCAGGGTCGAAAATTTTTCGGAAAAAAAAAATTATTTTTTTCTTATGAAATGATAGAGAATCTTTTCCCAATCATTATGACATCAAAAGTATGAAATTTTATGGAAAACTTACGGAATTACGCTCTCGTGAAGTTAGCGGTCTCTCCGATGTTTATGCATCGGCGATTTCGCCAACTTTGAGCCCTATGTTCGGCCAATTTCTGTGTACTAGTTGACAAAAATCATATTTATTTTGCTAGAACTCCATTTTTTCTATCGAATGAGTACAAGAAACCACCAATTTACCAATTTCAACTATCCAATAAAGTGGTTAGAAATTGGCAATTTTGCCAATTTCACACAAATTTCATAAGATGCCAATTTCCAAATAAGGTCCAGAATAAACAAGACAGACATTCCTGGCACTAAAATAACAAGTTCTCTGTTCGTTAGTCACGTCCCCAGGCCCCTCTTATATTTCTTTTGCTTTCCACTTTGAATTTTTATTCTTATAAAAACTAGATTTATTGTTATGCAGACTACTGCATTAGTGTAGAAATAGTATAAATAATATCAGCGCACCTGTGAAAGAATATTAGACTCACCAGTTGACGTGTATTAGACGCTTGGCATGATTTGTTTATTTTTGAACTTTGGTAAAAATTGAACATTTCTGCTTCTTTGAGCTCAATTTCAAGGTATTTTTCATTGTGAAACCAATCAAAATCATCTCAATTTTTGTAATATGTCTTCAATTCTATAAAATGAGACCAGGAAAACTAGAATACAACCATAAATACCATACGAAAATACGGTGCAAAATAACTGTTTTAATCCAAAAACACAAAGTTTTTTTTTTCTCATTACCTGGAGACCTGTGTGCTGCAGGATTTTTTTTGTATTGCGCACACTGACCACATAGACCCGCTCTTTCATATGTAGGCCTACCAGCTTTCTCTCATTAGATCTGAAGGCGCTAGAATTTAGGCGTTCTAGTACATCAATAACCCTGGTGCTTAAGCCATACTAGTACGTTGAAAACCCTGAAAGGGTTAAATCACTTTTACCTTTATTGAAAAGTCTTGTTGGTATATGCAAAATGGTGAGGGAGGATTAAATATGACGCAATTATCAACTGTACTACTTAATTATCTATCACAATTCATCTACTATAACACAATAAACAATATTAATAACATAGAAACATGATATATACTCTAGAATGAATAACATATGTCATTATGTATGTGGCGAGCGATGGAGTGTTGTTGTTGTTGGGTTTATAAGGGCCACTGAGAGCATAAGCCGTACATATTAGTGGTAGTGAGCGGCAGCATTCACACAAACAATGTACAGTGGAACCTCACATTTTGAACTTAATCCGTTCCAGGAGCTAGTTCTAAATTCGAAAAGTTTGAAAAGCGAAGCAACATTTCCCATAAGAAATAATGGAAATACAATTAATCCGTTCCAGAAACCCAAAAATATTCACAAAAAAAATACATTTTATAGAGATTAATTATAGTTTTACATACACACAACAAATCTAGTGTACAATAATGTATTAATAAATTTAAAGAAACATACAAAATAACATTTTTACGCACCTTTATGGAAGATTGGTGACGGCATCTGGAAGATAGGGAGGAGGAGAGAGGGAGTTGGGGTTAGTGTTTAGAAGGGGAATCCCCCTCCATAAGGACTTTAGGTATCAAGGGATAGAAACGATGGTTGACTTGTTTTTCCCATACATCCTGGCAAGCTCAACAAGTTTCACACCACTCTCATGCTTCTGTATTATTTCCTTCTTCACATCTATGGTGTTTCTCACTTTCTTTACTGCAGGCGTACCACTAGCAAGATTCTTTGGGCCCATGGTAGCTTATTTCACAGTCCCACAAGCACTAAACACAATGAATTAATCATAAAATGTTTGAATGAGAGTGCAGGTTAGTGTTCACTCAAGCATCAACAAAGCCAGACTGGCTCACAGCGCCTGTGCAGGGACGCAGACAGAGCAGGCTGGCGGACAGGTCCGGTACCCGGCAGTTTGAATATAGGAGCGAGTTCGATAATAGGGACAAAGTTGGTTCGAAAAAAGTGGTCGATTTTCGAAGAGTTCGATAAGCGATACGTTCGAAATTTGAGGTTCCACTGTATGTAATTTATAAATAAGAATTATTTACACTTTAATTTATAAATAAGAAATATTTACACTTACTGTACCTTGGAGGAGATGCTGGCATTGGTTTAGGGTGGTAGAAGATAGAGAGGGGAGCAGTGTTGTCAGTAACCCTATACATGTACCTTTAACAACATTGGAGAAGTTAAGTTTCGTGTCATCTTTTTCTATCGCTTAACTTACTTGCTGTACTGTTCATGCTACATTTTATCGCTGGCTGGCACTATAGCCTTTACTGGCTCCTGCTGCTTTAGTGTCATACATATCGTAGAATCACTGAAGAAGGCATATTCTCCCCTTTCCCTTCCTCTTTCACTCTCATACTTTTCAACAGCTTCTTTCTTAAATTCCATCGTGTTTCTCACTTTCTTTACCAAAGGAACTTTACTAGGAACTTTATTTGGGCCCATGGTTGCTTATTTTGCAGTTGCACTCAATAACCACAAAAAAAATGGATTATAGCAAAATGTTTGGGTGAATGAGCAGAAGCTTCCTCACTCACCCAGAGTCACAGCCAAACTGACTCAAACGGCTAGTGGCAGTGGGTTGACGCGTCCCATACGGCCAATAAGCAAAATAATGGCTGATAACCGGAAACCGAAAAACCGGCCGATAAGCGAGTTGGCCGATAAGCGGAACGGCCAATAGCCAAGGGTCCACTGTATTAATGTAATATACGACATTTGCTGCACCCAAGAGATTATATGTCATCAAGAGTACAGAGACTCTTAGTGAATTTAATGTGTACCTGCATTACAGCACAGTGTATAAGTACAGTAGGGCCCCACTTATACAGCAGGTTAGGTTCCAGGCTATCACCGGAAAGTAGACATCGCCAGAAAGCAGAACGCCATTTTTTCCATTTATAAATGCATATAAATGCCAGACAACAAATTTACACTACCTTATATGAAGTTAGTAATATAACTAGGCATTAAAAAACACACAAAAAAATTAAATACATATACAGTTCATTCATTAAAATATTCATTAAAATATTTGTAGTCTTAATATAGGGCGAGAGGTGAGTAGTACTTATTGGTAGAAAGTCAGGTGTAGGTAGCCTTAAAATATGTGTAGTCTTAATGTAAGATGAGAGGTAAGTAGTATTTATTTGTAGGAAGTTAGTGTAGGTAGCCAGTAGGTGTAGCCTGCCTGAGCTACACCTACTGGCTACCTACACTGCAGCCCAGAGCCATATTATTGCCATCAACATACCTTGTTCACTGAATTTAATTGTTTCTTAACAACTGCCTTTGGATGCCATCGTAAACAAAGGGAGAAGTAATGAATAACTCATGCCGAGAATTGTAAACAAAAGCGGAGTGGGGGAGTGACTAGGCCAAATGCAGATTCATACACGTTTTCTCTGGTGCTGGACCAGAGAAAACGTAATGTTTTCCTTCCGCCCGGCTACCACACAGGTACACAAGTATTATTATCAGAGCACATGTAAAATATGCAATAAATGCCATTCAACAATTTTACACTAACTTATATTAAGTTAGCAATAGAACTAGGCATTAAAAACACAAAAAAAGGCAAGATACACACACAGTACACTTATTACTTACCTTAAAATATTAATATTAAAGTGTGAGAGGTGAGTGGCAGGGTGTTTATTGAATAAAATCAGAAGATGGCACACCATCATCCTCTGATTCTTCAACTTTTATTCGTTGTGGAGACTAGTGTGAAGCTCTTGAAGGAGTGTGTGTTGCTGTTAATGTTGAAGGCTGTTCAAGGCTAGCTGTTGATGCTGAAGGTTGCCACGATACTTTCTTAAAGTAGGAATGCATTGAACTTTGCCTCAGGGATTTTAATTTTCCTTTCCCTTAAAATTTCTTTATAGCATGTAACATAATGGGAAAGGGATGCACTCACTGTTGAGCTTCATTCAAAATTTGGATCAATCTTCTCAAAAACTGTCATTGCTATTTCTATATGGTTGATAGCTTCTTCCAAATCCTGGGTTTTCATTTCTTTAATGGCAACAGGACTATCATCAGGAAGGATCTCCTCTTCATGAAACTTCTCTTTCCTCTACTATCAGAAGAAGATCTTCATCTCTTAGACACTCATCATGAGAAAGAATCAATTCTTCCACATTATCAGGCTCCATTTCCAGTTCTAATTCCCTTGCCATATCCACAACATTTACAGTCACTTCATCCACTGGATTCTCAAAGCCTTCAAAATCGTCAATAAGTTCAGGAATAAGATTCTTCCAAACACCTTTGAGTGTAGTTTCTTTAACTTCATTCCATGCATCTCTAATATTTTTAATACCATCCAAAACTGTGAAACCTTTCCAAAAGGTTTTTAATTTATTTTGTTTAGGTCCAGGCATTTTATCATTGTCTAGGAAATTAACAGCCTTAATGAAAGTTCTTCTTAGGTAATAAGATTTAAAGGCTGCAATTACACCTTGGTCCCTCAGCTGTGTTTGCAGGTATAAAAGCAACATTTATCTCCTTGTACATACCATTTAGAGCTGTAGGGTGGGCAGGGGCATTGTCTAAAACAAGTAAACATTAAAAGGAATTTTCTTTTGCAGCTTTGAAGCCAGGCATTGACTTCTCTTCTTTATATGATTACAGAGTGCAAATAGGCCTACAGAGCGAAAAATCATTGATTCTGATGATGTGATAGATGATTTTGTAGGATTGAAGGCAAGGAAATGTAAGATCACATTCACTGAGATGTTACCTGTACTCAAGGTCAAATCGGAACTAGTGTTTCTCAGATATTGCAATGTTTTTCTTTATTTTTTCAATTTTTTTTTTTGGCATTTTTGAAGATTAATAAATGTAGGATCTGTTGCTTGTACTTAAAGTGGTATCTGAGTTTATGTTTCATCAGTATTACTACGATTATTTATTTTATCATTAATAAAGTTGAGAAGTATTCTTCTGTTCAGTTCATGGCCCTTAAACATTCTCATTGCTAAACATTGGTTACTGGTTATGCAGTACTGATGTAACTGGAATTTACTCCCCCTCCACCCCCCGCCCTTGGATTTAATGGGGGTGTGTTGCAACCCCTGAATGGGTTGCAATGATTAATATGTATATATATAATTATTACCTTTTCATATAATTTTATATTGCTTGTATTTGCGATAATAGCTAAATCGTAAATGTATTGCTTTATATTATTTGACTTAGCTTCCTTTAGTTAGATAGGATGTAACACATATTATGTGAACAGTTCAAGTCTTGATTGTCTAACTACTGTAATTATCGCTCTTTGCTCGTTTCCCTGCCAGCTTCTTGCTGGGCAGCGACCCACGGAGCTATCACGTGATCGAGGGGGGGGTGTCCTCACCTCGCCTGAAGTATTCAGTCTGGTCTAGACTCTCTTGGTGGTTGGACGTATTCTGACAAGAAGAGCCTAAGTCTACCTTATTGGCCCTTGTTGGAAGATCGTCTCTTGTCTCATTATTGTTAGTTCTGGAGACTGTTCACAGAACATTGTATAGACTTAGTGATTTTCGACGTTGTACTGAGGTTGTGTGTCGCATAGACACTCTAAACAACTCAGGTCCTGAGCTGTAGCTTCTGACCTAATTTGTACTGGTATCTGTGTATTATCACAGTCGGTGATTTTCTTATGCTGAACTTCGATTCAGTAGTATGGGAGTTTTGTGACTTTTGTGGAGGATCTGCTGATGGTCCCTACTTAGTGTCACTTTTGCTTGTTATATTGTTATTGGGCTTAGCATTCTTTTTATTGTTCAAGCAGACTGTTCTGACTGGTCAAGAAGTTAGTTTATTGGAGGACTTTGTCAGTCACTTGTTTAAGTCTAGTCGAGTCGTGAGACATAGTGAACTACTTAGAGCACTTACACACATACACACAAACTTACTTGTATATATTTGTAATATCTTATTAAATGTTAATGTACCAGACGGTACTTAAGAATTATAAATGTGATATGTGCTTTCAGCACAATAATACTGTACACGAGAGAAGTGATTAATATTATTTTGATTACTGTGATTAATTTAATTTAATTTGATATACGCCTAGACAACTTAATAAATTTATTAAATTTTAATTTCTCTAGTTAGCAGCCTACCAGTTGTAATCCTGAAGCACTACTGAATCATACTGAATTCTAATGGATAATTGGACAAGGATACTGACTAATTGTTACGAAAACCCAGTAACAGGCTGGATGCTAGAAGGGCAGTCCTTTCTAGTATTCACTGGAGATCTCTAAGCTTTTAGAATCGCGTTTTTTGTAACAGGGTGACACTAAAGATGCCGCCACAAGTGACACCAAAGATTCCGCCCCGGGTGACACCAACCCTAGTGACGCCTCTGGTGGAAATGATGCTCAATTGTCCATGTTTCCCTACACCTGCTGCCCCTGTTCACCTAGCAGTAAGTAGGTATCTGGGTGTAAATCGACCAGTGTAGGTCACATTCTGGGAAACGGCAGTATACTTTAGATAGGACTGGGCTATAAAATGAGCTCAGGCAGGATAACAGCTCTTGGCATCTAAAATTGATGTGTAAAAAAAAAATGGGTTGAGCTATTAGTTCCTGAAATACATTGCATACTAGTGACTTTCTTTTGTGCCAACCAATGTTTTAGTACATGTAAATAACATTATTTTTTACCACATACAGAAATAAAAATTTGCATTTGTATTGTTTGGCACAGACTGACATATGTCTGTAAGGTTGAACCTTATGCAGGTGACATCATGCCTCTGATTCCATAATGTTTTAATTTCAACAGCAAGATGGTGTAGTCTACTGTGTCACAACCTCGTCTTAAGATCAATAAAGAGGACCACTAGTAAGTAAGTAAGTAAATTTATTCAGGTATACACAAATACAGTTACATAGAATTATCATACATAGCAGCATATGTGTAGAGAACCTAGGATAACCCAAAAAAGTCAGACAGAGTGACTTATTTCCATTGGGGTCCTTTTACCTTATTATTATAATATAAAGGTTATAATATTTTCTTATTATTCTACAATGAAGATAACATCTTATTATCATACTAAAAAGACTATCTACTACATGAGGGTCATTAAGACTATCTACAATACGAGGGTCATTACTAGGAATAAGGTAAAATTTACACATATTTTAGCTAAAAAATAGAAAATCATTCCCCTCCCTTTCTGTAGCTTCATTCATCAGACACTTTTTGGCAGTCTTCTTGAACTGGTTCATGCTATGACTGGCTTTGACATGTGCGGGCAGTCTGTTCCATTCCTTTATTGCTGTACAATAAAAGGTGTTTGAAGCCTGGCCACTGACTGTGGGTACTACAAAGTTGTGCTCTCTCCCTCTAGTACTATGATTGCTTTGGTTCCCAACCTTGACAAAATTGACAGCAAGATATTCTGGACATTGTTCGTGAGCAATTTTATAAACATGATTTAGCTTCAGTTGTTTTACTCTGTCTTCAACATTCAGCATATCCAACTGCTGTAATTCATCCTGGCCTACATGTTCTTTTGGTCCCAGCCCCAGGATGAATCTTACGATTTTGTTCTGGGTGATTTGCAGTCTATCTTTCAGTTTTTTTGTCAAGGCAGAGTACCATGAAGAGCAAGCGTAATCCATATGGCATTGTATAAGGGCTAGACATAGGGTCCTGCGAGCCTCAGTAGGTAGACACTGTGCTTGTCTATACAGGAACTTCAGTCTGGCATTCGCTTTCTTTACTACACTGTTCCCTATCAATTCTCCTGACATGCATGGGTCAAAGGGGATTCCCAGTTATTTTACTGATGAAACCAAAGTGATGGACTCCCCATTACACTGAACATTAAAATTATTTACCCTTCTCAGTTTATGTTTCGTTCAAAAGAGAATGGCTTCAGTTTTCCCTAGGTGTAATGATAGTTTGTTGTCTACTAACCAGTTGCTGCAGGACTCCAGTTCCAGTGTTAAAACATTAGCAATATCTTGTGGGTCTTTACCTGACACTAACAGAGCACTGTCATCTGCATACAGTAGGAGTTTGCACTTGACACTGATAGGCATATCATTGACATAACATAAGAATAATAAGGGACCCAGAATACTACCTTGGGGAACTCCACATGTTATCGGCAGGGGTTCTGATTCCGTTTTGTTGATTTTGACTATTTGTCTCCTGTTGCTAAGGTAAGACTTAAACCAGTCTACAGAACCTATACCGATAGCTTGAAGTTTCTTACATAATATACTGTGGTTGACAGTATCGAAGGCCTTTTGCAGGTCTAAGGTTACCATACCTATGAGGTTCCCTTTTGACATTTGCGATAGTTTTCTAGTCATAGTTTTCTAGATCTGGCAGTACAGAGTCCAGCATCTCTATGATAACATTATCAGTACCTTTCCTTGGCCTGAAGCCAAAATGGCAAGGGTCAGCAATGTTTGTAGTAATAAATGCATATATAGGATTATATTAAGATATTTTATATTATTATAATCATGGGGGAGCGCTAAACCCGTAGGACTATACAACGAATGTGGGGGGATGGAAAGTATTCGGGCTCAATTCAGGGAACTGGAGCACATAAGAACATAAGAACATAAGAACGAAGGAACACTGCAGAAGGCCTACTGGCCCATGCGAGGCAGGTCCAAGTCCCTACCGGCTTAAGCCAATGCACCCAACCTAGTCAGGTCAGGTCACACTGACTTAAGGGAGGAACACGGCAACCGACCTGTTAGCACAAGCTATCAGGTCTAACTCACACCCACCCACATCTACTCATGTATTTATCCAACCTATTTTTAAAGCTACACAACGTTCTGGCCTCTATAACGGTACTTGGGAGTTTGTTCCACTCATCCACAACTCTATTACCAAACCAGTACTTTCCTATATCCCTCCTGAATCTGAATTTTTCCAACTTAAAACCATTGCTGCGAGTCCTGTCTAGGCTAGATATTTTCAGCACACTATTTACATCCCCTTTATTTATTCCTGTCTTCCACTTATAAACCTCAATCATATCCCCCCTAATTCTACGTCTTTCTAGAGAGTGCAGTTTCAGGGCCCTTAGTCTATCCTCATAGGGAAGGTTTCTGATACATGGGATCATCTTTGTCATCCTCCTTTGTACATTTTCCAGAGAATTTATATCCATTCTGTAATACGGTGACCAAAACTGTGCAGCATAATCTAAATGAGGCCTAACCAAGGATGTATAGAGTTGAAGAACAACCTGAGGACTCCTATTATTTATGCTTCTTGATATGAAGCCAAGGATTCTATTAGCTTTATTGCGAACACTTATGCACTGTTGTCTTGGTTTCAGATTACTGCTAACCAGAACTCCTAAATCTTTTTCGCAATCCGTAATATTAAGATCTACATTATTTAGTTTATATGTGGCATGGTTATTGTCCTGTCCAACATTTAGAACTTTGCATTTGTCTATATTAAACTGCATCTGCCACTTCTCCGACCACTGCATCAGTCTATTCAAATCTTCCTGGAGTGCTCGAATGTCCTCGTCAGAATGAATTCGACGGCCTATTTTGGTGTCATCGGCAAACTTGCCGATGTCGCTCTTTATGCCCTCATCTATGTCGTTTATGTAGATTGTGAACAGCAGGGGGCCCAACACTGACCCCTGTGGAACACCGCTCGTGACGCTTCCCCACTCTGATTTCTCCCCATTTATGCAAACTCTCTGCTGCCTATTTGTCAACCATGCCTCTATCCAGGAAAAAATTTCTCCTCCTATTCCATGTGCTTTAATTTTCCTCAATAGTCTCTGATGTGGGACCCTGTCAAAAGCCTTACTGAAGTCCATATACACAATATCATATTCGTTACCATGATCTACCTCCTCAAATACCTTAGTGAAAAAAGTTAATAAATTCGTAAGGCAGGAACGTCCCTTTGTAAAACCATGCTGAGATTCGTTGATTAATTTATGCTTTTCAAGGTGGCTACGAACTGCCTCGGCAATTATTGATTCCATAAATTTTCCCACTATGGAGGTTAGGCTTATTGGTCTATAGTTCGAAGCTAAGGACCTGTCACCTGCTTTGAAAATAGGTATCACATTTGCCATTTTCCACTTATCTGGCACCATGCCAGTTTGTAGTGATATGTTGAAAAGATTAGCCAAAGGTGTGCTAAGCTCCTCTTTACATTCCTTTAGAACCCTTGCATACAGTTCATCAGGGCCTGGGGATTTGTTAGGTTTTAATTTATCTATTTGCCTAAGGACCATGTCACTTGTGACCCTAATAGTGCACAGTTTATTATCGTCCTGTTCTACATAATTTATCATTACTGGAATATCACTGGTATCCTCCTGTGTAAAAACTGAGAGGAAGTATGTGTTAAAAATTCTACACATTTCCTTATCACTGTCAGTGAGCTGACCCGAGGAACTTTTGAGTGGGCCTATCTTGTCCCTGATCTTACTTCTGTATACCTGAAAGAATCCTTTTGGGTTAGTCTTCGATTCTCTTGCAACTTTAACCTCATAATCTCTTTTTGCTTTTCTAATTCCCTTTTTTATTTCTCTCTTTAACTGAATATATCGATTTCTTAATTGCCCCTCTCCTCTTTTGATTTGCCTATATATGCCTCTCTTTTGACCAATCAGATATTTTAATCTATTGTTCATCCATTTAGGATCATTTTTGTTTGATCTGATTTCCCTATTTGGAACATAATTTGACTGAGCAGCTAGAACTATGCCCTGGAAAGCATCATATCGGCAACCATCACCACCTACCTGACCCCTAGTCAGGTCATTCCAGTTCAGCCCACCTAAGTAATTTTTCAGTCCTATGAAATCAGCCAAGCGAAAGTCAGGGACGGAGACTTGATTGCCATTATTAGGGGAATTCCATGATATGTTAAAACTGAGTGATTTGTGATCACTCTCCCCAAGCTCATCATTAACCTCAAGATTATTAATTAGTGTTTCCCTACTGGCAAGAACCAAGTCAAGGAGGTTATTTCCCCTAGTTGGCTCTGTCACAAACTGTTTTAAAAAACAATCCTGGATCGTATCAAGAAAGTCACCCGACTCTAAATTTCCTGTCAAATTGCTCCAGTCAATCTGTCTATAGTTGAAGTCTCCCATTAGCACAACATTTTCGTATGTAGATGCCTTACGAATTTCGTCCCATAGAAGTTTACTGCACTCCCTATCAAGATTTGGGGCCCTGTAAATCACACCCAAAATTAGTTTTTCTCGGCCCTCGAGAAGCTGTAACCAAACAGATTCAGTGGCTGACGCTTCTAATTTAATATCTTGTCTAACACAACAATTTAAATTGTCTCTGACATACATCGCTACTCCACCACCTTTCCTGTTGACCCTGTCAGTGTGGAATAATTTATAGCCTTGTATGTGACATTCAGATGGCATCTCACTATCTTTCAGATTGAGCCAGGTCTCTGTTATAGCAATAATATCTATGTTTCCTGCACTTGCAATTAATCTTAGCTCATCTATCTTATTTCTAACACTCCTGCTATTAGTATAGTAAACCTTAAGGGAGCTAGTCCCTTGCTGCCCTCTGCTGTCCCCCTTTGTTTTCTGACCTGTTCTATTGTCTTTATTTATAACTTCATGCTGAATGCCTTTTATACATTTACTGTTTCCAACCCTAGTGTTGCAACCTGCTTGTTTCCCACACACACCCATACCTCTATCTTCCATCAGTTTAAAATCATAGGCATTTCACCAATGGCCTTCTCAATCGAGTCTGCAAGTGCTACCACCCCTGCCCCAGAGAGATGAACCCCATCCCTTGCATACATATCATGTTTGCCATAAAAGTTGTTCCAGTTGTCAATGAATGGGATTGCAAGTTCCTTGCAGTATCTGTCTAGCCAGCAATTTACACCAATTGCCCTAGACAACCATTCATTTCCTACTCCCCTTCTAGGCAAGATGCTACATATGATTGGGATCCCTCCCTTAGACTTAATGAAATCTATAGCTGACCTGTACTTATCTAGCAGCTCTTCTCTCCTACCCTTCCCAATATCATTTCCACCAGCACTGAGACAGATAATGGGCTTGTTCCCATTACCTGACATGATATTATCCAGTCTGTTGACAATGTCCCCAACACCAGCTCCAGGGAAGCACACTCTATCTCTCATCTTCTTATTCCTATTACAAAAAGCACGGTCAACATATCTTACCTGAGAGTCACCAACCACAAGAATGCGCTTACCTTCATTAGCAGGGGCAGTAGTACCCTTACCTTCACTGGCCACTGAAGTACATTCATCCTGGAGAACAGAGAAGCGATTTCCTACCTTCAGATCTTCACTCTTAACTTTCCTTACTCTGATGCGCCTCCCATTACTGTGAACAACTCGCCACTTGTAGCAGGTGCTGGGCTGCACCTCACTGCTGGTACCCGTTGCTACCTCCCCACCTACAGCCTCCTCACAGTGAGAGACAGACTGCACCTCACTGCTAGAAGCCTCATTCCCCACATCTCCAACCACCTCACACACTCTCCCAGGCCCATTGAGGTGGACCTTCAGCCTCCTAATCTCCTCCTGGAGAAGCAAGACCTCCTCCTTCAACTCTCCAAACTCAGTTTTTAAAACACTGCAGAAGCAAGCCATGCTTTGTAACCGTCCACGCTAATCCCCAAAGCAGCTCAGGGTCTGTGACCTCACGTGACGACTGACCACTGACCACTGTGACGACTGACCACTGACCACTGTGATCCAATTTCCCTAGATCAAGAGCCCCTCACGAGCGTTAAGGAACCTTCCTTGAGGGGATGATATTTTAGATAATAACAAATTAGAAATTGGTCCCTAGTTTCTCAGTTGTTACATCTCATGTCTTATCTAGCCACAGAAAGTGAAAGATGATAATTAACGCAGATAACATTATACAAGATATTATAGTTCCATTAACATATCTCCTCAAGGAAATATTTTCTTTAAATATATTATAATTCAATAAAATAAGCTCACCTGCGTCACATTAGTAGCGACGTCAATGTTGTTGTTGGGGTCTGAGGGCCACTGATAATTACGCTGCATCCACCCCAACTTACCCATGTACGGCCAAGATAAAAAGATAAAGATAAAGATAAAGGTTTTATTTCTTTGCGAAGTTTACAATCTATGATTTTGACTTGTAAAGTACAAAGAAAGCATTATCATGCCGGAGCATTTCGGGCAGACTAAACCTAATGCTTACATACTTAATACTAAAGTTATTGAGAGTAGTAAATTTTTATTATACATAGTTTTTCTTATTACAATAGAGGTAGCTAGTGGTTTACAGTAACTGAGATGAAGTATACAGAAAATTACAGTATTGCAATATAGCACAATTTACAATAATGAAATTGAAACAGTTTTAAGTCTGAAATAATGCTTAAATAAGTGAGCACTCGTAAATTATTTAGGAGTTTTTTTTGAGTTACTGATAGGTGATAACGTATAGTGTTTGGTTAATTTTGGGTGATAGGAGATTTCTAAGTAGAGCCTTAACGAAGAGAATTCAATCGGAAGAGGACCACGCAGGATTACAAAGGGATCTGGACAGGCTGCAGGCCTGGTCCAGAAACTGGTTCCTGGAGTTCAACCCCACTAAGTGCAAAGTCTTGAAGATTGGGGAAGGGAAAAGAAGACCGCAGAAGGAGTACAGTCAAATGGTCCAGGGACTACAAATCTCACTTAAGGAATAGGATCTTGGGGTGAGTATAACACCGAGCACATCTCCTGAGGAGCACATCAACCAAATAACTACTGCAGCATATGGGCGCCTAGCAAACTTAAGAATAGCATTACGACATCTCAATAAGGAATCGTTCAGGACCTTGTACACCATGTACGTCAGGCCTATATTGGAGTATGCAGCACCAGTTTGGAACCCACACCTAGCCAAGCACGTAAAGAAATTCAAGAAAGTGCAAAGGTTTGCATCGAGACTAGTCCCGGAGGTTAAGGGAATGTCCTACGAGTATAGGTTAAGGGAAATCGACCTGATGACACTGGAAGACAGGAGAAATAGGGGAGATATGATAACGACATATAAAATACTGAGAGGAATCGACGTGGTGATAGAGAAAGGATGTTCCACAGATGCGGACACAGCAACAAGGGGTCACAGTTGGAAGCTGAAGACTCAGATGAATCACATGGATGTTAGGAAGTAGTTCTTCAGTCACAGAGTAGTCAGGAAGTGGAACAGTCTGCAAAATGATGTAGTGAAGGCAGGATCCATACAGAGCTTTAAGAAGAGGTATGATAAAGCTCATGGAGCAGGGAGAGTTACTTAGTAGTGACCAGTAAGGAGGAAGGGCCAGGAGCTGTGACTCGACTTCTGCAGCCACAACTAGGTGAGTACACATAAGGTCATAGATTAGGTTAATATCCCAAAAGAATAGTAACAAGTGAGAGACATTCAAAACTAGGGATGCCAAGCCCTTGATGACACTCTTCAGGTCGCTTGTTCTATCTAGGCTGGAATATTGCTGTACACTAACAGCACCTTTCAAGGCAGGTGAAATTGTTGACCTAGAAAATGTACAGAGAACCTTCACAGCGTGCATAACTGCGATAAAACACCTCAATTACTTGGAACGCTTGAAGTTCCTCAACCTGTACTCCCTAGAACGCAGGCGGGAGAGATACATGATTATATACACTTGGAAAATCCTAGAGGGATTAGTACCAAATTTGCACACGAAAATCACTTCCTATGACAACAAAAGACTCTGCAGACGATGCAACATCCCCCCAATGAAAAGCAGGGGCGTCACTAGCACGTTAAGAGGCAGCACAATAAATGTCAGGGGTCCAAGACTATTCAACTGCCTCCCAGCATACATAAGGGGGATTACCAATAGACCCTTGGTTGTTTTCGAAAGGCGCTGGACAGGCACCTTAAGTCAGTACCTGACCAGCCAGGCTGTGATTCGTATATCGGTTTGCGTGCGGCCAACAATAACAGCCTGGTTGATCAGGCCCTGATCTACCATGAGGCCTGGTCACAGACCGGGCCGCGGGGGAGTTGACTCCCGAAACCCTCTCCGGGTATACTTCAGAGACATAAAAGTAAGATGAGAGAGATGACAGGGTAATTGAGAAGTTACCAGGGTGAGGGAGATGACAGCAGAATGAAGGAGTTGACAGCTGATTTAGGGGGATGAGAGCAAGAATGAAGAAAATGAGAGCAGAAAAATAAGAAATGCTGTCAAAATAGAAATAAAATGCATATTTGGGAACACCCCCGTGAGGTGTTAGTGGGTTAATTTTATTTTCCAACCAAAGAGATCAAGTGAATTTTTTTTTGTGTCGTGGTGAATGTTTTCCTCTGTGTTAATATAAAGAAAAAGAGAAGTGAAGACGTGGAGAGGATACTTAGGCAGGGAGACTCGTTTAATTTTTTAATTATTATTTCTGGCTACTCTGTATTTCATAACATAAATAACATCCAATGTCTTTCATTCATCGCTGTTCTACATCTTTACAACTTTCTCTACGGTTGGTTTACCAATATTATTACGCTGTTTTACAGGAGAATAACATCTATTCTGTCTACCAACATTATCTTGCTGTTGTACAGGTGACTAACACTTCTGTTAGTCATACTCATATCTGCACTCTCACGCTGCTATTTCGATTAAAAAGTCATGTTGTATAGGCAACGTATGGGAATCAAGAAATTCTTGATGATTTTATATTGCAATAGAATTTTGAATAAACAAGATGAAGCATGTGGATCTACATTATTTTGAAGACATCTAATGTGAGAGATGTGAAAAAGCAACAAGCGAGACTTGTCTAATAGTATGCAGAAATGCTTATTAAATCTCTCTCACTCTTCACTTCTCTCACCTTCTCATTATTACAGATTAAACCTTCACCAACACACACATCACTTCTCTCACTTCCTTTATATTGACAGAGGATACATTCACCGCAGCATTTAAAACATATCCTCTGAGGAAAGAAAATATAAATCATCAGTTGGAGAAAACCCAGCAGCTAGGCACTCGTGAGGCGGACTGGAGAAGCAGGAGGGGTAGTTTGAAGACGAGAATGCATCGTTATTAGTTAGTGGAAGTTTTGATTCTTGGGTAGCTTGCAGCAGGCTTGGTCACAGGAGGGGAGGCAGGTGGAAACAACAGACTCAGCTCAGTTGTAGGTATTTAGCGTGGAGCATTTGAGGAAGAATCGTTCTCAAATTTCTTGAAATTGGTTCTGGAGAAGTGTTACAGTTTTGTTTTATTACCAAAAGTAAAACTGAGTGGTTTGATAAACTCCAGAACTTGGGTAAAAGTGAAATGGTGTGGGGTCTCCCAAGCGAATTTAACAGACCCAGCAGAGAGCCCTTTGTACAGTTCTGTGCAGGTCATGGTGCCCTCATTCGATGTGTAGAAAGTCAGATTGTCCCAACTAGGTGAACTGGCGCAGGAGTCGTCAGCATCCTCCTCTTCCTCAGAAAAGTATAGAGGGCGAGTCTTCGATGGTGCTGGCTGATTGGGCCATTGCAGTAGTGGTGGAAGAAGTCGATGGTGGCCTCTCATTGGTGGGATTTGGAGAAGTCTCGTCACGTGAAGGCAGTGGTGGTAGTGGAGCTGCTTGAGAGGGCTTACTGATTTGAAAACAATGACATTATCTGAGATGGTCTTGGGTATGGCTGAAGAAGGTGGAAAGCAGGGAAAGCAAACTCTGGCACGTTGCTCAACCTGAAGAGATCATCATTGGTGGCGTTGAAGGTTCCAGGGAGAGCCATATTCTGCACATGGGCATACACCATACAGTAGTAAATATTGGTTGGGTCACAGTCAGTTATGAAGGTGGTGGTGGAGGGTTGAGTAGCCTGGAGAAGTTTAGTGGTATCAGCTGTAATTTGGTGATAGCAGCGTAAGTGAAGATCTGGAAGAGGATTTCTGTGCTGTTTCTCGTTTTTTTTTTTCAATATTTCACGCCATGTAGGACATTTTCCAGCAAGAGTGTGGTGATTGTTATTGCAATTCAGGCAAGTTGGTGTTGGTGGAGTGGTAGTGGAGCAGGTCTTGAAATCGTGACCCTCACAACCACAGGTCGTGCAGAACTTCTTGTCCTTTATGGGGCAGTCTTTAGTGCTGTGCATATAAGAACAGAAATTTCAGCAGCGTGGGATGGTGGTACCTTTCTGCTTCAATATAACTGGGGCTTATGAAGTAATAATAGATGGCCAGACCCTCAGCCACAGTATGGGCAGCCATGGTCACATCAGTAAAAGTGATTTTTAACATGGATGAAGCAATAGGGATTTTGATAATGCGCCCCACTCTAGCCCAGGAGTTCAGGTATTCATTGGAGGTCTGAGGTCATTGGCTTTTCAGCTTCAACATCTTCGTTGCATATGACAATGAAGGCCTCCTGGAGCGTCAGAATAGTGATAAACTTCACTTGCAAACCGCCCCTAACGGCAGTTGCAAGTGCAAGTTTTGAAGAGTCGTTCACAGTTCCACTGCAAGGTTTAATCTTAACACGATTAGAGTAGCTCATCGTGAAAGATCAAAAACGATGACAATGAAGGTAAAGGTTCCCCTCCACAACGGGGATCGTAGGGACACTGTGAAGACGAGAGTCAGAGCTTCTGCGACTGCGGAGCACTCCAGCACCCGTCCTATACTCTCCCAGAGTACTACAACACCTGTCCTATACTCTCCCAGAGTACTACAACACCCGTCCTATACTCTCCCAGAGTACTCCAACACCCGTTTTGAACTCTACCAGAGTACTCCAACACCCGTCCTGTAATAAATAACAAAAAGGCACAATACCGTGACTGGAACGATACACAAATAACCCGCACATAAAAGAGAGAAGCTTACGACGACGTTTCGGTCCGACTTGGACCATTGACAAAGTCAATGGTCCAAGTCGGACCGAAACGTCGTCGTAAGCTTCTCTCTTTTATGTGCGGGTTATTTGTGTACCCGTCCTGTATTCTCTCAGAACAAAATCATCAGTAATTTCTGTACTTTATTTCAAATTCATCAAACATTTCAATCTTAATTCATTGTCAGTTTCATATTTTTAACCTAAGTATTGCATTATTCATTTCTTTCATACGTCCTACATATTTACATCCTTCTTACTCTCAATTCTTCATATTCTTCTCGTTTATTCTTACTTCTTTTACGTTGACATTCTTCAAATTCACTTTAATCTTTGCCTTTTTACTCACCTCCTTCATGCTCGTTGCCTTCATACTAAATTCCATCATACCCACTTCCTTCAGATTAAATTCCTTTATATTCAATCCCTTCACATTCTCTCCTTTCAATCCTTGCCTTCATATTCACTTCCTGCCATCTTCCTGTCCAACACTCTTCACTGAACTTATTACTTTTTCCAAGAATGAGATTCCGCGAGTAATTCATCATCATCATTCGACATTTTCTGAAAATGTAAATGCACATATGGACATATGAAACTATAAAAACCTCTTGTCCCACACGTTTCATGGCGAACTGAAATATATTGTGCCTTCATTCATTTTGCAATAAATGGTAATATTCCTACATCATAGTTCATCACAACGTAATATAATATCAGAAACATTAACAACAGAGGTGTACTGGCCAGGTTATAGCAGCAACCTCCTAAATTCTTTTTATCAGGTGATCGCATCTCCCCAGCAGCTTGCTATATTTTTCATCACGTGAAGACATACGCTTATTCTGCTACATAACTGAGCAATATATATATTAGTATAGATACATACTGTGACGTAAATAGGACTAAAATTTTAATTGATTAACAATATCTGGGTGTATTGGTGAGTGTAATTACAGGACGGAGATTTCTTTGTGTCCCCTCCTGTAATTCCTTCGTCCAGAAAGTCACAGGCAGTGTGGACTCAGTTCTTCAAGCTTCAACATCCGTGCGCACGGTGGATGTCTGGGCACCCGGAGGGCTCCAGGTGGGAACAACTAACAGCCCTTCCCAGCAGACAGAGGTGACAGCTGCCACGCCTTCACCTTTACAGAGGGCCTGGGATCTGCAATCAAATTGGCATCCACCAGGACATTGACACGTCCCCAGGGCAGCTCTCCCTCGGGCTACTAGAGGAGTCGCTGACCTCTTGGACCTCTTGGGGAGGATCGATGGTGCTTGTGGAAATTTATTTGGTCCCTAAAGTTCCACAGGACAGATACGACGTACGAAGGGGTCCCAGCATAGCCGTAATGGGACGGCTGAGCTGGGTGGCCCTTAAACCCTCCCAAACAAACAGCATTCTCTCTAGTTGGCGGGGATTGTTGGTAAGCTTATTTAAATTATAGATTTACCCTTCAGGGAAGGAGTAGGTAGTTTTACTGGTAGTACACTAATATTAGGATTATTGAGGCAACTGTAGATAATAATAATGTAGACCTAAGACCTTAACAGAGGTAGTAATAGGCCGATAATGTAGGCAAACACTAGGTTAAGTTAGCTAGGGAGAACTGGCAGCTCTAGCCTGAATGACGAAGCGCGGGTCTCAAAGACACAATAGTGTCCTTCTTAAGACAGACACCAACTGGACAAGACGTGCCATGATCAACAGACGGCGCCCCCCACGTGTCTTCACATTTGAGACCTGGGGAAATCTGGTAGAGGCACCTCGATGTACCGTAGATGACCTCCGTCAGGCCCATACAGTAAGACAAGACCTCCACTTTATCTCATAGATTTCTGGCCAGTGTCTGGGGAGATTGTGAGTGAGTTTGATCTGTGGGCCTGTGTTGAAGCTGGCAGAGCATGCCCAGTAAGTACCAGTGTCTCAAGGCAGTCTGGAAGCTAGTGTCTGTGTCTGCATAGTTATACTAGGGGATACATACCCTCTTGGATATAGGAATTTCTGAGGTGCAGGCAGGACACTAATAATGATTAAATATTGCAGGAATTAAGGCTCCTGGTTGCACGTGGTTTCTGAGGGGAAGTCCAAAGGGGCTAAGTCTAAGCTTAGGGAAGTTGAAGATCAGTATATATGCTGCAACACCAAGTAAGTTAGTCCTCTATATGTGCATGCAGGCGAGTTTCTTGCAACATCAATCATTTGTGAAAATCTGTCCTATAAGCCACTCGTGAGGCTGAGGTACCCACCTCAGAGCTCGGTGTCAACAGAGTTTGCCAGGGTAGGCGACTCACTTGGAGGCAGTCCACACAAATTTTCACAAAAGTGGTCCTTCGAAAACCGTGATGTGGAATAGCTAGGTTAAGCTATCATAGCTAGGCCACAGTTAGGAACCAGTTTAACAGAGTTAGGTTAAGTTAGCACACCTAGGCCCAGAGTTACACAGAGCTAGGCCAAGCTGACTGTACACAGAAGTTGTTATTTGCAGTAATTTACAGGCAGGCCAGGTAGGCTAGAGAAGTTTGTGAATTTAATTATTTACAGTGATTACAAGTAATCCAGAGTAGGAGACTTGTGTGTTAATTACTTACAGTGGATTTGCAAGGTAGCCACAGTTAGGCTAGGCTTGTGCAATATTTACAACAGTTATAGTAGCTAGGACAGATTTAACCTAGTTATTATTTATAGGGAGTTCTAAAAGCCAGGTTTAAGTTATAGCACACTAGTTAGGTTAGGATTTACCTTATCCAACCATCCACGCTAGACAGAGTAAACTGGGCAGTTAGGCCAAGCTGTTTACATACATTATTCATTTACTGTTTCACAAGTTGATTTGTTGAATTTATTTGTGTTAACCAAGTGATTTTAATTTGTATACTGCACTTTTTATTGTGTGATTTTCATTGTCTTTGATTCATGTTAATGTGGGATTTGTGAATTGTACCTGAGACTAGGTTAAGTCCTGTAATTATTTGCTGGCATTGTACAGGAAAGTGCTAGGTTAAGCTTTCACATCGATACACATTTTGATTGGGATTTGAGAGCTAACAGTGTACATTTTAAGTCAGAGTAGAGTCAATATAACAAAGGGAATTGTTAAGCTTGTTGAGAAGCCTTGAGACTCGTTCATTCTTACCTAACACCGTGACGTGCTGTGGGGTGGACTGGGTAAAGTACAATTAGTGTCACACTCCTCATTAAACTTCGACAATGGCAGATGGGGGTTCAGGAGAGTCTGGTTCAGTGTTAACAAAATTAAAACGATCAGTAGCGGCATACAAAGGGCATCTGAACAGAACGCGTAACAGGTGCAAGGCTACTTGCCAACGCAGTAACGTAGACTGTGATGATTTGCAAGACTGCTTGAAGAGTTTGGGGGAAAATGGGAAGCCTATGAACAAGCATTCTCAGCATATGAGCTACAGGCTATTGAGGATAATGAATCCCAGGGTAGTCTTCAGCAGGCTCTGGACGAATTCACTAAGGATGATGTAGATTGTCATCAGGAGATGAATATGTACAAAGATAAGTTAAGTACATTAAAGGCTAGTATTCCAAGGGTGGTGTCGAACACCGCAGGTACCCCAAACAGCCACACACCTGTCAATATGTTGCCCAGATTGCCCCAGTTGAATTTACCAACGTTCGACGGAACCTTAACAGAGTACATTGCTTTCTGGGATCAGTTTAAAGCCCAGATAGATGACAGGAACGATTTGTCAGATGCCGTCAAATTGCAGTATTTGTGGTCGCAGCTCAAGGGTAAAGCCTTAGACCTGGTCCGGCACTACCAGATTACTGACACTAATTACCAACATGCCAAAGACCAATTAGAAGACATGTTTGGCAACACTGAGGAGATAAAGGTAGCTATACTTTATCGGTTGTTGGATCTAGAGGCTTGCCGACATGACCGTCAAAGACTAGAGAAGTTTCGTATTGAAATTATGAGCTTGACAAATAGTTTCAGAGATTTGCATGATGAGGATGATTCAGAATGGGTCCTTAGCCAGGTGATTCAGAGGAAACTGGCTAGCACTACAGTGCATGAGTTGCACTTAAAATATCTTACGAATAGGTTCACGATGAAACAAATTGTTGAGGGGTTGGGAGATCTCGTTTCTCATTTGAGTATAGGTGTGAGAGAAGAGTCACCACCATCACCACATAAAAACCTAGACAGTCACTCAAAGATCTCGAGAGATCAGTCTAAAGCTTGTACGACTAACGTTGGAGTGTACTATGGTAAAGAAGTGTCTAAGGTAAGAACCTCTAAGCAGAACCTCAGAGGCACTCATGCCAGAATATGCGTGTTCTGCGAAGGCGAACATGCTAGCACGAGTTGCTCGGAGTATATAACACTGAGCAGTAGGCAACAGAGACTAAGGGAGTTGAGACTCTGCTTCAAGTGTTGTGGGGAACACTATGCGAGAGACTGTGGCACCCAGCTCAGTGAGTGTCGAGTCTGTTGCAAAGGTAAGCACCATACTGCACTATGTCCCAATAATTTAAGGGAACCCCAGGCTAGTAGGGATATCTCTCAGGTAGAGATAGAAAGTGAGTCTGAGCCTGAAATGGTAGCCAGTGTGATTAGTGGGAGTGAAGTCTCTAATCCGAGTGAGAATCACGGAGGTGCTGCCCTACCTACAGTCATGGCAAAGGTTGTGAATGGGCACAGGTCCGAAACAACCCGATTATTCTTTGACCCAGGAGCACAAGTATCCTTGATAACAAAGAAGTTGGTGGCTAAATTAAAGTTGAAGGCCACAAAGAAAGTTAGTATGATGTTGGGAGGGGCTATAAGTCAGGTCCCACCCAAATCTTATGATGTGGTGGATGTCACAGTCAAATTAGGTGGACATCGCAGAGACATTACAGCCTTGGTGGTAGAGACATTACCCAGGGCAATTACAGCGAGAGGTCTTGCTGCAGCAGCTAAGCGATTGAAAGACCTTGACATGAAGCTGGCAGACCAGGGAATTACCACTGACACAGTCAGAAATGTAGGTATCCTGGTGGGAGCCAATCATATAGATGACTTCCTGTCTACACAACGGACGTTTAAGGAAAGAATTGGTTTATACAGATCCCCAGTAGGATACATCATAGGCAGCAGGATTCCACCTGAATTCCCTGCCACGCCAGATAGAGGAGAAGCTGTCCCCATGATAGCTGGGGGAGTAGTGATAATGAGTACCAGTATACATGATGAACCGCCAGGGAGGCTGAACCAGGTAGGGAGTGACGAACACTTGGCCACCTTGGGAAAACACTTTTACAGGGTACATAAAGAGGGAGATACATTGCCTTTAAATCCAGGGAACCTCGTAACAGTGGGAGGAAAGGCTACCAAGGCATGTGGGCCACTGGGTGGGAAAGTACGGAGCCGCTCAGTCAAGGCTAGACATACGAAAGACGTTAAAGTTAAAGCAAAGGGTGCTAAGACCACCGGAACCAACAAGTTTACACCCCCAGAGGTCCACACAGGGGAAACTGGACGGTTGAAGTTAGACCGGAGTCTGCTCGACGAGAGTGGCCGGACGGCACTCGTGTCCAGGGTTCGCTGTGGGGGCTCGCAGAAGGTGAACTTGATTTAGACTTAGCACCTACCTTCGCCGGCGGGAGGATGTGGAAATTTATTTGGTCCCTAAAGTTCCACAGGACAGATACGATGTACAAGGGGGTCCCAGCATAGCCGTAATGGGATGGCTGAGCTGGGTGGCCCTTAAACCCTCCCAAACAGCATTCTCTCTAGTTGGTGGGGATTGTTGGTAAGCTTATTTAAATTATAGATTTACCCTTCAGGGAAGGAGTAGGTAGTTTTACTGGTAGTACACTAATATTAGGATTATTGAGGCAACTGTAGATAATAATAATGTAGACCTAAGACCTTAACATAGGTAGTAATAGGCCAATAATGTAGGCAAACATTAGGTTAAGTTAGCTAGGGAGAACTGGCAGCCCTAGCTTGAATGACGAGGCGTGGGTCTCAAAGACACAGTAGCATCCTTCTTAAGACAGACACCAACTGGACAAGATGTGCCGTGATCAGCAGACGGCGCCCCCCACGTGTCTTCACATTTGAGACCTGGGGAAATCTGGTAGAGGCACCTCGATGTACCGTAGATGACCTTCGTCAGGCCCATACAGTAAGACAAGACCTCCACTTTATCTCGTAGATTTCTGGCCAGTGTCTGGGGAGATTGTGAGTGAGTTTGATCTGTGGGCCTGTGTTGAAGCTGGCAGAGCATGCCCAGTAAGTACCAGTGTCTCAAGGCAGTCTGGAAGCTAGTGTCCATGTCTGCATAGTTATACTAGGGGATACATACCCTCTTGGATATAGGAATTTCTGAGGTGCAGGCAGGACACTAATAACGATTGAATATTGCAGGAATTAAGGCTCCTGGTTGCACGTGGTTTCTGAGGGGAAGCCCAAAGGGGCTAAGTCTAAGCTTAGGGAAGTTGAAGATCAGGATATATGCTGCAACACCAAGTAAGTTAGTCCTCTATACGTGCATGCAGGCGAGTTTCTTGCAACATCAATCATTTGTGAAAATCTGTCCTATAAGCCACTCGTGAGGCTGAGGTACCCACCTCAGAGCTCGGTGTCAACAGAGTTTGCCAGGGTAGGCGACTCACTTGGAGGCAGTCCACACAAATTTTCACAGTGCTCCTGCAAGCAGCAGATCTTAGCGCAAGCTGCTGCTGTTTGCAGTGGCTGCCTGGCTGTCCTGCCGAACAAGGACAGGCACTTAACAACATCTTTTGTTAGGGCAATGGATGCATTCCCTAGAATGTTTGTTAATTGCTCATTACTCTGTAATTTGTTCATGATTGTAATCATGTACGGACGTGTTTATGATTCATTACCTTTGTAACTTGTCATGATTGTGACTAGATCTAGTTCATTACATTTGAAACTTATCATGAGTGTGACTAGCTCTACCTGGAGCTCATTACCTTTGTAACTTGGTCATGATTGTGACCAGATCTAGTTCATTACCTTTGTAACTTGTTCAGTTCTCAAAACTTTGGAGTCCAGTCCCTGGACCAATTATGTACCTCTGTAATCTTTTGACTACAGCCCACAGGATGGGTATGGGGTGCATAATAAAAATATTAAACTAACTAACCAGAAAGTCTCAAGCGTAGTAAGAAAAGACATAATTCCAATCCATCAAGGTCGCCTGGGACCTTTGTAAACTGAGGAAGGCAAGTTATCCAGTAGACAGATGATGACTTCCTGGGAAGGGATTGATGTAGGAAGCTAGAGGTGAGGATACTGAGAGAGACGAGGCTGAACTTTGGGGAGCAAAGGAGACACACATACACGTACACGTACACACACACACACACACACACACGGGGCCAGGAGCTGAGTCTCGACCCCTGCAACCACAATTAGGTGAGTACACACACACATACACACTACATGAGGGTACATATGCAGGCAAATGTAAATGGTACACAATGGCCCAAAGTTTAAGAAAAAGTGTCAGGATAGGTGATTTAGACTAAGACTGCTTCCTTGATGAGTGATGTAACAATATTGGAAAAATAGCTAGAGTAAAATGGATTCAACATATTAACTGGTAAACAATTTGAATTTCTGTCTTCAAAATCCTGTATTTATAATCTGTTAAGTTATTTTAGTAGAAACTGTTGAATAAAGAAATGAATGAAGAGATAACATTTACCTAGACTATCAGGAAATCTTTGCTAGTTCTGTCAGAGATACAAAGATCATGAGTTATATGCAGTAATACCTGAGAAATAAATGTTACGCTCATATATACCTGGAGAAGGTGCCATAACACTAAACGCGTCAAAAATTACAATATTATACTTAGTAAAATTAGAGAAGCAAATATCACGATTTTATATATGGTAATATCAAGGGTGCAAAAATAACGATCTTATGCATACGTTACGTTACGTAACGTTATAAGGCATATTTACACATGTTATACGAAGATCACAATGATGAACACAAGAATACCACATATTAATAAAGCGATAAGGAAATTACTCATAGAAACATAGAGATTGCACTCAAATAAGAACAAAAAGCTATGACATTTAAATATACGACCAAAATAAACAACAAGTGGCTTCTCCATGGTGGTCTAGGTACAGTAGGTCTCCTCTGGCTGGATTATGTTTCCAGCCTTCCCGGGCGGTCGTACTTACTGGGCGGAGATTTCTGTGTGTCCTCCATAGTAATTGCATTGTTCGTATATAATGATATTTAATACTTGTGTTGTAATATAATATGTAGGCTGGACTTCATGGGGTTGCTGCATTTGATAAGTTCCTCTCGGAGGAATTATTGTGTTTGGGGTTCACAGCTCTAAACGTCCCCCTCAAATGATGGAATTAATCCCATTTTTCCTTTTATTATATGATAATATTTTGGTAAATGAATATGAATGTACAACACACTTTCGCACATTGTCAAGGAGTGCAAAGACTGACTCATCGAACCGTTACAACATGAAAAGTTTGTCCTGAAAAGTGTCTTGTAAACTGTACTCCTCATTGCCTTGTTTAATATAACGAGAAAGAGCATAATATTATTGAAATATAATGTTTTGTGGTTAATTATCCAACATTTTCTATTCTGAATCACTTAAGAACACTGAATTAAATACAAGTCTATCTATAAATAATTGATATTCATAACTTTAACATGTTTCTCTAAAAGTTTGTTAAAGGGTGTATTACACATACTTATTCGTCTCCTCTTACATGTGCCAGACAACATTCAGTCTCGGGGATCTCATCAAGTAAAAGATTCCAAATATATTTAGTGACACAGTAAACAAACATATGTTGGTCGCTGTAGTTGTGGTGGTAGTAATAGTAGTAGTAGTAATAGCAGTAGCAGAATAGTAGTAGGGGTAGTAGTAGTAATAGTAGTAGCGCTGGTAGTAGTAGTAATAGTAGTAGAAGTAATAGTAGTAGTAGAAGTAATAGTAGTAGTAGTAATAGTAGTAGCAGAAGTAGGAGTAATAGTAGTAGTAATAGTAGTAGGAGTAGTAGTAGTAATAATAGTAGAAGTAATAGTAGTAGTAGAAGTAATAGTAGTAGTAGTAATAGTAGCAGTAGAAGTAATAGTAGTAATGGTAGTAGTGGTAATGGTAGTAGTAGTAATAGTAGTAGCAGAAGTAGAAGTAATAGTAGTAGGAGTAGTAGTAGTAATAGTAGTAGAAGTAATAGTAGTAGTAGCAGTAATGATAGTAGTAGTAGTAATAATAATAATAATAGTAGTAGTAGTAATAGTAGCAGAAGTAATAGTAGTAGTAGTAGTAGTAATGGTAGTAATAGTAACAGTAGTAGTAATAGTAGCAGGAATAGAGGTAATAGTAATAGGAGTAGTAGTAGTAACAGTAGTAGAAGTAATAATAGTAGTAGCAGTAATGATAGTACTAGTAATAGTAGTAGTAGAAGTAATAGTAGTAATGGTAGTAATAGTAGCAGAAATAGAGGTAATAGTAGTAGGATGTAGTAGTAGTAATAGTAGTAATAGTAGCAGAAATAGAGGTAATAGTAATAGGAGTAGTAGTAGTAATAGTAGTAGAAGTAATAGTAGTAGTAGCAGTTACAATATAATGGCAGAGTTCTGGCTTTTGTAAAAAGTTATCAGAACAAAGTAGCCTAGTTATCCCATAAGTGAAATATTAGTGTTTTGGAATTACAACTAGGTGATAATAATCCAACGAAATAAAATTTGAGATCTTTGATACAAAGGGTGTCTAGGTGGTTAATAAATATTTTATAGTTTAAGATACAAGCCCCTTCATATCTCTTGTAGTGCAATATTGAATTGTACATATGGTAATATAGTGCTGGGGGCACTTTTCGAACAATGCAAATCGTGAGTACTTTACTATTATGATGAGATATTCTTGTATATGAATAATACAACTATATGAAGTGTGTGAATGTGTATGTGTGCTCAAAGTGCTCGTAATGTCTCATTAAAGACTTGACTCGAAATGGACTTAGTGACTGACAATAAATCCTCAAATAACCTATCTTCTCAACCATCAAGGCAATCACAACAGCTTGCTTATGCAAAATGACGAAACATTCGCCAAACAGCAGTAATGTATACATGTTGGTAGAATTACCGGCAATATGCAAAGTAAAAGGACACAAGTGTAACTAATGTGACATTTTATTGTGGCAACATTTCGCTCTCCAGGAGCTTTGTCAAGCCGTAACGGCTTGACAGACGCTTGAAGTTCCTCAACCTGTACTCCCTAGAACGCAGGCGGGAAAGATACATGATTATATGATTATATACACTTGGAAAATCCTAGAGGGATTAGTACCAAACTTGCACACGAAAATCACTCCTTATGAAAACAAAAGATTCGGCAGACGATGCAACATCCCCCAATGACAAGCAGGGGTGCCATTAGCACGATACGAGACAACACAGTGTCAGGGGCCCAAGACTCTTCAACTGCCTCCCAGCATACGTAAGGAGGATTACCAATAGACCCCTGACTGTCTTCAAGAAGGCACTGGACAGGAACCTAAAGTCAGTACTTGACCAGCTGGGCTGTGGTTCGTACGTTGGATTATGTGTGGCCAGCAATAGCAGCCTGGTTGATCAGGCCCTGATCCACCATGAGGCCTGGTCACAGACCGGGCCGCGGGGGCGTTGAGCCCTGGAACTCTCTCCAGGTATACTCCAGGAATCTTACCTTCAAAGACCACAACAGTGTATCTACCGCATCTGCTAAAAAAATGATAGGATGGATAATGAGAACCTTCAAAACTAGGAATGCCAAGTCCAAGATGATTTTCTTCAAATCGCTTGTTCTCTCTAGGCTGGAATACTGTTGTACACTAACTCCCCTCTTCAAGGCAGGCGAAATTGCTGACCTGGAGAGTGTACAAAGAACTTTCACGGCACATAAGTACGATAAAGCACCTAAATTACTGGGAACAGTTGAAGTCCCTTTGATTTGTATTCCCTGGAATGCAGGCGAGAAAGATACGTGATAATATACACTTGGAAAATCCTAGAGGGATTGGTACCAAACTTGCACACGAAAATCACTCCCTATGAAAGCAAGACTCGGCAGGAGATGCAACAGTCCCCCAATGAAAATCAGGGGCACCTCGAGTACACTGAGAGAATACAATAAGCGTCAGAGGCCCAAGACTGTTCAACTACCTCCCAGCATACATAAAGGGAATTACCAATAGGCCCCTGGCTGTCTCCAAGAAGGCGCTGGACAGGCACCTAAAGTCAGTAGTTGACCAGCCGGGCTGTGGTTCGTACGTCAGTTTGCGTGTGGCCAGCAGTAACAGCCTGGTTGATCAAATAGGTCTTCAGCCGCAAATACTTGGTCATTCTATACCTGGAGTTTACCTGGAGAGAGTTCCGGGGGTCAACGCCCCCGCGGCCCGGTCTGAGACCAGGCCTCCTGGTGGATCAGAGCCTGATCAACCAGGCTGTTGCTGCTGGCTGCACGCAAACCAACATACGAGCCACAGCCCGGCTGATCCGGAACTGACTTTAGGTGCTTGTCCAGTGCCAGCTTGAAGACTGCCAGGGGTCTGTTGGTAATCCCCCTAATGTGTGCTGGGAGGCAGTTGAACAGTCTCGGGCCCCTGACACTTATTGTATGGTCTCTTAACGTGCTAGTGACACCCCTGCTTTTCATTGGGGGGATGGTGCATCGTCTGCCAAGTCTTTTGCTTTCGTAGTGGGTGATTTTCGTGTGCAAGTTCGGTACTAGTCCCTCTAGGATTTTCCAGGTGTATATAATCATGTATCTCTCCCTCCTGCGTTCCAGGGAATACAGGTTTAGGAACCTCAAGCGCTCCCAATAATTGAGGTGTTTTATCTCCGTTATGCGCGCCGTGAAAGTTCTCTGTACATTTTCTAGGTCGGCAATTTCACCTGCCTTGAAAGGTGCTGTTAGTGTGCAGCAATATTCCAGCCTAGATAGAACAAGTGACCTGAAGAGTGTCATCATGGGCTTGGCCTCCCTAGTTTTGAAGGTTCTCATTATCCATCCTGTCATTTTTCTAGCAGATGCGATTGATACAATGTTATGGTCCTTGAAGGTGAGATCCTCCGACATGATCACTCCCAGGTCTTTGACGTTGGTGTTTCGCTCTATTTTGTGGCCAGAATTTGTTTTGTACTCTGATGAAGATTTAATTTCCTCATGTTTACCATATCTGAGTAATTGAAATTTCTCATCGTTGAACTTCATATTGTTTTCTGCAGCCCACTGAAAGATTTGGTTGATGTCTGCCTGGAGCTTTGCAGTGTCTGCAATGGAAGACACTGTCATGCAGATTCGGGTGTCATCTGCAAAGGAAGACACGGTGCTGTGGCTGACATCCTTGTCTATGTCGGATATAAGGATGAGGAACAAGATGGGAGCGAGTACTGTGCCTTGTGGAACAGAGCTTTTCACCGTAGCTGCCTCGGACTTTACTCTGTTGACGACTACTCTCTGTGTTCTGTTAGTGAGGAAATTATAGATCCATCGACCGACTTTTCCTGTTATTCCTTTAGCACGCATTTTGTGCGCTATTACGCCATGGTCACACTTGTCGAAGGCTTTTGCAAAGTCTGTATATATTACATCTGCATTCTTTTTGTCTTCTAGTGCATTTAGGACCTTGTCGTAGTGGTCCAATAGTTGAGACAGACAGGAGCGACCTGTTCTAAACCCATGTTGCCCTGGGTTGTGTAACTGATGGGTTTCTAGATGCGTGGTGATCTTGCTTCTTAGGACCCTTTCAAAGATTTTTATGATATGGGATGTTAGTGCTATTGGTCTGTAGTTCTTTGCTGTTGCTTTACTGCCCCCTTTGTGGAGTGGGGCTATGTCTGTTGTTTTTAGTAACTGTGGGACGACCCCCGTGTCCATGCTCCCTCTCCATAGGATGGAAAAGGCTCGTGATAGGGGCTTCTTGCAGTTCTTGATGAACACAGAGTTCCATGAGTCTGGCCCTGGGGCAGAGTGCATGGGCATGTCATTTATCGCCTGTTCGAAGTCATTTGGCGTCAGGATAACATCGGATAGGCTTGTGTTAATCAAATTTTGTGGCTCTCTCATAAAAAATTCATTTTGATCTTCGACTCTCAGTCTGGTTAGCGGCTTGCTAAAAACTGAGTCATATTGGGACTTGAGTAGCTCACTCATTTCCTTGTTGTCATCTGTGTAGGACCCATCTTGTTTAAGTAGGGGCCCAATACTGGACGTTGTTCTCGATTTTGATTTGGCATAGGAGAAGAAATACTTTGGGTTTCTTTCGATTTCATTTATGGCTTTTAGTTCTTCCCGCGATTCCTGACTCCTATAATTTATAGACAAGAAATAGCCTTTGACTTTACCTGGTGATAGAGAAAATTCAATAAGCTTTATCCTGTTGGTTTAATTAAGAAGTCGTCTTTCTCGTTTTATTGTAGTTTTTAAAGGGTAGAAGCTTATTTTTCCTATTTTCTTGAGCTTCACTCCTGCCAGTGACTGCTGAAAGAAACTTCTGTCGTTCTCACATACCGCGTCACTTGGGACATATCAGGTTTGATGAGTGAAATTTTATCATCATCTTACGTTCATAAAAACCATAAATACTTTCATGCCACTGTGTACCTCGAGAGATTCCTCGTGGAATGTTCAGTAGGACGGGCGATGGCGTTGGCGTTTTAAGTCATCTGCTAAAAGTATCGCAGTTGCCTTAAATAATTCTACCTTCCCCGTTAACTTGACACTAAACCTTGGTGACAAAGCCATACTAATACAGTCTTTCTTCTGCAGTTTGACAGTAGACTGAACTAGAAAATTAACGTTGAGATCTTTGTCACACGTTGCGGTCAGCGTTAGAGTAGCCTAGAGTATCTTGCTAACATAATTTTTTTTCATTATTCATGCATAAAATTATGATTAAACATTAATTAGAATAGAGATGATAAATAAGACACTTATGCAACACTTAGAATTCTTTATCCTGGAAACGTTTCGCCAACTACTAACTTCTTCAGTGCAATGAGAAGAAATAGTGGAAGATGAAGAAGTGTTTGAGATAATCAGGTGTATACTTTGGTAAGCGATGATACCTTGGATTTCGTCCATAATGCACTGCTGGGTTTTTGTTTGTCTTGGAGCACTGTGCTGCACCAGGAGGGAAACAAATGTGCAGCATCTATGATTACGCCAGGAACAACTTATGCTTCAATATGACATTAAGTCGACTAAGAAATCAACACTTAAACACTGATCGTTGTCGGTAGTATGGCATTGTACTAACAGGAGGTAGACAAGCTGGAGGCATTCAAAATCAATGTATGTATGTCGTGGCTCCCAGCCAAATAGTAATTTACGTTGGAAGAAGAGGTGGTCATGCAACTGTTCCTTCAAATCTTCATTCGCTGCATCAGTTACCTCCACCACTACACTGATACCTCCAAGAAGACCGAATGTTTGGGTTTAAGTCTCTGGTCGGCTGAACGTTACTTCAGACCGCCAAATCACAAATTGGTCTTCTATACCAAACTCTGCCATAGACCGAGCCATAAATTTTGAATAACTTTAAAAAACAGTAGCAGAACATCTTCGCTATTTTTTCTGACTTGCTGTATGAACTAATGGCTATGTAGGCTGGAGTCACAGACGTATACAAGATAATGAGAGCATTAGTAATATGGCCATATTGTGTTACATACATCACGTTGACTTGAGTAACGAGGCTTCTGTTCGACACGTTGGATTTTTCGAACATTATCAAGAGACTAATTTAAATTATTTAGTAATTTATAAATATATATGTTCACAAATAATATTATAAGTAAGATACATCAGAAAATATAATGAGATTTTATATAAGACTCAAACAATAATAAAATAGGCAAAAATGTGAAATGATATCTTGATTTTGTATGAACAATCGGACACAGTTGCTTGATGTACCACACCAGCGCGCGCGCGCGGGTCAGTGGCTCCTCACGACCAGTGGCGGGAGGCTGACACGCATCCTCCTCAGGTTAACACTTCTTTTAAATCTTTTATTATCTTGTATTTACAGTCGCTGTCTTATAAAGCTCCACTGTATAGTGAGATTAATTGTAAACGTGATTTAAAAAATTACATCCAAGACTGAATATGGAAAAATCTTAATATGCATGACTTCGCCTTTTTTTTTATTCAGTGTCATTTGTAAAAACTCGAATAACATAAGAGGAGCTGTATAAGAACTGACTGTACTTAGTGTAAGAGATGTGGAGATATATAATATGTTTTATAATTAAGCGCGTTTTGATTATAATAATTGCGCAAAGTCTTTCACTTACTAGGCGGGGCGAAGGAGTAGGCTGAGAGCCCTTCACTTGCTGGGGGTAATTAGGCTGAGAGTCCTTCACTTGCTGGGGGTAATTAGGCTGAGAGCCCTTCACTTGCTGGGGGTAATTAGGCTGAGAGCCCTTCACTTGCTGGGGGTAATTAGGCTGAGAGCCCTTCACTTTGCTGGGGGTAATTAGGCTGAGAGCCCTTCACTTGCTGGGGGTAATTAGGCTGAGAGCCCTTCACCTGATGTGGATCGGTAGGCTGAGAGCCCTTCACCTGATGTGGATCGGTAGGCTGAGAGCCCTTCACCTGATGTGGATCGGTAGGCTGAGAGCCCTTCACCTGCCTGGGGATGGGTAGGTAGGCTGAGATCACATCCGAGGAAGGGCAGATAGGATGCCAGCACTTGTCCGGGGAGGGGGAGGGGGAGGGGGGTTAAGTAGGCTGTTGTCCCTTCATTTGCCGGGGAAGGGGGGGGGGGAAGATGAGGTCGTTTCAGGAACAAACTGCCATCATTTTCCCTGGATCAACCCTGATTGCCTCCCGTTCGTCTAGCAGTGAATGACCCCTACGGGTTCAGCGCCTCTTGAAAATAATAATATTGAGCATTCCCTGAAAACCTATTATTGATTTCTCTTCGGAGGCAATATTTATTTTAATGATGTGTCGCGAGTCTCTGGTTACTTCAGAGGGCTGTATCTTGTTACCTGGTTTGATTTGTATTATAATTAATTTTGGTACACACTTTAAAATTGTTTGGTTTGTTTCAGATTTACCAATGTTAACATTACTGTGTTTTATATTTCATATATATTTAATTTTACAAATGTTTTTATTAGGTTTGTAGTTATTCGCCTATCTTCTTATTTTCTTGAATCACATCTTTATTAATTTTTAACTAAAGTATCATGTGCTTGTCGCTTTGGTCATTCTCTTTATTGAAATACATAAAATAGCATTGGTATTGTTTCTTAATAGGCATTCTTGTTTTGTATATTTTATCCTTTTGAATAATCAAATAGATACCATATTCATTAATGTTAGTTTTATTACTGCATATCATTCGGTTAATATCCAGAAGTTTTATTTAGACCACTTTTTTTGCATTCTAATATAATCATGCTAACATTTTATTTTATTTTAAAATGAAACGTACATTAAATATATAAGCAATTACTTGTATATACCATGACCGCTTTTTCTAATTTCAATCCCATTATTTAAATTGAGAATGTAGTCTTTTCAGGAATCGGTCAGAGAGATACTGTGTTTTTCCTTATTAGGGACTGTTGCTTGCTGCTCTAATATTGATTCATATGTAAAACTCGTTACTACATTTAGAAATTTAGTAAGTTTGTCCACACAAACCTCATGGTTCATTCAGTTTTTGTACTATAAATCCTCTGCCATAACCTTTTGTTCTAGAATTTACCAATACTGTAGACTCTACAGTTCTTGTAACCTGGTTACCTGGAGGTAACCTCCAGGTAACCAGGTAGTGCTTTCCTTAAGTTATTGCAACACTGAATAAAACTGAAATTACCCGTTCATTTTTTCCAATGGGGGATTATACACAGTTGCATCTTAAGTAATTTAACTTTTAAGATGCTTTCATACATTTGTGGTATCTTCACATTTTTTGGCAATACTGTATTGTTATTCCTTGTCCCTTTTTCTCTTATATCCCTTGTTAATTTTTTTTTATATTTTTTCCTAGACCGATTATATATATATATATATATATATATATATATATATATATATATATATATATATATATATATATATATATATATATATATATATATATATATATATATATATATATATATATATATATATATATATATATATATATATATATATATATATATATATTATATATATATATATATAATATATATATATATATATATATATATATATATATATATATATATATATATATATATATATATATTATATAATGTGCCGAATAGGCAGAACTTGCGATCTTGGCTTAAATAGCAACGCTCATTTTGCCATACAGGACAAGCGAAAATTTGTGTATGCAATAATTTCGCCAAAATCATTCTGAACCTAACGAAAAAAATATATTTAATTGTGTTTGTATTGTATTAAATTATTGTAAACAAATCTAAAATATACTTAGTAGGATTAGGCTAAAATAAATTGCTCGTGTTATAATAAGGTTAGGCAAGTTTTCTAAGATTCTTTTGGTGCAAAATTATAAATATTTACATTAACATTAAAGAAAAAAATATATCTCTAAAGGTATAAGAGAAAATTTTAGAAAGGACTTAATTTTAAATGAGTTCTTGCTAATTGACCAGTTTTACATATTCGGCACGACATTATATATATATATATATATATTATATATATATATATATATATATATATATATATTTTTTTTATTTTTTTTATTATCACACCGGCCGATTCCCACCAAGGCAGGGTGGCCCGAAAAAGAAAAACTTTCACCATCATTCACTCCATCACTGTCTTGCCAGAAGGGTGCTTTACACTACAGTTTTTAAACTGCAACATTAACACCCCTCCTTCAGAGTGCAGGCACTGTACTTCCCATCTCCAGGACTCAAGTCCGGCCTGCCGGTTTCCCTGAATCCCTTCATAAATGTTACTTTGCTCACACTCCAACAGCACGTCAAGTATTAAAAACCATTTGTCTCCATTCACTCCTATCAAACACGCTCACGCATGCCTGCTGGAAGTCCAAGCCCCTCGCACACAAAACCTCCTTTACCCCCTCCCTCCAACCCTTCCTAGGCCGACCCCTACCCCGCCTTCCTTCCACTACAGACTGATACACTCTTGAAGTCATTCTGTTTCGCTCCATTCTCTCTACATGTCCGAACCACCTCAACAACCCTTCCTCAGCCCTCTGGACAACAGTTTTGGTAATCCCGCACCTCCTCCTAACTTCCAAACTACGAATTCTCTGCATTATATTCACACCACACATTGCCCTCAGACATGACATCTCCACTGCCTCCAGCCTTCTCCTCGCTGCAACATTCATCACCCACGCTTCACACCCATATAAGAGCGTTGGTAAAACTATACTCTCATACATTCCCCTCTTTGCCTCCAAGGACAAAGTTCTTTGTCTCCACAGACTCCTAAGTGCACCACTCACTCTTTTTCCCTCATCAATTCTATGATTCACCTCATCTTTCATAGACCCATCTGCTGACACGTCCACTCCCAAATATCTGAATACGTTCACCTCCTCCATACTCTCTCCCTCCAATCTGATATTCAATCTTTCATCACCTAATCTTTTTGTTATCCTCATAACCTTACTCTTTCCTGTATTCACCTTTAATTTTCTTCTTTTGCACACCCTACCAAATTCATCCACCAATCTCTGCAACTTCTCTTCAGAATCTCCCAAGAGCACAGTGTCATCAGCAAAGAGCAGCTGTGACAACTCCCACTTTGTGTGTGATTCTTTATCTTTTAACTCCACGCCTCTTGCCAAGACCCTCGCATTTACTTCTCTTACAACCCCATCTATAAATATATTAAACAACCACGGTGACATCACACATCCTTGTCTAAGGCCTACTTTTACTGGGAAAAAATTTCCCTCTTTCCTACATACTCTAACTTGAGCTTCACTATCCTCGTAAAAACTCTTCACTGCTTTCAGTAACCTACCTCCTACACCATACACTTGCAACATCTGCCACATTGCCCCCCTATCCACCCTGTCATACGCCTTTTCCAAATCCATAAATGCCACAAAGACCTCTTTAGCCTTATCTAAATACTGTTCACTTATATGTTTCACTGTAAACACCTGGTCCACACACCCCCTACCTTTCCTAAAGCCTCCTTGTTCATCTGCTATCCTATTCTCCGTCTTACTCTTAATTCTTTCAATTATAACTCTACCATACACTTTACCAGGTACACTCAACAGACTTATCCCCCTATAATTTTTGCACTCTCTTTTATCCCCTTTGCCTTTATACAAAGGAACTATGCATGCTCTCTGCCAATCCCTAGGTACCTTACCTTCTTCCATACATTTATTAAATAATTGCACCAACCACTCCAAAACTATATCCCCACCTGCTTTTAACATTTCTATCTTTATCCCATCAATCCCGGCTGCCTTACCCCCTTTCATTTTACCTACTGCCTCACGAACTTCCCCCACACTCACAACTGGCTCTTCCTCACTCCTACAAGATGTTATTCCTCCTTGCCCTATACACGAAATCACAGCTTCCCTATCTTCATCAACATTTAACAATTCCTCAAAATATTCCTTCCATCTTCCCAATACCTCTAACTCTCCATTTAATAACTCTCCTCTCCTATTTTTAACTGACAAATCCATTTGTTCTCTAGGCTTTCTTAACTTGTTAATCTCACTCCAAAACTTTTTCTTATTTTCAACAAAATTTGTTGATAACATCTCACCCACTCTCTCATTTGCTCTCTTTTTACATTGCTTCACCACTCTCTTAACTTCTCTCTTTTTCTCCATATACTCTTCCCTCCTTGCATCACTTCTACTTTGTAAAAACTTCTCATATGCTAACTTTTTCTCCCTTACTACTCTCTTTACATCATCATTCCACCAATCGCTCCTCTTCCCTCCTGCACCCACTTTCCTGTAACCACAAACTTCTGCTGAACACTCTAACACTACATTTTTAAACCTACCCCATACCTCTTCGACCCCATTGCCTATGCTCTCATTAGCCCATCTATCCTCCAATAGCTGTTTATATCTTACCCTAACTGCCTCCTCTTTTAGTTTATAAACCTTCACCTCTCTCTTCCCTGATGCTTCTATTCTCCTTGTATCCCATCTACCTTTTACTCTCAGTGTAGCTACAACTAGAAAGTGATCTGATATATCTGTGGCCCCTCTATAAACATGTACATCCTGAAGTCTACTCAACAGTCTTTTATCTACCAATACATAATCCAACAAACTACTGTCATTTCGCCCTACATCATATCGTGTATACTTATTTATCCTCTTTTTCTTAAAATATGTATTACCTATAACTAAACCCCTTTCTATACAAAGTTCAATCAAAGGGCTCCCATTATCATTTACACCTGGCACCCCAAACTTACCTACCACACCCTCTCTAAAAGTTTCTCCTACTTTAGCATTCAAGTCCCCTACCACAATTACTCTCTCACTTGGTTCAAAGGCTCCTATACATTCACTTAACATCTCCCAAAATCTCTCTCTCTCCTCTGCATTCCTCTCTTCTCCAGGTGCATACACGCTTATTATGACCCACTTCTCGCATCCAACCTTTACTTTAATCCACATAATTCTTGAATTTACACATTCATATTCTCTTTTCTCCTTCCATAACTGATCATTTAACATTACTGCTACCCCTTCCTTTGCTCTAACTCTCTCAGATACTCCAGATTTAATCCCATTTATTTCCCCCCACTGAAACTCTCCTACCCCCTTCAGCTTTGTTTCGCTTAGGGCCAGGACATCCAACTTCTTTTCATTCATAACATCAGCAATCATCTGTTTCTTGTCATCCGCACTACATCCACGCACATTTAAGCAACCCAGTTTTATAAAGTTTTTCTTCTTCTCTTTTTTAGTAATTGTATACAGGAGAAGGGGTTACTAGCCCATTGCTCCCGGCATTTTAGTCGCCTCATACGACACGCATGGCTTACGGAGGAAAGATTCTTTTCCACTTCCCCATGGACAATAGAAGAAATAAAAAAGAACAAGAGCTATTTAGAAAAAGGAGAAAAACCTAGATGTATGTATATATATATATGCATGTGCGTGTCTGTGAAGTGTGACCAAAGTGTAAGTAGGAGTAGCAAGATATCCCTGTTATCTTAGCGTGTTTATATATATATATATAATATATATTTATACTATATATATAATATATATAATATACTATATATATAATATAATATATATATAATATACTATATATATAATATAATATATATATATATACTATATATATATATATTATATATATATATATATATATATATATATATATATATATATATTTTTATTTATATATATTTTTATATATATATATATATATATATATATATTATATATATATATATATATATATTTATATATATATATTATATATATATTAATATATATATATTTATATATATATATATTTATATATATATATATATATATATATATATATATATATATATATATATATATATTATATATATATATATATATATATATATATATATATATATATATTATATATATATATATATATATATTATATATATATATATATATATTATATATATATATATATATATTATATATATATATATATTATATATATATATATATATATATATATATATATATATTATATATATATATATATATATATTATATATATATATATATATATTATATATATATATATATATATATATATATATATATATATATATATATATATATTATATATATATATATATATATATATATTATATATATATTATATATATATATATATATATATATATATATATATATATATATATATATATATATATATATATATATATATCAGCTTATTAAATCTTTTCCCTAAGTTTTTATATTTACAAAAGGATTTTTTTCTCCAATTTCTTTTCGGATCCAGTCATATTGCTTTATATCGTAAAATGTTTAAAGCGCTGTCTGTCTGCTATGTTCCAGTGCCTTAAAATCTTTCCAGTAAATCTTAACTATGTAGTCTCCTCAACACTTAGTTTTCATGATAATCTACAATATTTTTACACGCCTCAAGGGAGGTTCCTAGACGCTGGTAAGGGGCTCTTGATCTAGGGAATTGGATCTGTGCTCCAGTTCCCTGAATTGAGCCTGAATACCTTGCAGACCCCGAACAGGCGCTGTGTAATCCTACGGGTTTAGCGCTCCCCATGATTATAATATTATAATTAATAGTGTTTTTACAAAATCTTGTACATTATTACACTGATTTTGAGGACTCAGGTGTAAACATAAATATATATTTCATTATGTAAGTTTAACCTGAGTTAACCCAATGTCATATTAATGCTTATCTAATCCAGTGGCATAGTTATTTAAATTTTGTACCATATTTTGTTAATATGGGTCAGGAAAGAGTTGATTTCATAGTGAAGTTATTTACCTGGAGCAAGACGAGAACCTTAATATTACTAATAACTGTTACAGCTTTGCAGGTAAGTGGATGCACAGCTCATCGAGGGACGTGACTCACCATCTGGCAGGTACGTGCACATAATTTTCCATGTAAACAGCGCCTTAAATTTGCTGCTTAGTGACACTACGTGATTGGGGTCGTCTTTCCCAGCATAGGCCAGGCATAAATACCCCAGTGTTGGTTGTGTAAGACAATAACCCAGTTCCCCCCGATTGTGGATTGTGTAATCACACTAATCTGGTCGATATTACGGAATTGAGAACACGGTATTGTGAAAATTTTCGTACATTTCTGCGGCTTTATTAATTGGGCACTATTTTTTTAAGTTTATACTGTTACTGGCCTTGACATGGCTCTGTAACCCATTTCGCTTTTTATTGCTGTATAGTCAGTCTCTGATGACTGAACGTACTGCAAGTACAGGAAAGTTGCTCTCTTTCTGTAATATGTTGATTTTGGTTGTCTTGGTTAAATCGTCAGTGTTTTAATCACTATTATGCTTGCAATATTTAGGAAAATGTGGAGAATGTAACCAAATTATTTTAAATTCCAATGGATATACGGTGGCCCGTGGCCTGGTGACAAAAGCTCTCCACACGGTGAGTTTTTGGGCTCGATCCCCTGCGAGGGTTGAAACACTGGGCATGTTTCCTTACACCTGTTGTCTATAGTCACCCATCAGTATAAAATGGGTACCTGGATGTTAGTCGACTGGTGTGGGTCGCATCCCGGAACAAAATTGACCTAATTTGCCCGAAATGCTCTGCATAACAAGCGGCTTTCTATATAGTGGTATGTCATTAATGTCAGCTAGACTGTATACCTTGTATATGTACTTGTAGAAATAAATAAATTAAATTTTAATACGCCTTTTACATAGTTAAGATACCTGTTTTTAGCTTTTATATGTAAATATTATCACAAGGACCCCAATGGAAATAAGTCACTCCAACTTTTTTGGGTTATCCTAGGTTTTCTACACATATGCTGCTATGTATGACAGTCAGTGTATTAATATTTGTAGAATTATCGACAATATGTTAAGTAAAAGGACAAAAGTACAACTAATGTGACATTTTGTGGCAACGTTTCGCTCTCCAGGAGCTTGACAAAGCTCCTGGAGAGCGAAACGTTGCCACAATAAAATGTCTCATTAGTTGCACTTGGGTCCTTTTACTTAATCAGTGTACCTGTGTATACCAGAATAAACTTAAGTTCGTCATTGAAGACCTTTGTTTAGCAGAAGTTTGTTTTCTCTGTGGCAAGTTAGCCTCACAGAAAATAGTTTTTACTTAGGGGAAACTGTTAATAATTCGTTTAAGTACGTAAGTTTTTTTTAAGCAGCAAATATATTAAGGTACAGGTGCACAAATTACAATTATCATGCATAGTGTAAATTACCTAGCATAACCCAAGAAAGTCGTATATATTTACATAATAAATTATGTAGAATTTAACCTTGGTGTCTTTGATTTTTTTTTTGTATTACGTAGACATGAACAATGTCTCATTCTTTACCATATGCACGATATGTAATGATGGTTCGGATTTTTAACCCGGAGGGTTTGCCACCCAGGATAATCCAATAGTTGATGCGTCATCGAGGACTGTTTTGTTCCATTTTGGTCCTAAATTCTTGTCCCTCAGATGCACCCCATAACAGCCGGCTATAACCCAAGTACCTTCTTATTACGAAGTGAACAAAAACAGCAGGTGTAGGAAAACTTCCATTTCCACCCGCGCTGGGGATTGAACCACGGATACTCAGTATGAGGTGAATGCAAATATAAACACATATGCAGTATAATGTGATCCTTTATTGACTACGTTTCGCCCACACAGTGGGCTTTTTCAAGTCACAAACAGAACTACCTGGGGTGGAAGGAACGCGAGTATTTATAGTCCTGACTATAAATACTCGCGTTCCTTCCACCCCAGGTAGTTCTGTTTGTGACTTGAAAAAGCCCACTGTGTGGGCGAAACGTAGTCAATAAAGGATCACATTATACTGCATATGTGTTTATATTTCCATTGTGTCGGTATTTTATACCATTTATTTCCATGAGGTGAATGCGTTGCGTTATGCCTTAGTGTTTACCTGGAGAGAGTTCCGGGGGTCAACGCCCCCGCGGCCCGGTCTGTGACCAGGCCTCCTGGTGGATCAGAGCCTGATCAACCAGGCTGTTGCTGCTGGCTGCACGCAAACCAACGTACGAGCCACAGCCCGGCCGATCAGGAACTGACTTTAGGTGCTTGTCCAGTGCCAGCTTGAAGACTGCCAGGGGTCTGTTGGTAATCCCCCTTATGTGTGCTGGGAGGCAGTTGAACAGTCTCGGGCCCCTGACACTTATTGTATGGTCTCTTAACGTGCTAGTGACACCCCTGCTTTTCATTGGGAAATGGTGCATCGTCTGCCAAGTCTTTTGCTTTCGTAATGAGTGATTTTCGTGTGCAAGTTCGGTACTATTCCCTCTAGAATTTTCCAGGTGTATATAATCATGTATCTCTCCCTCCTGCGTTCCAGGGAATACAGGTTTAGGAACCTCAAGCGCTCCCAGTAATTGAGGTGTTTTATCTCCGTTATGCACGCCGTGAAGGTTCTCTGTACATTTTCTAGGTCGGCAGTTTCACCTGCCTTGAAAGGTGCTGTTAGTGTGCAGCAATATTCCAGCCTAGATAGAACAAGTGACCTGAAGAGTGTCATCATGGGCTTGGCCTCCCTAGTTGTCTATACTTCAATGCAAATTGAAGCACATGACCAATGAAATGAATATATCAGATCAGTGAGTTAACTTACCTTTTTATTTATCAGGTCATGAGGGCACATGTTTTGGGCGTGTATATATATATATATATATATATATATATATATATATATATATATATATATATATATAATATATATATGCAAAACAACCACTCTGAAAGAATAGAGAAATTCCAAGCGCTTTCGTGACTAGTCACATTATCAAGGAACTATGATAATGTGAGTAGTCACGAAAGCGCTTGGAATTTCTCTATTCTTTCAGAGTGGTTGTTTTGCATATTCTGAAATCACCTGTTTACTGTGATCTTATTGCATATATAGATATATATATATATATATATATATATATATATATATATATATTATATATATATATATATATATAATTTTAACGAGTCGACCGTCTCCCACCATATATATAATCATATATATATGATTATATGATTTTGGATAACCTAGTAAAGTAAAACAGTTTGATATATTCCCATTGGGATTTTTTTTTATTCCTATGGCTTAGTGTCTTGAACTTATGTAAAACTATATTAATAGCACAATCCATTTAAAATCGCGGTTATTACGGAGAATAGCTGTTCGGTTTTTCTGAAAACTTTCCACTGTTAAATATGTTGTGAAATGGTACCATTACATTGGCCTTTCTTTTTTGCAATCTATCCTAAAGACAAGGTACTGGATGCTCTAGAAGACAAACAGAATGCAGATGTAATATACACAGACTGCAAAAGCCTTTGACAAGTGTGACCATAGTGTAATAGCACACAAAATGCGTGATAAAAGAATAACAGGAAAAGTCTGCAGATGGATCTATAATTTCCTAACAAATAGAACACAAAGAGTAGTCGTCAACAGAGTGAAGTCTGAGGCAGCTACGGTGAAAAGCTCTGTTCCACAAGGCACAGTACTCGCCCCATCTTGTTCCTAATCCTCATCAGACATACAGGGCTGCAGAAAACAATATGAAGTTCAATGATGAGATTTTCAATTATTCTGATATGGAAAGCGTGAGGAAGTTAAAACTTCATCGGAGTATAAAACAAATTCCAACCACACAATAGAGCGAAAAACTAATGTCAAAGACCTGAGAGTGATCATGTTAGAAGATCTCGCCTTCAAAGGATCATAACATTGTATCAATCGCATCTGCTAGAAAAATGACAGGATGGATAATGAGAACCTTCAAGACTGACACACTCTAGGTCGCTTGTTCTATCTAGGCTGGAATATTGCTGTACACTAATAACACCGTTCAAGGCAGGTGTAACTGCTAATCTAGAAAATGTACAGAGAACCTTCACGGCACGCATAACTGAGAAACCACCTCAGTTACTGGGAACGCTTTTAGTTCCTCAAGATGTACTTCCTAGAACGCAGGCGGGAGAGATACGTGATTACATACACCTGGAAAATCCTAAAGGGACTAGTACCAAACTTGCGCACGAAAATCACTTCCTACGAAAGCAAAAGACTCCGCAGACTGTGCAACATCCCCCCCCCAGTGACAAGCAGGGGTGTCACTAGCACGATAAGAGGCAACACAGTAAGTGTCAGGGGCCCAAGACTGTTCAAGTGCCTCCCAACATACATCAGGGGGATTACCAATAGACTCCTGGCTGTCTTCAAGCAGGCACTGAACAGGCACCTACAGTCGGTACCTGACCAGCCGGATTGTGGTTCGTACGTTGTATTACGTGCAGCCAGCAGTAGCAGCCTGGTTGATCAGGCCCTGATCCACCAAGAGGCCTGGTCACAGACCGGGCCGCGGGGGGCGTTGATCCCGGGAACTCACTCGAGGCATACTCCAGGTAACGTAACCTATCATGATTTGCGCCTTATCTATGTTAGGTTTGGTCAACTTGGGTTTCATTTGGTTTCATTGGCCCAGAATGTCAATTTCATAACCCCTTGCCTCAGATCAGCAGCTTTTCATCATATTTATCAAAATCGCTTTTCACTCTTTCATCTATATATTAAATGTAAGACATTGGTAGCCCAATTCTTTTCACATGTTACCATGGAAGACTTCTAAAATTGTATAATGCACCGAAATAACCTTATAGGATATGTAGCTGAATCCCAACCCGGTTTACTTAACACTAAAAACGAAAAACACACAGAATTACAACCCAGGACTTGAAGTGAAACCTCAGAATACTGACAAGTGATACCATTCAAGAATATTGCATACTCATTTTCTTAGAATGAAACCAATTAGAGGTGTAAATTAAGAGTTTCGCATATAGTTCCTAAATTAAAATATCCTATTGTCCATGCAGTTATCAGTCATGTTTTAGGGAATCGTAATAAGTTTATTTAGGTGCACTACACAATTTTAGCTTACGTTTGTCTTGCATAGGAGATAATGTGCAAATCAATCAGGGAGATCCCAAAAAGTCTCTGTTGGAGTCCCTGCAATACCTATTTCAGTAAATATCAGTCATATTTAAAAATAAACTTGAGTAAATTGAATGCACGAAAATTAATTACATGAACATTAAAGTAACACAAAAAGTCAGTTGGATACAAGTTAAACAAATATTAGGTGTGCTAAGAACCACGGTCCTCCTTCCTTTCTGTAGCTTCGTTCAGAAGGTACTTTTATCTTCATAAACTGGTTTACACTGTAACTGGCCTTGACATGATCGGGCAACCCTTTCCACTCCATTGCCTGTCACCTACTGTAGGTACTAGAAAACTATTCCTTTCCCTAGTATCATTTTGGCTTTGGTTCCTACCCTTGATAAAATTTGCTGCAGGTTATTCTGGGCACAGAGTAATTTTGTATACATGATTAAGCATCAGGTGCTATCTATTACAATAAGGATTTCCAGTTGTAATTAATCCTACAGATACAAATCTTTATTTCAAAATCACTGAAGATCCACTGGATGCATAGTATGTTATCTTGGATCCAGGCCTAGCATGACTCTCCATCTTCTGGGTAATTTATAGTTGGTCTAAAGTTTTGTTTTTCAGAGCAGAGTACCCTTAAGAACAAGAATCTACATAATATTATATAAAAGCTAGACTAGAATCCTGCGAACCTGTGCAGGTACGCACTACACTGATTAATAAACGAACCTTACCTGGCATTAGCACTTTTGTATATATACTCTACATTGTTCACATGCATGGATCGACAGGTATTCCTAATTATTTCACCCAGTCTGCTGATAGGCTCCCTGTTAGAGTACTGTACATTAAAAGTAAACTTTAGTTTACTTTTTGTGCTTCTGTTTTTTCCTAAGTCCAGCGACAGTTTAACTACTGACCATTTACTGTAAAGGACTAGTTCAGTGACTGTACATTAGGTATATCTTTGGGTCTTTACTGGAGACTAAGAGCGCTCGGTCAATCACGTAAAAGTTCACACTTAACCTTAATGGGCATTTACATAGCACACAATTTGTTTCCTGTCGCTCAGATAATACGTATTCCAGTCTTGAGATCTTATGCCGGTAGCTTGTGGTTTCTTACATAATACGCTGTGGTTCCATATCAAATTGCTTTTGTAAGTATGGTCACCATACCTGAAAAATATCTCATTTACATTTGGGTTCTCAAGTAATCCATCAGATTAATGAGGGTATCCGTTGAATAAGATTTTGAAACATGATGGGCAACTATGTAGGATGTTATTGTCATTCAGATAGTAAACTACTTTATGGTACACTATTTTTTTCTATTTTTTGGACGAGCTGAATATACTAACAGGCCAAGAAATGCTGACACTATTTTTCTTGGAAATGGGAGCGACTATGGCTGCCTTGAACCCATCGAGCATGGTACTATAAGGACTGGTAGTTCGGAGGTACCATCTTTCAGGAATTTGGCTGCTATCTGGTCCGGCTTGTAGTTGTGTTTAACATAATTCTTTTCGTCCAAAAAAAAATCGTAAGATACCCCTAATAGTGAAAACTTTAGGGTGACTGCTTTAGTACTGTTGTAAATTTTAACAATTGGCGTCTTGTTATTTTATCTAATTGGCAATTTACTATTGCAGAACAAACGTTTACCCCGTCATGTTAGTCATCTACTAACCAAACAGTGAAGACCTGTTAATGGTTTGTATGTAACACTAAAAGTTAGTTATATCTTAAGGCAGTCATTTCTCTTTAGTACTAATCTGGTGAACCGAGGGAGAGATATAGAACATAAAACTTTAATATTTTGTAGGAAACAATGTATAAAATTTACAGAAGTACATTCATAAGTCTAGGTACAAACCTCCGTTGGTAGAGTATGGAGGATGTCCCCCACATAAAGCCGGGGGGAAATACGACTGCTACCTGCCGCGTTAAGAGAAGATATCAACTCAAGATAAAAATGAGGCAACAAATACAAGATCCATAAAAGGAACAAAGACAGGACCAGCCATACAAAGCATAAAACACTCCTACCACTAACCAAATATGCAGTGTATTAGAACGGTGTACTCACAAGTTGGTCATGATTATGCGAGGGGGTAGAGACTTCAACGTCAACACTCTCGAGACCAACTCACTGCTTATCCGTGGCTAACCCACGATCTAAACACGGGTGACCTGACTACCAGGTCAGGACTTGCCCTTAGGTGGTGACTTGCCCTTAGGCAGTCACGAATAATAAGCAATTAAATCATAATGAGGTGCTTACCTTCACTACTGTATTCATACCTAGAGTATAAAATAAAACTCACTAGTAATACATACTCATGCAATGAATATGTATAAAATATAGTCGTATTTACTGATTTGATGCACCAGTTTAGCACTAATTTTGTGTTACACAATAGTGAACAAATTACGTACATCACTAGGCACAGTATTCTTTGCTGATGTGTAACCTCTTCCCTCCCCCCTTCCTACACTTTAAAGTTGTAAGAGCTTCGTAAGAGGCTCTTACAATAGAAGATTCCTCTTTACAGTGCATGGAAGCTTAAGCCCAACAGGTAACATAAGATAACTCGGACTCCTCCATGGCCATGCTTCCAGGAATCTGGTGATGTCGACTGTGGGGCTGCAACTAATGTAACGTGTGAGGGAGATAGCATACCACCACCCAATGACACTCGTTTTACGGCAGATATTTGTATACTGCCGCCTCCTTCCAGACACGCATTCGCTGAGAACAAAAGTTATGGACTAGCCTTCAGCGGCACAATTGCTGTTACCTGGAGTTTACCTGGAGATAGTTCCGGGGGTCAACGCCCCCGCGGCCCGGTCTGTGACCAGGCCTCCAGAATTTAAGTCTAGTAATTAAATGTTAAATGAATCCTAATTGAAAGGGCTATCCCCTCAACTGAACCTAGGTGAATCTTAAAAGGTTAAAACTTACAGTAAAGAACTGGGAAGCCTTTACATTTAAGTCATTATCAAAATTAAAATGCCCTATGGGAAGCATTATGCCTGTTGATACAGGCAAGTTGGGGCTAATTTAAGTAAATGAATACAGTAGGTGAGGTAATAGCAAGTTGTTTGATAAATGAGGCGAACAGCATCTTGTCTTCGGTAGTCAGAGAAGCCATCAGACATCTCTGGGCCCCCGTAGATGCACGAATGTGTACCAAACTTCTTTAAACTGGATTAGTCTGCACTAGTTGTTGTGAGTGCTAGGTACCTTGGTCACTCAAGAGGAAGGAGTAGCGATAGTCCATCACTGAGGCATCCGATAGAGGTAGAGGTACAGAGGGGTATAGCACAGGTTGAAACTGCCTTCTCTGCTCCACCTAACACAAGGGTACTCTTAACCCACTGCGCTGCGTAACGCATCCATTTAAATCTGTGAATATACTAAAAGGATGGATTAAGTACTCTTCTACATATCCTATTACTGCAACAATTATGACCCAGTTTATTTTATTTACAAATGAGATACCACGGCACTTATTTTTAATTAAAATCAAGGCCGAGACAAGCTGTCTACTAGTAAGTTGAGGGGTGACCTTTAATATGTGAAATACTGCTAGGAAAAGGTTGGATGCGTAAAGACCACCGCATAATTCTAGCATTCATTCTTCATGGTCTTAATATAAGTCAGCGGGTTTGGCACACTGGTTGTAAGAGTTAGTCTTAAAGAGACAAAGTTTTTAGGGAGTTCTGGTAGCTATTGGAGTTGTCTGAGGTTATGGAAGAAGTGTCAAAGACCGGTGGGGAAGGATGTGGGGGTGGAGAAACGTGGGAAACTTAAGAGGAATTATTATGGGGGAGCGTTAAACCCATAGGGATTATACAGCGCCTGTGGGGAGGGGGAGAGAATGGAAAGCATTCAGGTTTAATTCAGGGAATTGGAACACAGATCCAATTCCCTAAATCAAGAACCCTTTACCAGCATCAAGGAACCTCCCTTGAGGGGTAAGAAGATGAAGAGTAGACGAAGATGCAGGAACATCGGAGGCTAAATATTGGGATGGTAATGGCAAGATGTTTAAACAAGGTGCTGTGGGTGCCGGGAATCTGGATTAGAGCCATGTTGTAGCCACCTTTGGAAAAATTAATCTAGTCACTGCCGTAGTCTAGGATATATCCTCTTTTTTCTCTCAGACAGTATATTTTGCTTTCTCAAGAAACCTGGGCATTAGCGAGAACATAAAAGGTGTGCTTCTCTGCAGTTAAAGCAGATGAGGGAGAGGTCTTATTTATCAGCATCTGCACAGCAGCGGCCTGGGCAGTCTGCTGGTGATCTGTAATATTTGGCCGGAAGTTCCCTAACTGGTAAACACTGTCTCTCTATATAAACCGAGGATAAAAGGTCTTGGCAATAGAAGGTTTGGTTTAGCTGCATTGCTTGAAGATTGAGACACTTATGCAGCATATGGGAATCTTTATTCAGGAAACGTTTCGCCACACAGTGACTTCATCAGTCCAATACAAAGAGGAAGGCGTAAGGAGAGTAGGAGTATGAGGTAATCAGTCCATCAGCCTGGAGTCGATGTGTTCAGTCCATCAATCATTCTACAAGATTGATGGACTGAACACATAGACTCCAGGCTGAGGGACTGATTACCTCATACTCCTACTCTCCTTACGCCTTCCTCTTTGTATTGGACTGATGAAGCCACTGTGTGGCGAAACGTTTCCTGAATAAAGATTCCCATATGTTGCTTAAGTGTCTCAATCTTCAACTTGTCGGTTTTTCAAACCATTCATCACAGCTGCATTGCTTGGATAGCTTCTCCGCTTTCTGGCAGTTTTCTGCAGTGATGATAGGGAGGTATTGAAGCTTCAGTTGCTCGTTGTGTATTAAACAGTAACGTGGGGAATGAAGACAGTTACACAGCTTGAACTGAGGAAGACATGTGTATTGTAACTGGGACGTAGTCAATAGTTGATAATGGGAAAGGTGATTTGCATCATATCTGTGACATTTAAAAATTCTATTCTTAAGAATATTGAAGGATACGTTTTGGCTGACATCTCATGAGTGCCTTGCCAATACTATGGTATGTAAGGTAGTGTGTAGGGTTTTTTACTGGAAGGAAATAAATTTCGTCAAAGACTGTTTTCAAAATGCAGCTTAAGGGGAAAAAAATTTCTAGGTGTCGCGTTTCCTCAGGAAGTGAGCGACAAGGAACTTCAGTTATGGTAACAATATCGTCTAAAATGTATGAAAATCTTTTGGATGAGAGTTTCGAACCAATCTGCCCTCAGCTGTGCGAAAGATCCGAAAATGAAAGCTGAGTCATGGGAGAAGCCAGGATTATTGTCAAAGTATAGCAAAGGTTAAAGGTATCAAAAGGGTCAGAGTACGCTGATACCTAGACCAGGCAGTCGTCAAGGAAGTGAGTTTTTTTCTTTCCCTGATGCAAAGTATATAACCTAAGGCGACATTTGTTAAATAATTCCTAAACTGAATACAAAAGTTTTAAACTGACTAATTAAAGTTAATATAAAATTAAATACGATAATAGTCATCTCCCTGGAGGTGTATGTGTATATTATAAATTTATACACGATAGGGTTGGTTCTATTAACGGGATCCTGTGGAGAGACCATATAACTACTAAATTAATGTAATAGTAAGTAAGTAAGTAAGTAAGTAAGTTTATTCAGGTAAACACAAATACAGTTACATAGAATTATCATACATAGCAGCATATGTGTAGAGAACCTAGGATAACCCAAAAAAGTCAGACAGAGTGACTTATTTCCATTGGGGTCCTTTTACCTTATTATTATAGTATGAAGGTTATAATATTTTCTTATTATTCTACAATGAAGATAACATCTTATTATCATACTAAAAAGACTATCTGCTACACCAAGGTCATTAAGACTATCTACAATACGAGGGTCATTACAAGGAATAAGGTAAAATTTACACGTATGTTAGCTAAAAAATAGAAAATCATTCCCCTCCCTTTCTGTAGCTACATTCATCAGACACCTTTTGGCACTCTTCTTGAACTGGTTCACGCTATGACTGGCTTTGACATGTGCGGGTAGTCTGTTCCATTCCTTTATTGCTGTACAATAAAAGGTGTTTGAAGCCTGGCCACTGACTGTGGGTACTACAAAGTTGTGCTCTCTCCCCCTAGTACTATGATTGCTTTGGTTCCCAACCTTGACAAAATTGACAGCAAGATATTCTGGACATTGTTTGTGAGCAATTTTATAAACATGATTTAGCTTCAGTTGTTTTACTCTGTCTTCAACATTTAGCATATCCAACTGCTGTAATTCATCCTGGCCTACATGTTCTCTTGGTCCCAGCCCCAGGATGAATCTTACGATTTGTAATACATAATACTATAGACAATGGATCCATCTGTTACATAAAGACGTGAGTAATAAGAGTAAGTAGGCAGCTTGAGGTACGAGTATCGACCTTATACTAGAGTGACGTAAACTAAAGTATTTCAAGATGCACGGTGAGTTTGCTACCACCACTTCTGCTGTTCCCCGGCTGGTACAGTTGATATTCTCCTGGGCAGCAAACTCCTCACTCGAAGTCTCAGGACCATCTTCACTGAAGAACAGAAAGTCAAAGGATACAGGAAACACCCAGAGATCTTCGCGAAGATTATAGGACCCAGTGAAATGCTAAATACAACAGAAGGCAGGAACTGGAAACGGCTATTAGAGACTCGCCTAGATGAGGCAGCAGCAGTATTGCGAGCACCTCTTCAACCTTATCACTTTCGAGCGTGAATGTCAGTTAGAATCTGGTGATCGACTCTTGACATCTCATAAAATACAGGCTACCTATCAGTGTCAGCTGGAGACAGTGACACGCCAGAACGACCCAACAAACACTTACAGTAGCTTAAGCAATAATGGTAAACCTACCTAAATAAACATATCTAAGAGGCAATATAAACGTCATGCTTAAGTATTTTATCTAAATCACGCCAAAATAAGATATTGTATTTGGGTTATCCTGTGTTAAATTAAGATAATAAAAAATTGGTTAATAAGGAGCACCTATCTCAAATGATGAATCTTTTTTTAGATTAACCACTCGGCCTTCCCCTCCCCTCCCACTCACGTCTAGGCAAAAATCCCAGAATGTTTCAGCTTGAATTGACCCTTATGGGTTTAGCGCTTGATTTTGATTATAAGCATTCATCTTGAGTTAACGTCCCGAGAATCATTTGAGGCTAAGGTAACACGAGGTTCTGCTGTCTGTTCTTGACACTATCACAAATGCTCTTAAGAATTTTCGGAACAGAGATCAGAGGCCTACAATAATAACTGGAGGGCAATGGAAAATGTAAACTTGTTCCATGCGAAAAGCTGGTTAATAGAGGAGGTGTGGGTATCTAGCTTACACCAGCACAATAATTACACCTATGGAACAATAATACCACCACCACTGAAGCCATCCAGGCTCTGTCCTATCAACTCATTCCCATGCTGTTAACATATGAGAGGGAGACATTAAATAAGGTATAGGCAGTAATTAGTAAAAGACATAAAATAGTTTAAAGAACCTAAATGTTAAAGAGTGATTACAGTGTCATTAAACATGATTAAAGACAAAAGCAATACATGAAATTACTAGAAAGGGCATCTGCCAGTACTTTCAATTACCCCTTATGTGATTTATGTGAAAGGGCTAGATGTGAGCTGCCTATCTCGTGAGGTGGGCATTTTTTATTATTTATGGTATGAGTAAAGCTGATACACCTGAAAAGGGCATGAAGTGCCCACATACGTCTCATTTTTTTTTCTTAATGATAGAGATAATGCAAGAGCCTCTTTTTCCACTGGTGGCTTAGCTCTGCTAGTGCTACTTTAATTTCGTAGAGAAGTGACAGATGGGGTGTAGAGCCTCGTCCGTAGGTGACAACTACAACAAAACTCCGACACTCCTCCGTCACGTCTACATGGATAAAGAAGGCAGATCCATCTGTGGTCTGTGTTGAAGCGGTCAGGAGCCTTTTCAGGTTATGAAAGGGAAGATTACATTCCTCAGTGCACTTGAATATAAACTGAGCTGGTTCGTTCTTTAAATGGAACGGGTACTTGGGAGTAGCTGGGACAGAACCTACGGTAGTAAGCTCTCATGCCTCCTAAAAGGAATAATAGCGTTACGATTTTTGGGTGTTTCATAAACAGTTACGAATGCTTGCGAGACACTCAGGGCCAGGCGGCACCTGGCCCTGGGTGACATTTGGCCAGATAGCACCTAACCTTGCCCAACCATAAAATTCTAAGAACTGGAGAGTTACCTGACCGAAACCACGTTTGGCTAGGTTAATGGTGAAATGACAACTAGCTAACCGCTCAATTAAGGAACTTTGCTGACCCAAATGTTCAAGTTTCACTACAATATAGTCTAAATAAGTCTGCGTTATCTATATCCACAGTCACATGATTCCTGATGTGTTAAAACAAACTTGGAGCGTTTTGACATCTAAAGGGCATGACAAGAGTTGTATTGAACACTCGTAACAGTAAATAGAGATTTCTCTGGTAACTTTGGTCAGTGGCACCTGATAACACCATCTCAGTAAGTCAATATCTGGTTTCAGACACTAGCCTATGTCAATCATTAGTAGGGGATTTCCATCTGGACGTGTGGTGATAGATTTTCATGGTCAGTGGGCATAGATATAGGTGCTATCTGGTTTAAAAGGGCTCAATCAATGGTCGAGTAGGAAATTAGTTTCTTTCAGAGCTTGCTGCTTATCAGTACTCAGTACAGAGATAGTTTAATTACAGATACTCCTTGGACATCACATTCCCCAAGTGTGCATAGCTGTGGCACATCTTCGAAAAGACGCAGGAACTGTTACTAGGGCAGCAATATCAGTACTTTCCTTATCGGGTAAATTAAGCTGGAAAGTATCGAGTGAACTTGAACATATGTGAATTCTTCAGCCTCATTTCGATTCCACGAGTGTAATCAAGATGGTTTACAATGGCAATGATTACCACAGGATAACCGAAGCTGGGGGGATACAGTGGTACAACACTGAAGGTAGGAACAGCAGTGGTAGTATGACAGGCCTCTGGTGTGATTTGGACCTCTTCCCAGGAGTCCTGACGACATATTTATTCGCCTTGTTCTACCACTAAAGGCTCCTCATACCTAACATGAAAAATGATCTAGAACTAGCCTCTGAGCCATGACCAGGTCACCAGGCTCAATAGATACACTGCTGCCTTGAAATCTTGTTGCTCCATTCAATGCTGCGCGCCTTGTAGGTTTTGCACAGCAGCGAATGGTAGAAATTCTTTCCATAGTAGCTGCTGGAAAGGTGGAGCCGCTTCACCCAGGAAGGAATCATGACGTTCCGACAGACTCACAGGTAGTATGGCCGTAGATGTGCTCGAAGGGGCGGAAATCCCTTGCCACTTGCTCACTAGTAGAGCGAAACGTAGAAGTATCCCTCTCGTCTCAATCTTTCAGGTATGCTTCGGAATAGGACTTCGTCATTGTCTGCAAGGGCTGAGGCACCCTCTCAATGGCCGCTTGAGACGGAGGATAAAGGGTCGATAGAAAAAGATATACTAAGGTGTGATAATGCTTGACTAAAAACGTTCGACGCGAAGTTAGAACTTTTGTCTACCACCTTGAGTGGACCAACTTGAGAGAAATTAAGTGCACGGATGATGGCCCTTTCATTAAATTTTAGCATGGCCACAGCTTCAGGGTATCTGGGTACTTGTACAAAGGATGGTTAAGAGGTATTGATTGCCTGATTTGGTACGAAAGGACTCTCTCAATTCACCAATAACCTAGAAAACAAATTTCCGAACAGAGATGGATGTAGTGGCATTAGCTTACGTCCATGGGTGGGTTTGCCAAGCCGTTGGCACTTGTCACAGCTCTTCGCATGGTTGACCACATCTTTGTACATTTCGGTGAAATGCTTGGCAGTTTTCCCTAGGGTGGTTTTTATATGTCATGCCATAGGGCTGTTGTGTGCTAATTGCACCTGTGGTCAGAAGGACTTTCGCTACACTTCAGTCGTGAACAGAGTGACTGGTACTTGCACGAGTGATTTTAAGGGTATTTCCTCATTAGGACATTATCGTAGAGATAATCGTATGTGCTTAGCAGCATCTGTAAAGATATCAGTAACAATGTTCCGAATACATTAGTGAAATTTCACTAACCTGTTTCAAACCAGATTCTGCTTACTAAAGGTTGAAATAAATCCCTTCCTGGGGAAATAAGACGAGTGTGTGGATACCTTCATCACAAAAATTTTCAAACCTAGATCATCAGTCTCCCAAGAGGGTGATGAAGGTAAGGCAAGCCTGAGCATCTTCGCCATGGCTCGAGTAATAGCACTAAGTGGGAGTAAGGTAGAGGGGAAATATTCACCTTCAAGTTTTCCCTCTCTAAAATAAAAATGGCTAATTTTGCATACACAAATGGGAATGTCTAAGAGCCCAAAAGCCATTTACTCAGTGAAACTCTATCTCCACATGGATCTTATGTAACGCTGCCTTAAAGTCCTCCAACCAGTTGCATTTTTTTTTCCAAACCTTGTTTTGGTCTTGACTGGATCTCTGACAGTGTTGAGCATTTTGAGATAAAAGTCACCAAAATACTTTGTAGTGATGGCCGATTACCATTTGGTTGTGGAAGTAACGTTTTTGTGTATAACTGTGTGAGTTTTATTTTTTGTATGTCTTTTTGAAGTAGTTTATTACCTTGTATAGGATATAATTGATAAGTGCACCGCTCTGTCGTGTTGACTTTGGCTTCAGTATTGTGGCGTTGTTACTATTGGTTGCTCCTTTTTTTCCATATACTGTACAAGTTACCTTCGTGTGTGCTTTTGTTTTTTTGCAAAATGGCTACTTAAATTTAGTATATTACGTACGTAGTTTAGTTTCGACTGTTGTACGACTCCTGCGAATTTAGCGCTCCACCCTTGAATATTATACTAATGCATTTATTTTTTTCAGTAACACTAGCATTCATCCTCCTTATTGGCGATTACTTAACTATTTTCAGGTAAAATTTTAGACAACCACTAAATGTAGTAAGACTAATAAAAATCAGTAATCGATAAGTATTAGTTAAACTAACTGGATGATACGCATAGCAACTTAATGTCCCGCTACGATCGTGATAAGTAAGTTTATTCAGGTGTACACAAATACAGTCACATAGGTTATCATACATAGCAGCACATGTGTAGAGAACCTAGGTATTGTCTGATCTAGGATAGCTCTGGTTCTGAGAACACATAAGGAAGTGTATAAAGACACACATGTACCGTTCAGGGCATTGAGGCAGTTTCGCCACAGAGAACTAGAGTAAACAGTGTATGGCACATGAGATGAGCATAAGCAAAGCAGAGTAACAGAGGTAACATATTGGATAATCTTTAGAAATGGTTGCACATGTGAGTTTGGTAGGTCTCCTGTAGTGCTCCTTGATTCAGACGTGACGTAGGCTGGTATCTTCTAATGGCAGTGTCCAGGTTGGGTAGTAAACGGTTTTCTAAGAGTTTGGAAATACGGTAGAAACTGGATTTTTGTGGGATGGTGTTGGTTACTGTTATCATGGTGGCCTCTAAACACTGTCGATGGTAAAGGTTATTTTCATATATTAGTTTTCCTTCGTCGAATTTCAGGTGGTAGCCCTCTCACAAGGCCACTGACGATATGAATTGTCCCATACTATGCAGAAATTTTCTTGACCTCTTATACTGCCAACATCCCTGCCTCGCTCACCTGGCTGCCTTACATCGATGATATTTTGGTCATCTTGCCTAAGAGGCTCGACGTGTAGAGCATCCTCAACACTATCAACACCTGTCATGGAACCTACCATAACACTGACATTTGAAGAAAGACAACCACGTAACATTATTTGATGTGTTACTCCACACAGCTAAGGATAGATGCTTGTTCGGTGTACAGTGAACCTACTTACAAGATCGACTTGCTTGATATTTACTTCCATCATAATAGGAAAAAAAAAAAGGATGGGGGAGATTGGGGTCGTGATAAGATTCTCTATCAGGGCACATTGGATATGCAACTCAGTTCCTCGAAGAGGACTGTGAATACATTACACAAGATTTCAAACTGCTGCACTTCCCTCTTCGCTTCATCGCCGACTGCAGGAAAGGTGCAGCACGCATTCTCAACAGAAATAACGTTGACACTGCAGAGGAAACCAGTCTAATATATTGTACTATTTGGTAGCAACGTACCTTCAAACATGTCCCTGACAATGAGAGGTAGTCAGTTTAAAATAACTACTAATTCTTCGACCACTGTCAGAGATTTAGTAAGGAACAGATTGAAAACACGTCCAGCAGTGAAAGAATCTTGACATACCTTGTGGAGGGTGTGATAAGTATTTGGGTGAAAGAGCAAGATCCCAGGAACTATGACTACATGAACATATGCGTGCGTCCGTGACAGGAAACAAAGCTCATCCAGGGAGCAAGCAATTTCACCTTATAAAATAAGAAGCAAAACTAATAATACGTGAAAATGACCTACATCCAGTATTTAATGGTTGAGTGTGCTACTGGGGAAGAGTCCTGGTTATCAAGTTAAAAATTGATTATCTTCTCTCAAATATTTAATTTTACCTTTTGCCAGTTCTCTCACATTAAACAAACAGACGTCGTCCCTTCCTTGTCTAGTCCATGCTCATCCCTTTCAACCTCTCCTGAGTAATGCTGCGTCTTCTTCATTTAGTTTAATTTGTTTATTATGCACCCCATACCCATCCTGTGGGCGGTAGTCAAAAGATTACAGAGGTACATAATTGGTCCAGGGACTGGACTCCAAAGTTTTGATAGCTGAGCAAGTTACAGAGGTATTGAATTCACAATTTACAAAGGTAATGAACTCACAAATTACAAAGGTAATGAACTCCGGGTAGGTCTAGTCACAATCATGACAAGTTACAAAGGTATTTACAGATTACAGAGGTACGTAATGGATCCAGGGACTGGGCCCCAAAGTTTGGATGGCTGAACTAGGTACAAGGTAATGAACTCACGTCTTCTTCATCGGCACACATCCAACAATCAAAAACATTTCTTGTTTTAGAGTAATTCTTCAAGGTTGAACTTGTGTGGACTTTGCATACCACAGTAGCCCATCGATAATTTACTCCAACTCAAACTGTGAGATCTTCAGACAAGTGTACCGTTTCAGAAATAATAAAAAAAAATCGCCTAATGAAACAAAATTATCTCATTATTTTTGTTCTAGCGACATGATTCATGAGTGATTTAATCAGTGCTCTACACAGTTTTTCAAACTATGGTTCTCCTTTCAAACGCGGTGTTCCTTGCCTTGGCGAAGGGCACTTGATCCCGGGAACTGGAACTTCTCTCCCCTTCGGATTTAATCTCCCCCCAACTCTCCCCCCTCCCTCCTTTGGTTTCATTAGTAGAGATGTTTTCCTGTTTGTGAACTCCAAGACAGAAGGAAAACGAATCACCATGAGCCGAGTTTTTATATTAATGCTATACTTAACCGACAGGTAAATAAATCACCTGTGCAACATATGGAAATCTATACTGCTGTAACTTTTCGCCTGCTCAGCAAGCTTCAGTCAAATAAAGGTGACATTTAACCTGGGGATAGTAGACTTGGAGAGGTAAGTTTAAGGTATTCACTCCCTCAGCCTTGAAGATTACCGACCTGTCACAATATAATGTACATTATGTCACCACATGTTGTATGTTAGTGTCACCATGCATGGCTTGGTGGTCGCCGGCGCAACTTGAGAGGTTGTGCAGTTCACACTAGTTCTACGTAAGGACAATAACAAATGGTTTCTAAAAACATGAGAAGATACTTTATTTTTGTCTTAGTTAAACATACATTAAATTACCTCTTTGTCAATGACTAAATTCCAACAGTAAGTATAATTCCTGCCTTTCATGTCGCATGGTTTGTTACAAAGGGAATTATAGCACCAGGCCAGGGGACTGGGTACGGTAATAGTGATAGTACCAGGCTGGGGGGGGTAGGAATAGTAGTGGTACCAGGTTGAGGGATAGGAATAGTAGTACTAGGCTGGGAGAGGAATAGTAGTAGTACTAGGCTGGGGGACAGTAATAGTGGTAGTACCAGGCTGGGGACAGTAATAGTGGTAGTACCAGGCTGGGGGGACAGTAATAGTGATAGTACCAGGCTGGGGGACAGTAATAGTGGTAGTACCAGGCTGGACAGTAATAGTGGTGATACCAGGCTGGGGGACAGTAATAGTGGTGGTACCAGGCTGGGGGACAGTAATAGTGGTAGTACCAGGCTGGGGGACTAATAGTGGTGGTACCAGGTTGGGGGAATGGAATAGTGGTAGTAACAGATTGGCGGACAGGAATAGTGGTAGTGCCAGGCTGGATGACAGGTATAGTGGTAGTGACAGGCTGGATGACAGGAATAGTCGTAATGCCAAGCTGGGGACAGGAGTGGTGAAGTGCTAGGCTCTGGAAGGGGAGTACATAGATAGTGGTGGTGCCACGCTGGGGATGTGATGCAGGAACCAGGGTCAGACCGAGGGCTCACCATTCCTGCTTAGACTGAAAGTAGTGAGGGAGGGGAGTGGCGACATGATTGCTACAGGATAAGAGATTTTTGAAGGGAAGGGAAGGATGAAGGGGGGTGCTGTGTGCCACACTACTACATGGCACTAAGGCTTGGTATCTTGTGCATGTGGAGCACTTTCTTAACACTAATGATTTAAAACAGGCCTACGGCTTTCTGTGTTTTTTATTATTTTTTGGGTCACTACGTCAGATCTCTTAGTTAAATAGTATAAAAATACAGTTTGCTTTCGAGATAATTTTATAGAGTAAGCTGACTTTCTTTGAGCTGACGTCACCCCAGCTTCACTCAGCTTGGGGTATTGTTTATCTTTGGTAATTCTAGCTTTCCCAATAGTCATCGTGCAAACTATTTACAGCTGTAGTGAATACTTTGCTTCTCTTGCAGTAAACGTGTTGCTCACCAAGGGAAGTTTAGGGAGTAGGAAAGTGAAGTGGATTATGTTTAGGAAAATTTACATATCAATTCTGCCTTATTTAGACAATCTGTAGACGCCAAGTGTTAAAGTGCAGATTCCTGCCTCAATATCTGAAGTCCTGGAGTGTGAGACAACTTGCATAGAATTATGCGCACAAACACAAGCTGAAAGACCAAGTCGGGTGACTCTTCTCTCATAAATAAATATTTTATTTTCCCAAGTTGAGTGTATTTTTATTTTCAGTGATACTAACTGCTGGTCACAAACACTTCGATAATCAGTAACTCTTTGGCATTGTAAAAATAATATATTTACAAAATATGAGCCAAAAATCAGAAACATTGTTTTATTTTTTTTATATAACCAGCGGTTTTAAGTCTATCTTGTAAAAAGTTGTGAAATGCAATTTGGTTCTGGATAACATATACTATTTGACTAAGACACAATATAGGCAAAAATCGCTGGTGCTATCACAATATTTTGCATCAGTTGGTCCCAAAGGTCGCATGAATAACATTTTTTTTTTTAAGGTTTCATTTCCTTATCAATCGGCTGCACACCGACGAATACGGACAGAGGTTTATATTTTTATAGAATTTACAATAGCATCACCTAAACGATAGTTTCATTGGAACAAAGTTGGGGCCAGAAACTGGAGGCAGAGGACGAACCACTAAGAACTAAGCGCTAGTGGTTGGCTATACTGATAGTGGTACACTGCTTGAATAACCTTAAAAGCTGTGACTGGCTCCCAACTCTCACCAAGGAGGGAGGGGGAGGACTTTTATTGATCCAGAACGAACTCTACTAATCTATTTAATAATAACAATAATGGTGAGAGAAGGCGAGGGATCTATGAGGTGATGCTCAAGACAGTTGAAAGCGGAGAGGGAGACCAGTTCTTCACTGCTGTACACGGCTACAGATATAAAGGCACAGTGTGAACGCCCAGCCACATCATATCCGTGCACCACATATGTACAAATATATTTACCACAGAAAACCTCTGCGGTGCCCATATAGACAATAATTGAAACGATGAAATTCTGAGGACATTATATGAAGACACTTTTTTTTCTCTAGTTCACAAAACACATTACATCCTCATTCGTACAATTATTTTTAAATTTATCAGTCACATGTATAGTAAATGTTTACTAAACAAATATTCACACAATATTTCTTGGCATTAAAATCGGCTCTAAATAGGAAGAACATTAAAATAACCTAATCAATATACCTCAGTGTCACTAGTTCACCATGATAAATAGAACTGACTTAAATTTACTTTGGTTCGATGCTAACTGACTAGTCCCTAACTGTGTGACGAGTAACTAAGAAATAGAAATAAGCCACATCACTGGTCGTCTCAAGCCTTGACCGCACGTATTACACTGGAACTCCTGGTCTCATTGGCCATCTGGCCAGGCCACCACCAGCTGTCTGTTCACATTACAGACTTGATTTTCCATCTGGTTCTGCGTCCATAACAAGACTGGTTTAGTTAATGGTCTCTACGTTCACAGAATCAGGCGTTCCACAGAAACTTCTAAACTCTCAGGGTTGGTGTTCTACGTGAATGCCCATTAGAATTGAAGACTGTTCCACAAGGAAGCCTCTAGATTCGTTGTATGGAAGCACTTAGTCTAGACCCCACTCAGTGCTTTTCATGGAATCATAGACCCACAGACTGTTCCATATGGAGGCCTCAACACACGTGTAACACGAAGTGCTCCCGAGTCTAATCTTTGGAACTGCACTAATAGCCAACAGTTTTCCATGGATAACACAAAAACCCAGTGTGAGATTCTCACACTTTAGCTGCTAGTCCATGTTAATATTCCACATGGACATGGAGCCACAGAGTCAGAGTTCTACACTGAAACCTTAACAGCTTAAAGCGTGAATTCTTGAACAGAGCCGACTTGGACCCTTAAGTTTCCAGGTTAATACTGAAGAGTTTGTACATGAAGAGTGACTAATGTCATTATTGTGAGACCATCTGTTGACCAATCACGGCTTTACGACTCTGCCTACATAGGACAAAATGTGTGTATCTGAATCATCTCATTAGTTTGTCTTTCAAGCTTATGAAATTACTGTGGCAACATCATACCTGTGGCTATCTGTGCCATAGTTCTTGATATTGCTGCTTTACGTGGTGCATGTATCTGTGCCCTGACTAAATCTTATTGTGCTTGCATTATGACTACTTGTATTTTATAATATGTTTTGGATACACATTTTCTGTCCGTGTAGGACATCTGTGACTTCCAGGACGTGTGTCATGCACGTGCCAAGGCTTGCGTCATGGATATACAACTGTAATTACAAGTACTAAGCAACTATCTTTCTACTCTACTATTCTTTTGACTGTTAGGGCCTTTTATCATACTGACGTGACTCCTAAACTTAATGAGACTGACTCAACACGAAATTAAAAAAAAATCAGGCAAGAAACTTCGTCAAGTCTCCAAAGGAGATTTCACAGTTTCAGAAAAAGAAGGCATTTGATATAAGTTCATAAAATAAAATAATGGGAAAATTTCCATTGCAATGCCTTCATAGTTTCCGTGTTTACAATATCATAGGGCCAGTAATCCTTGTGCCGTAACCTCCCGGTGTCTGGCACCTAGATATAAGACCTTAAAATGATCAGGTCACGGGTGAAAGCGAATCAAGCTGACCATGCACTTGAGTGTACATCACATATCTTCATAATGACATTCTTATGTTGGCAGTTGAGCAATGCGCTGTACAGTCTCTCAGGTATTTACATGATCATTGTTGCACTGTATAAGCACATTGATGCAAGTAGCTGTGTAGTACATTTACACGTGGAATTAATACACATTGACTATTTTGGTTCTTGTCTGATTTGTGCACCAAACAAGATAACAATGTATACCAAGAGTGCTGTGTGGTGAGTACAAAGATCGCTACGCACACTGCAGTGGAACCTATAATAGGGAAGGGGCAACCTTTCACCTATAGCAGTGTGTTAATACTTGGAGTAGATTCGCTCGAGACTTCAGAAGGTGTGTTATTGTTGCTCATGCTTTCGTTGTTGTTGTTGTGGTTGTCGTTGTTGTTGTTCTCTGAATCGGTGTGGAGCGGGAATGGCTGCGGTGGTGGAGGAGGAATGTGCTCACAGTTAGGATGGACGGACTCCCGGTGTCGTCGAAGATCCACTTTCCGTTGGAAAGCTTTCTCGCATAAGCCACATGCAAAGGGTTTGTATCCTGTGTGCTTCCGCATGTGAGTGATGAGGTTGGAAGACTGACTGAACGCCTTCCCACACACCACACACTTATGAGGCTTTTCACCTGAAAAGAAAAATAAATAAAAATTACCTAAATGCTTACAAGAAAATCGAATATCATTGCGGCAAATACTGGAGATGTATGGAATAGATCCCAAGTTAAAAGTTGCAGGGATACATAAGGTGAGGCTCTTGGTCTGAAAAATGACAGATGAAGTTCAATGTGGATAAGTGTAAGGTGCTAGTCCTTGGTAATGAAAATAACCCTCGAAGCTATAAGCTAGGTAAACTAGAGCTTGATCATACAGAATGTGAAAAAGACTTGGGAGTCATGGTAAGCAGAAATCTGAAGCCAAGACAGCAGTGCCTAAGTGTGCACAACAAGGCTAACAGATTACTTGGATTTATCTCAAGAAGTATAAGTAACAGAGGTCCAAAAGTTATTTTACAGCTCTATACATCATTAGTGAGGCCTCATTTAGATTATGCCGCTCAGTTTTGGTTTCCTTACTACAGGATGGATATAGACTCATTGGAGAACATACAGAGAAGAATGACTAAAATGATTTACTGTGTAAGGAATCTCTCTACGTCTCTGGAGAGACGTAGAATGAGGGGATATATCATTAAAGTGTATAAGTGGATGACGGGCATAAACAAGGAGATATTAATAAAGTACTGAGGGTGTCGAACCAGGTAAGAACCAGGAATAATGGATTTAAATTGGATAAATTTAGATTTAGAAAGGACATAAGTAAGTACCGGTTTTCTAACAGTTGTGGATGCGTGGAACAATCTTCCCAGTAGGGTGATTGAGGCTATGACTTTGGGCAGCTTTAAAAATAGATTGGATAAATATATGAGTGGGAGGGGCTGGGTTTGATTTGTGTCATTGTGTACGGGAATAAATTCTTGGGTAGCTTTGGGTAGAGGTCATTTTGATAAGGACCTGCCTTGTATGGGCCAGTAGGCCTTCTGCAGTGTTCCTCCATTCTTATATTCTTATGTAATAGGCAGGATCTGGGAGCTGGAGCTCAGCCTCCTCAATAATAAATACTTAGGTACACCTAAATCATTTATAGAACTGATTATTGAAGACTGGGCGCTACTGTAACTGTTCTTAGAGTTGCAGTTGTGGAAGTCATTCTCTCTCTCTCTCTCTCTCTCTCTCTCTCTCTCTCTCTCCCCCCTCGCCACAAAATCAAGTAATTTGGATGCCCATATGGTTATACTTCCGTTGGCAGTAAAGCATACTTTACCCCTTTAATGATCATGGATGTAACGTAAGGAGATTCAGGCTGGTGTAACACTTAACAGTATATCAGGACCATTAGTGGTACAGGCTGGTGTAACACTGTTAACACTTCAACAGGATCATCAATGGTACAGGCATGTGTAACACTTACGTTGCATTAGTGATGCATTATTGAGTGTCCCCAATGATAATTGTTGGTACAGGAGGCAGGGGGAGGGGGTGAGCGAAGTGGAAGGCAGAAGGCAGGGGAGCTAGGTGAAAGGCAGAGGGGCGGGGTGAAATGCATAAGACGGGAAAGGACTGGGGTGACGATGTGGAAGGCAGGATGCGGAAGGAAATAGCATTGTGATGGTTTCAAAGTTGTCACCACTGGCAGGTGCTGAGCCCTCTCACAACCTGTCATCGTTCACCACTGGCAGGTACTGAGCCCACAACTTGTACCCATTATTCACTAGCAGGTGCTAAGCACCTGCTAGTGAACAATGGGTGAACCTTACACCGTGTAGGAACTACGAGTGAACCTTACACCGTGCAGGAACAACTACGAGTGAACCTTACACCGTGTAGGAACAACTACGAGTGAACCTTACACCGTGTAGGAACAATTACGAGTGAACCTTACACCGTGTAGGAACAACTACGAGTGAACCTTACACCGTGTAGGAACAACTACTGATTAACTGAGTGAACTTGGAAAATCTTTCTCAAATATATTTTACCACTCAGTGTACTAATCTCCAAACTTTCAGCAGTATAATTTACCAGTCATTATGCCTTGACCTCTGTAAACATGACTTTTTTTTTGTAGTTGTGAATATATAAATAGCATGGAGAAGCTCCATATCGCTAATGTAATAATGCCAGTGATGTTAACACACCATGAACACCTCCCGAGTCTTTCTTCAACCATTGTATTTGTCATCTTATACACACACGAAATAATTTCCAGCAAGACACAGTACTTTAGGCTGTAAAGGAGTCCCTCAGAGACCTGCCGAGCGTGAAAGTTACTGCCTAGATCTTGTGACGTTGATACATATTGTATTAATATCAGTGATATATGACAGCACAAGGAATGGAGCTAGCAGGCGGGCAGATAGCCACGTCGTGCTTGCGGCTCCAGTAGCAATAAATCCTGTGTGGTTGAGAGGTTCTCGTCCGCACGCCTCCGTCTCTCGTTGTGGATAATAGCCTCAAATTACACAATAAAGCCGTATGAAATATAAATATTCTATATTCAATGAGCAGCTTAACTCTTCATGAACGCGATCAATAAAATCTTGATGGCTGCGCCACAAATCTTGAGAGGGAGCTGCTGTGGCGGCCAGGTGCACAAAGGCGGGCGTCCGGGAAGCCAGGAACGTCTTTCACGCTAAGAAACGTGATAAATGGACCTGGCATTCCGCCCTCAGAGCTCCTCTTGAAAGCGTAATTGTGCGCGATAGGAATATCAATAGTTACGTGGTTGACACAGTGAGGGGCGGGCCCCCTTTCCTTCCCCCAGCGCACCGTTGACAAGGGTGAGAGGATGGGTCCCCATTCCCTCAGAGCACCGTTGACACAGGGTGAGGGGGTGGGTCCCCCATTCCCCCAGCGCACTGTTGACAAGAAGGGTGAGGGGGTAGGTCTCCCTGGGGGGTACCTCCATTCCCCTAGCGCACCGTTGACACAAGTAGGGCGAGGGGGTGGATCCCCCCTTTCCCCAGGGCACCGTTGGCATTGGGAGAGGGGGATCCCCCTTCCCCCAGCGCACCGTTGACGCAGGTAAGGTGAGGGATGGGTGCCCCCATTCTCTGCTGTATATCCACCCCTGAACCCTGGTGTCCCTACACGCCTGCTGTATGTCCGCCCCTGAACCCTGGTGTATCCCTCCCCAGGTCCCTGGTGTGTCCCTCCCCCACTCCTGCTGTATGTCCACCCCTGAACCCTGGCGTGTCCTTCCCCCACGCCTGCTGTATGGCCACCCTAGATCCCTGGTGTGTCCCTCCCCCACGCCTGCTGTATGTCCACCCCAGGTCCCTGGTGTGTCCCTCTCCCACGCCTGCTGTATGTCCACCCCAGGTTCCTGGTGTGTCCCTCCCTCACTCCTACTGTATGTCCATTCCTGAACCCGGGTGTGTCCCTCCCCCACGCCTGCTGTATGTCCATCCCTGAACCCTGGTGTGTCCCCCCCACTCCTGCTGTATGTTCACCCCTGAACCCTGGTGTGTCCCTCCCCCACGCCTGCTGTATGTCCACCCCAGGTCCCTGGCGTTTCCCTCTCACAGTCCTGCTGTATGTCCACCCCAGGTCCCTAGTGTGTGTCCCTCCCCCACTCCTGGTATATGTCCACCTCAGGTCCCTGGTGTGTCCCTCCCCCACGCCTGCTGTATGTCCACCCCAGGTCCCTGGTGTGTTCCTCTCCCTGCCTCTCCACACATGACTGGTTAAACCGTAACATCATTTTTAAGAGGCAGTTGTCTCACGGTCCTTGTAACCCATGACAAATACCCCCACCCCTGTACCACACCTCCCACCCCCACCCCTGTACTACACCTCCCACCCCCACCCCTGTACCACACCTCCCACCCCCACCCCTGTACCACACCTCCCACCCCCACCCCTGTACCACACCTCCCACCCCCACCCCTGTACTACACCTCCCACCCCCACCCCTGTACCACACCTCCCACCCCCACCCCTGTACCACACCTCCCACCCCCACCCCTGTACCACACCTCCCACCCCCACCCCTGTACCACACCTCCCACCCCCACCCCTGTACCACACCTCCCACCCCCACCCCTGTACCACACCTCCCACCCCCACCCCTGTACCACACCTCCCACCCCCACCCCTGTACTACACCTCCCACCCCCACCCCTGTACCACACCTCCCACCCCCACCCCTGTACCACACCTCCCACCCCCACCCCTGTACCACACCTCCCACCCCTGTACCACACCTCCCACCCCTGTACCACACCTCCCACCCCTGTACCACACCTCCCACCCCTGTACCACACCTCCCACCCCTGTACCACACCTCCCACCCCCACCCCTGTACCACACCTCCCACCCCCACCCCTGTACCACACCTCCCACCCCCACCCCTGTACCACACCTCCCACCCCCACCCCTGTACCACACCTCCCACACCTGTACCACACCTCCCACCCCCACCCCTGTACCACACCTCCCACCCCCACCCCTGTACCACACCTCCCACCCCAACCCCTGTACCACACCTCCCACCCCCACCCCTGTACCACACCCACCCCCACCCCTGTACCACACCTTCCACCCCAACCCCTGTACCACACCTCCCACCCCCATCCCTGTACCTCACCTCCCACCCCTATCCCTGTACCACACCTCCCACCCCCATCCCTGTACCACACCTCCCACCCCAACCCCTGTACCACACCTCCCACCCCAACCCCTGTGCCACACCTCCAACCCCCACCCCTGTACCACACCTCCAACCCCCACCCCTGTACAACACCTCGGCTCCCACCCACACCCCTGTACCACACCTCACCTCCTACCCCTATCCCACACCTCTCCTCCTACCTCCACCCTTGTACCACACGTCACCTCCTACCCCTGTACCCCACCTCACCTCCTTCCCCCGTACCCCACCTCACCTCCTTCCCCCATCCCTGTACCACACCTCACCTCCTTCCCCCATCCCTGTACCACACCCCCGAAACTCTCTCCAGGTAAACTCCAGGTAAACACCTCACCTCCTACTCCCACCCCTGTACCACAACTCACCTCCCACGCCAAACCACACCTCACCTTCTACCCCCACCCCTGTACCACACCTCGCCTTCCCGCCTCACACCTCGCCCACCCGCCCACACCTCGCCCACCCGCCTCACACCTCATCTCCCCGCCTCACACCTCGCCTCCCTGCCTCACGCCTCGCCTCCCTGCCTCACACCTGGCCTTTCAGCATCACACCTGGCCTTTTAGCCTCACACCTCGGCTCCCAGCCTCACACCTCGCCTCACATCTCTCCTCCCCGCCGCACACCTCTCCACCTCATACCTCACCCCCAACACTCGCTTTACCCTCTCCTCCTTTCCCTTTCTCCATCTCTACCCTAGTATCCAGCCTCTTTTTCCCCATCTCTCTCTCTCTAACACACACACATCACCCCACTTAGTCTATCTTCACACCCTCTGCCACAACCCACTCACCTTCTTCCTCCATCTCCCCAACACATCCACTACAACACTAGTCACAGGTGATGGTGGGTGATGGGTGCATCGCTGAACTCTTCGGAGATTCACCTCAACACATTTCCTACACCAGACCGTCTCTAAGTTGCTAAGTAGTGTTGAAGTGATTATTCACTGACTATTCAGTGAGTACGTTTAACACAGTAGTCAGCAAATGTAATGTCTCTACCGTTCTTGTACTTCACACACCATCACGCGCGCAACCTGCTCGAAAAGCTGCTCTTATTATTATTATTATTATTATTATTATTATTATTTTCCAGACTTGCACCAGAACTGAGATGGATACGATAATAATATTTCTCAAAGTACATGTATAAGGTATACAGCCCTAGCTGACATGAGTGATATACTACTATATAGAAAGCCGCTTGTTATGCTGAGCATTTCGGGCAAATTAGGTCAATTTTGTCCCCAGGATGCCACCCTCACCAGTCGACTAACACCCAGGTACCTATTTTACTGATAGGTGAACAGGGACAGCAGGTGTCTTAAGGAAACACATCATAATGTTTCCACCCGTACCGGGGATCGAACCGCGGACCTCAGTGTGTGAGGTTGATGCAGATGAATCTGATGACATGCGCTTGTGAATTGACATGTTTTTCTATGGACCGAAACGTTGCGAGCTTCCTCTTTTAAGTGCGGGTTAGTTGTGAATTGTTCCACCCACGGTGTTCTGGTTAGTTGTGAATTGTTCCACCCACGGTGTTCTGGTTAGTTGTGATTTGTTCCACCCACGGTGTTCTGGTTTGTGAATTGTTCCACCCACGGTGTTCTGGTTAGTTGTGAATTGTTCCACCCACGGTGTTCTGGTTAGTTGTGAATTGTTCCACCCACGGTGTTCTGGCTAGTTGCGAATTGTTCCACCCACGGTGTTCTGGCTAGTTGCGAATTGCTCCACCCACGGTGTTCTGGTTAGTTGCGAATTGTTCCACCCACGGTGTTCTGGTTAGTTGCGAATTGTTCCACCCACGGTGTTCTGGTTGTGAATTGTTCCACCCACGGTGTTCTGGTTAGTTGCGAATTGTTCCACCCACGGTGTTCTGGTTAGTTGTGAATTGTTCCACCCACGGTGTTCTAGTTGTGAATTGTTCCACCCATGGTGTTCTGGTTGTGAATTGTTCCACGCACGGTGTTCTGGTTAGCTGCGAATTGTTCATAAGAACATAACATAAGAATGGAGGAACACTACAGGAGGCCTGTTGGCCCTTACTAGGCAGGTCCTTTACAATTCAACCCAATTTTCAATGCCACCCACTCAAATCCAACCCCTCCCACTCGTGTACTTATCCAACCTAAATTTGAAACTACCCAAAGTCTCAGCCTCAATAACCCAACTAGGTAGACTGTTCCACTCATCAACTACCCTATTTCCAAACCAATACTTTCCTATGTCCTTTCTAAATCTAAACTTATCTAATTTCAATCCATTACTGCGGGTTCTCTCTTGGAGAGACATCCTCAAGACCTTATTAATATCCCCTTTATTAATACCTATCTTCCACTTATACACTTCGATCAGGTCTCCCCTCATTCTTCGTCTAACAAGTGAATGTAACTTAAGAGTCTTCAATCTTTCTTCATAAGGAAGATTTCTAATGCTATGTATTAATTTAGTCATCCTACGCTGAATGTTTTCTAACGAATTTATGTCCATTCTGTAATATGGAGACCAGAACTGAGCTGCATAATCTAGGTGAGGCCTTACTAATGATGTATAAAGCTGCAGTATGACCTCTGGACTTCTGTTGCTTACACTTCTTGATATAAATCCCAGTAATCTATTTGCCTTATTACGTACGCTTAGGCACTGCTGTCTTGAACATTAAAATGGTATAAAATACCGACAGATTGTTAGGTAAGACACATATGCAACAGTTAGGTATCTTTATTTTGAAACGTTTCGCCTACACAGTAGGCTTCTTCAGTCGAGTACAGAAAAGTTGATAGAAGCAGAAGATACTTGAAGACGATGTAATCAGTCCATCACCCTTAAAGCAAGACTGATCCCTGTGGAACGCCACTTGTTACAGATCCCCACTCGGATTTAACCCCATTTATGGACACTCTGCTTCCTGTCAGTGAGCCATGACTCAATCCACGAGAGCACTTTTCCCCCCAATGCCATGAGCTGCCACTTTCTTTAACAGTCTATGGTGCGGAACTATCAAAAGCCTTACTAAAATCTAAGTAAATAATATCAAATTCTTTATCGTGGTCAACAGCCTCAAAAGCTTTACTGAAGAAAGTTAATAAATTAGTTAGACAAGACCGGCCTCTTGTGAATCCATGCTGAGTATCATTAATCAAGCTATGCTTATCGAGATGGCTTCTTATAATCTCAGCTATAATTGACTCTAGTAATTTGCCTACAATTGAGGTCAGGCTTATTGGGCGGTAATTTGACGGTAACGACTTGTCCCTTGTTTTAAAAATAGGAATTACATTAGCCATCTTCCACATATCAGACACTACACCTGTTTGAAGACATAAATTAAAAATATTAGTTAATGGTTCACAGAGTTCCATTTTGCATTCCTTAAGAACCCTTGAAAAAACCTCATCAGGACCCGGCGACTTATTTTGCTTCAGTCTGTCTATCTGCTTCACAACCATTTCACTAGTGACTGTGATGTTACATAATTTTTCTTCTAGCCCACTATAAAAATTAATTACTGGAATATTGTTAGTGTCTTCCTGTGTAAAAACTGAGAGAAAATAATTATTAAAAATCGAGCACATTTCATTCTCTTTGTCAGTAAGGTGCCCATAGTTATTTTTAAGGGGACCTATCTTATCTCTAACTTTTGTTCTATAGACCTGGAAAAAACTTTTTGGGTTAGTTTTAGAATCCCTAGCAACTTTAATTTCATAGTCCCTTTTAGCTTTTCTTATCCCCCTTTTAATGTCCCTCTTAATGTCAATATACTGATTCATAAGATGACCCTCACCTCTTTTGATACGCCTATAAATTCCTTTCTTATGCCCTAGTAGATATTTGAGCCTATTATTCATCCATTTTGGGTCATTTCTATTTGATCTAATTTCTTTATATGGGATAAACGTTCTTTGAGCAGCATGTATAGTGTTCAGAAAACTGTCATATTGATAGCTCACTTCGTTACCCCAGTCAACAGATGATAAGTGTTCTCTAAGCCCATTGTAATCTGCTAAGCGAAAATCTGGGACTGTTACTAAGTTATCGCTACTATCGTACTTCCATTCAATGCTAAATGTAATTGATTTGTGGTCGCTAGCACCCAGTTCCTCAACATAGATTTAGTTGATAAATTAAGCTCCTTGACTGACTTAAATGATTTTAACATGGTTAGTTTTGACGTTACTTCCTTGTTTACGAAAGTTCCTGTTGATGATTTATTAAGTTTCTTATCTGAAGAACTCGTTAATTATGATTTACCATTGCCAGTTCCTACTATCATTAAACTTATTAAACTTTGCATTGTTGATGCAAAATTTGTATTTAATGATAAGTTTTACACTCAGAAGTTTGGTATGGCAATTGGAAATCCTCTTTCACCTGTTCTTAGTAAGCTATTCATGGAATTTTTTGAAACAAGGCTGCTTAACACAATCCTCCCTAATAGAGCTAAATGGTTCAGATATGTTGATGATATTTTGTGTCTTATGCCCAGAAATGTAGATATACACCATTTCCTTGGCAAATTAAATAACTTAGCCCATTCTATAAATTTTACTGTTGAATTTGAAGAAAATAACTCACTGCCTTTTCTAGATGTTTTAATTATTAAGGGTAATAATGAATTCAAATTTAAAATTTACAGAAAACCTACAAATAACTGTTCCTATGTCCACTATTATTCTTCCCCCCATCAAGATAGAGTTAAACTGTCTGTTTTCTCATCAATGCTTTTGAGAGCTTTACGAATTTGTAGTCCAGAGTTCATAGATGAGGAAATATCCAAAATTTATGAAATAGGTAATAATTTGAAATACCCAAGAAATGTAATTAAAGAATTCCCCCCAAAATGCTGATGGATGTGTCTATAAGATTCCTTGTTGATAAATTAGACACATGTGCAACTCTTGCGTATCTTTATTGAGGAAACGTTTCGCCACACAGTGGCTTCATCAGTCCATACAAAGGAGAATCTTGAAGAACAGGAGTAGAATGAGGTAATCAGTCCCTCAACCTTAGAGTCGATGTGGTCAGTCCATCAATCTATTCAAATTGATGGACTGACCACATCGACTCAAGGTTGAGGGACTGATTACCTTATTCTACTCCTGTTCTTCAAGATTCTTCTTTGTATGGACTGATGAAGCCACTGTGTGGCGAAACGTTTCCTCAATAAAGATACGCAAGAGTTGCACATGTGTCTAATTTATCAACATGTCGGTTCTATGAACCATTCATCTACAAAGATTCCTTGTAAAATTTGCGATAAAGTTTATTACGGTCAAACTGGTAAAAATCTCGAACTAAGATTAAAACAACATAAATATAGCATTAGAACTGGGCAAGATTCCAATGCTTTATTTATTCATGTAAGAGATTTTAACCATCCAATTGATTTTCAAAAAGTTGAGAAAGTAGTATCAAGCAAGTCCATGGTCGACAGGAATATAATTGAATCTTGTTTCATAAAAAGCAGTTTTGACAATAATATGAATATTTCCTTTGGTTTATATAAATTAGATCCATTCATAATTAAAATAATTTGGGAAGAATTTAATAATACATTGGACAAATAATAAATTTTTAAATTTCTTATTTCTTGGGTAGAATAGTTTGTTGGTGGGTTGTGTGAAGGACCTGTCTAGTTCGACCGGCGGGCCTGCTGTCTCACGTCAGGTGCTTCTTTGTTGTGGGATCTGATAGTGAGGTGTGGGCTACCCCTTTATATACCTTCCTTTGATGCTTTACTTTCATTGTTCCTTGATAATGTGAGTAGTCACGAAAGCGCTTGGAATTTCTCTATCCTTTCACAGTGGTTGTTTTGCATATATATAAATACCTACCTAGCAAGCAATATTGGATGTGCTTGACTTTCAAAAAAATTAACTCCTGATTTGTTTTCTACCGGGTTGTAGGTTAGATAAGTGATGTAGTGCGGGTATAGGGACTTGAGGCGGGTAGAGTACTCACCGGTGTATATAGTGACAACATGCGGGTAGAGCGCTCACCAGCGTGGATATAGTGGCAGGATACGGGTAGAGCGCTCACTAGTGTGGATATAGTGACAAGATGCGGGTAGAGCACTCACCGGTGTGGATATAGGTGTGCTTCTTCATATCTGACTTCTGGTGGAAGCGCTTGCCACAGTACTGGCAGGGGTAGGGGCGGGTGTCTGAGTGGATGAGCAGGTGGGTGGAGAGGGTGGATGACCGTTTGAAACACTTCCCACACTGCTTACACTGTAAATACAAGGTTACGTCAGTACTGACACTGTCGGTGCAAGGTTACGTCAGTATTGACACTGTCGGTACAAGGTTACGTCAGTATTGACACTGTCGGTGCAAGGTAACGTCAGTATTGACACTGTCGGTGCAAGGTTACGTAAGTATTGACATACTGCCGGTGCAAGGTTACGTCAGTATTGACACTATTGGTAATAGCGTTGCGTCAGTGTTGCTACGCTGTTAGGAATGTGGCTACGTCAGAGTTGACACTGTCGGTAAGAAGATTAGGTCATTAGTGACACTGTGGACAATAAGGTTACCTCAGTGACACTGTCGACAATAAGGTTACCTCAGTGACACTGTCGACAATAAGGTTACCTCAGTGACACTGTCGACAGTAATGTTATCACACTGACATTGTTGGTAATAAGGTAACCATACTGACACTGTTGGTAATAAAGGTTACCACACTGACATTGTTGGTAATTAGGTAGGTTGTCGCAGACACACTACTGACACTCAGTTTACGACAACATTGACATTGTTACTTATACACCAATAACCCGCACATAGAATGAAATTTATTACGACGTTTCGGTCCGATTTAAACCGAAACGTCGTCATAAGTTTCATTCTCCCATGTGCGGGTTATTTGTGTATTATTCCAGTCGCAGTATTGTGCCTTTTTAGTGGCTTTGGATAAGAGTTAAATCAGTATTAAGAGTGAAAATAAGAAGACAATGTCTTTGAAGTTGCTCTGTTATTTGCAGGTCGTACGTGGCGTCATAAGAATTTGAAAAAGCTCTTACTTTAGCAGTTAAGTGACAATATGTGACGTAATTCTGGTGTATAGTCTAAAACGAATGTTTCATCAGCTTTAAAATAAATATTGTATGTCAGTGGCAGAGGACTTTATTTTATATACATTAGTCAAGACAACTTTACAGCGACAGACCCAGGTTAAACCATCGTCTACTAACCTGAAAGGTCTTCTCAGTTCTGACTGGAGAGACATTATTAAGTCCTTGGGGTTGTGTGACAGTCTTGTCGTTGTCTGCTGGGTACGGGTCGTAACCTTTTGGTATGCAGTGAGTTCGTTTTACGTGAACGTCCAGACTAAGTGGCGAGCTGAAGGTCTTTGGGCACTGTTGACAAGGAAAGACGTCAGCGCCGCGGTATAGGGGTGTCCAGGGCCAGACTCCCTGGCACCACGATGAAGAGAATCCTTCCTTCCGGCTTGCGATGGCTCCCTCGCCTTCTTTATCGCGCGTCGCCAGACCTTGGAGGTTCACTACGAATTCTGCATATTGACTGAGGCCAAGTCTGAGGCTGATTGAATCTAAAGGAGGAGCTCGTGGGTCTTTGCACGATTCTTCTTGCGTTGCCGGGATGGCCTCGCAGTCACTCGAGTCCATAGGGCTGAGACGCCCTGTTGGAGAAGGTAATGACTCTTCCTTTTCTTCTTGTTCCAAGGCAGATGCAGGGGACCATATGGCTGCCTTGGTGGGCCGGGAGCTTTTAAGGGATAAATTAAGAGGCTCGTCGCGTTTTTCAGGCGACGGAGGCATCGGCCCACCTGCGGAGGAAAAGATCATCAGTAAATATTGATTGCAGTGAGAGTTGATCAACTTCTAATTAAAAGTCCTTGATTCTCATAAAGTTATTTAGGTCTTTGCAATTACTGCTATATTTCTGTGTGTGCAATTTTAAAGCAGAGGAAAGATTTTACTAGCCTAAGAAATTCGTGACTGAAGCAGGGCCACAGGAGTTACTCTTATTAATGTTAATGAATGTTTCCGGTGATTTTCAGTAACGAAGCACAGTATTTAAAACATTTATTCATTATTTACTATGTTTATTAAGCAATATAAATAAGATGCAAGCGATCTCTCCCGACATGGATCGAGTTCTAGCTCCTGGTCCCACCCCTCACCTTGCCTCTTGCACTCCTATCCTCATGGGCCCGATCATTCAAGCTCTTAAAGCTTTATATGGATCCTGTCTCAACCACTCCATAAAGATTGCATTGCCCGACCACTCGAGACTAAACTACTTCCTTACATCTCTGACTCTTGTGTCTCTCTAACTTCCAGCTGTGTCCAAGAGTACCTGTCTACCCCTATCAATTCCTCAGAGTATTTTGTAAGTTCTTCCCTGGTTCTTCTGTCCTCGAATGTCTGTAGATTCATTCCGTCAGCCTCTCGTAGTTCATACCCCTTATCTCTGGAAGAAGCCTTGTTGATTACTTCTACCTTTTTTTTTCATGTTTTTTTTTTTTTAGGTGTGTATTCCATACTGGTGCTGCATACTCAGATGGGACTGACATGTTGTATAAAGGGTACGGAATGACTTGAGATTTCCGAAGACGAACTTTGACTGCAGAGGTTATTAGGCTGATATGAACCTTTGGCGATGTACCAGGCATTATGGCCACCCGTATATCTTTATCTTTAAGTCTGCAGCCTCTGTTTAAGTGGATAGTACATGTCAAGTGTTCTTTGTCTCTTCCCAAAACTTCATAACCTTGCATTTGCTGAGGTTAAATTCAAGCAACCACTAATCTAACCACTTGCAATTTGTCCAGATTCATTTGAAGCCTTTCCCTTTATATTTCCTTAATTTTTATTTTCCCCAATAGTTTTTAATCATCTGAATACAGGGCTACATTTGGTTCAATCCCATCTGGAGTGCTATTCTCATAAACCAGTAACAGTACAAGTTCTAATACCAGTTCCTTGGGAACCCCACCTCTTACTGTTCGCCATTCTGACACTGACACACAAGGTTTGTAAGACAAGATTTGGTATTTCTGAACCCGTGCTGGTTTTTGTTTATGAAACCACTTCTACTCAAGTGTTATACCATTTCAGATATTCATTACCTTGCTCGGTATGCATATCAAAGAAACTGGTCTGTGCTTCAATGCTTCTGTCTCCTTTCTCTAATGTAAGGACTATTACTACCCTTTAGATATCTAGAAGGCAGTCAATGGATACTATCTCGCATCCACTGACTTGTAGATCTTAAATAATGGTTCATAAAGGGTTTGTGCTCCTCCTCGCAGAATCCAATCGCCTTCGATGCATCTAGGCCCATCAGAAGTTTCTTTACATCTTCCCTAGTGTATGTTGTCAAGTACCTATTTCCCTAGGCATTATGGTATTGTCCCCGTTTCCACTGAGAACACTTCAGATCGTTTGATCATCACTTCGCAGACTTGTCATATTTCGTGAACTCTCCTTCCTTCTTCAGTCGAATTATCTGGTCTTTTACTGTCGTCTTTTGATGTGAAGCAGTTTTGGCTCAGACGACCTCAGATATTTTGCCATTCTCAAATTGTCGTCAGCCTCTCTCCTCACCCTAGCATATTCGTTTCTGGATAATTTGCTTGCTTCTGTGTTCTTATCTGTCCTCGCTTTCTATAGTTTTTTCCGAGGCTCTTAGGCTTTTATTCACATTCTGCATCTCTGGTTGAACCATTTGGACTGTTTTTTTTCCACACTGATTATAAAGCTCTCCTCTGCCTTCCAGTATTTTCTAGTTAGGTACTCCATCTCATCTGCTGACTTCCCTTCCAATTCTTTCTCCTACTGCACTGCATTCAGAAAATCTCTCATATCCTCGAAGATAGCTCTTCTAAAGTTGATTTTTCGCGCTCTTCACCTACCGTTTTCCCCCTCTACGTTTAGTTCTTTTAGGTACTCGATGTTTAAAACGATATGATCACTAACGCCAAGGGAGGGGAGGGGGCTCTTGTATTCTGTTTCACTGGTCTTGCTGGTTCATCCTCTGCTTTCTTGTGTCCTTAACATGCTGTTAGTTTTCTCTGTGGTTTAGGTCACCCATGATAAGTAGCTTTGCTTTAGCCCTATGTGAACACCTAGCTGCTTCTGCAATATGTCAACCATCTCTTTGTTGTTGACGTCATATTCCTGCATTTAAGTGGCGGCTTGTGTATCACTGCAACTACTACTATGGGTCTCCCATGAGTCATAACTGAGCCCACTAAGTAGTAGTTTGCTTTTTGTCTGTACATCCTTCCCCCCTCTTCAAAACTTTTAGTTAACGGTGCCACTCCTGTTTCTGTGTCTATATCACTTAATACCCTGCTGGAAATAAGGCTCCTAATATATCTTGTCAATTTGTCTCTGTGATAGCTACGATGTCTGGCAATACTTCAGTTATTTATTCTTTCAACTCGTTAATTTTGTTTGGCAATCCATCTGCATTTGTGTACCACACTCCAAGCACATTTTTCTTACCACAGACAAGTTTGTGTTGTCTACTTTCTGCATGTTGCTCATGTGACAGGAGCGCGGGAAGTAGCGATGGGGTTGGTGTGCGCATCTCTACGGGGAGAGGGATCAGAAGTAAGATAGGCATGGAAGAGGAAGGGAAAAGGTGAAGACCTGTTGTTGGTGCTGAGGAGGAGGCGCCTGGCCCAGAGTTGGGCCAGTTGGAAAAAGGGTCTTTGGTGGGTGGGTGGGTGGGTGTATGTGTGTATGTGTATTTGTGGTTGCTTGGATCGAGTCACGGCTCCTGACCTCACCTCTTTGCTGGTCGCGACTAGTCAACTCTCTCCCTCCTCCATGAGCTTTATTGTATTTCTTTATCGTATCTCTTCTCTGTGTGTGTGTTGTACCTGCTGCTTTTGCCACATCAAGTACTTTACTGGCAAGCGGAAGAGCTTAGAAACGCTGAGTCTCACCTGTGTACTGCTTGTTGTGGCATCCACCGAGTCTGCTGGAATTCCAGAGGGAGCCCAGCGAGGCTGACGAGTATGAGCGCATCAGTGTTGCGGGGTATGGGTATATGAGGCCGGGGGGTAGCGGCCACGTGCTGTTAAGGTAGGCGCCCGGGGGCACCAGGGGTCCAGAAGCCACACACCCGCTCACAGGACTCTTGCACTCTGTAAACAATATTCAGTATTTTAACCTGCACTCTGAAAACAATATTCAACATTTTAACCTGCACTCTGCAAACAATATTCAACATTTTAACCTGCACTCTGTAAACAATATTCAGCATTTTAACCTGCACTCTGTAAACAATATTCAGCATTTTAACCTGCACTCTGCAACAATATTCAACATTTTAACCTGCACTCTGTAAACAATATTCAGCATTTTAACCAGCACTCTGTAAACAATATTCAACATTTTAACCTGCACTCTGCAACAATATTCAACATTTTAACCTGCACTCTGCAACAATATTCAACATTTTAACCTGCACTCTGCAACAATATTCAACATTTTAACCTGCACTCTGCAACAATATTCAACATTTTAACCTGCACTCTGCAAACATTCAACATTTTAAGGCAACGCTTAATCTTTCAGTCACAGAAATGATTTCCTGGCGTTAGTGAGAGCAATTTAATGTACTGTGTATACAGAACAATATCTTAGTAGAAAAATGATTTTAAATACCAGAGCTCTTTAGTGTCTTAACCTGAAGACACTAAAGAGTAGGAAGTCCCATCCCCTCAGCAGGCAGCTCCCTCCCCGTCTTCCCCTCAGCAGGTATATCCCTCCCCGTCCTCCCCTCAGCAGGTAGCTCCCTCCCCGTCCTTCCCTCAGCAGGTAGCTCCCTCCCCGTCCTCCCCTCAGCAGGTAGCTCCCTCCACACCTCCCCTCAGCAGGGAACTCCGCCCCTCGTCCCCTCAGCAGGGAGCTCCGCCCCTCGTCCCCTCAGCAGGGAGCTCCGCCCCTCGTCCCCTCAGCAGGGAGCCCCGCCCTTCAGTAGGTGCTTGGCGCCTGCACATGATTGGACGACAAATCTCAGCGCGAGGTTCAGCGGCGGCGGCGGCGGCGGCGGCACCTCCCTGGCTTCACCTTACATCACCAGGGGTCGCTGGCCTAGCATTGTCCATCAATATTATGAGTGACTTGTCGTGGTCACGCGCACACGCAACCTTCACAGTATCACAGCTCAAGACGACAAAACCTCTGCCAAATACAAGAAGCAGTCATGGTAGTGATAGAGTTGTGGGGAAAAAAACTAAGTTAATCTGCTGAGAGTGGTGTTGGGAAGCCTTGGCGGGAGAGCCCACCCCAAGGGTCTTGTGTGGCCTGAGGCAGCTGCTCACCCCCCCCCCCCACCACCACCACAACCACAATATGGCCGCCACACCATACCCTCCATACTCCTCTACAAAATCGACTGCACTCTTTTATACCTCTTCATTCTCCCTATATTAAATGTACGTCAACATAATAAAAAATAATGTTCAAATGGTGGCGTGAAACTTATTGTGGTTTTCTAACTTTAATCGTACCATGTGTTCGAATTTGTTTGGTAGCAGAGCAGGAGATGCGCAAATTAACATTAAGATCGACAACACTAATTGCCAGGCATAATGAGGGCAAATTCCTAGGCCTATACCTCGACAACAACCTGAACTTCAGCACCCATATCCAACACATAACCAAAAAAGTATCCAAAACGGTTGGGATCCTCTCCAAGATACGATACTACGTGCCGCAAACTGCCCTTCTCACACTATACCATTCACTTACATATCCATACCTCACCTATGCTATCTGTGCTTGGGGTTCAACTGCAGCAACACACCTAAAGCCAATAATAACCCAACAAAAAGCCGCAGTAAGAATAATCACTAAATCCCATCCCTGGCAACACCCCCCCCCCACTCTTCATAGATCTGAACTTACTCCCTGTTCAGAACATCCACACTTACTACTGTGCAATCTACATCTACAGGACCTTAAATTCCAATATTAACCTTGACCTAAAACGCTTTCTTGATAGTTGCGACAGAACCCACAGGCACAACACCAGACACAAACATCTCTATGACATTCCCCGTGTCCGACTAAACCTTTACAAAAATTCAATGTATGTCAAAGGCCCTAAAATCTGGAACACCCTACCTGAAAATTCTAAAACTGCAGACACATTCATCACCTTCAAAACTACCATCAGAAAACATCTTATCTCCCTGATGCACCCTGTCAACTAATTACACGAATACCACCTGGTGGTTAACACTTACACTCACTCACCCATTTGACCATAAACAGAAATATCAATCTCAATCTCAAAATAATGAATCTTAACTAGTCATAAGTTGGCCTGTGATACTCCAATACTGAAACTATGTATTGTGCCAAAACAAAAGCATTCACATTGCTAAACTCACAAACTAGTATTTAGTCACTTAGCCATAATACCAACTAACCTCATAATTTTGTAATATTTTAAACTTAAGATTTAATTTAAGTCTGCCCGAAATGCCTAGCCATGCTAGGTGTTCTAGTGGTACACTCTGTAATTATTATTTTACTACATGTAAACCACACAATAACCAAATTCTGTAAACTCAGCATTGTAATCCTTAAAGAGAATAAATTTTGAATTTGAATTTTGAATTTGAATTTATACATAAAGGTGTTTGAGCAGATGACTATATAACATAGCCATATTGCAGTGTTTGACCTCTCGTTTATAGCGTAGGAACAGTACTTAGTGTGTGGGGTGATGACTCCATGACTCCTGGTGGCTAAAGCTCCCGCTTCACACACGGAGGGCCCGGGTTCGATTCCCGGCTGGTGGAAACATTTCGACACGTTTCCTTACACCTCCTGTCCTGTTCACCTAGCAACAAATAGGTACCTGGGTGTTAGTCGACTGGTGTGGGTCGCATCCTGGGGGACAAAATTAAGGACCCCAATGGAAATAAGTTAGACAGTCCTCGATGACGCACTGACTTTCTTGGGTTATCCTGGGTGGCTAACCCTCCGGGGGTTAAAAATCCGAACGAAATCTTATCTCTTATCTTACTGTGGCCAACCAGTCTCTAAACCTCTTTTAACGTAGTTCATAATAACTTATTATTATTTTTTTTTTTTGCGAAACTGGAAATGCACCGTTTTGATGCTGGAATTAAATTCCCATTAATGGAGGTCATTCAAATCAACCATTTGCTCCACCCTCTCCTCCCCTCCTTCCCTGGAAGCTTGGGTGGTTTGGTAAGGTTGTGAAGCCAGTTTGTCTGAAAAAAAATCTTGGTGCTAAATCCCATAATGGACTAGAATTCAGAGGACAGTGTTGAGGTTAGCCACTTGTATAATGCGCAATAGACTGGCAGGATATGCCTAGGCAGGTACAACAGTACTCGCAAGCATGCACACTCCTCTGACAAAAACAACTCCCTTAAACTACACCCTCACTAGTAGCATTCATCTTAAAGTTCCACTGCCCCATGTACCCACCAAGTATCACTAGCTCAACCTTCAACCACCCTTTGTGCGTTTTCTAAGGGTCTGAGTAGGAGTGGGAGTGAGAGCTCTTGTCTCCTGCTGGATCACACGAATTATGTCGCATTACTTAGACTGCATTTTCACTGTCTTGAACTGAATTCGAATCAGTTGCGTTACCCCTTCCTCTTAGAGAAGAGTTGTACTTTGGACCATTGTATTACTAGTCTCGTGCTATTGGTGTAAATCCCGAAAGGTTACAGAGTCGGCGTAAATCCCATCAATGGCTTAATTACAGGTTCGTCAACACTGGCAGTATAAACATGTCGCTGCATCCAATAGCTTTTGTGTGTGTGTGTGTGTGTGTGTGTGTGTGTGTGTGTGTGTGTGTGTGTGTGTGTGTGTGTGTGTGTGTGTGTGTGTGTGTGTGTGTGTGTGTGTGTTTATAAAGGGCCAATATTAAAATGTCTCAAAATTCCAATGAACGACAACAGAACCAAGGTTGATTAACAAAATTTCAGCACATAAGCTTGCTGATGAATGTAATGAGGTACACGAGGCATGCTGGAGCATTGTATGTACCAACATATCTGAGGTATGCTGGAGCATTGTATGTACCAGCACATCTGAGGTATGCTGGAGTATTGTATGTGCCAATATATCTGAGGCATGCTGGAACATTGTATGTACCAACATATCTGAGGTATGCTGGAGCATTGTGCCAACATATCTGAGGCATGCTGGAGCATTGTATGTACCAACATATCTGAGGTATGCTGGAGCATTGTATGTACCAACATATCTGAGGTATGCTGGAGCATTGTATGTGCCAACATATCTGAGGCATGCTGGAGCATTGTATGTACCAACATATCTGAGGTATGCTGGAGCATTGTATGTACCAACATATCTGAGGTATGCTGGAGCATTGTATGTACCAACATATCTGAGGTATACTGGAGCATTGTTTGTGCCAACATATCTGAGGCATGCTGGAGCATTGTATGTACCAACATATCTGAGGTATGCTGGAGCATTGTATGTACCAACATATCTGAGGTATGCTGGAGCATTGTATGTGCCAACATATCTGACGCATGCTGGAGCATTGTATGTACCAACATATCTGAGGTATGCTGGAGCATTGTATGTACCAACATATCTGAGGTATGCTGGAGCATTGTATGTACCAACATATCTGAGGTATGCTGGAGCATTGTTTGTGCCAACATATCTGAGGCATGCTGGAGCATTGTATGTACCAACATATCTGAGGTATGCTGGAGCATTGTATGTACCAACATATCTGAGGTATGCTGGAGCATTGTTTGTGCCAACATATCTGAGGCATGGTGGAGCATTGTATGTGCCAACATATCTGAGGTATGCTGGAGCATTGTATGTGTGTATGCCGAGGTCATGGTAGTGTATGGTTGTACCGAGGTCATGGTAGTGTATGTTGTACCGAGGTCATGGTAGTGTATGTTGTACCGAGGTCATGGTGGTGTATGTTGTACCGAGGTCATGGTAGTGTATGTTGTACCGAGGTCATGGTAGTGTATGTTGTACCCAGGTCATTGTAGTGTATGGTTGTACCGAGGTCATGGTGAGTGTATGGTTGTTGTACCGAGGTCATGGTAGTGTATGGTTGTACCGGAGGTCATGGTGAGTGTAGTGGTTGTACCGAGGTCATGGTAGTGTATGGTGTACCGAGGTCATGGTAGTGTATGGTGTACCGAGGTCATGGTAGTGTATGTTGTACCGAGGTCATGGTCGTGTATGGTGTACCGGGGTCATGGTAGTGTATGGTGTACCGAGGTCGTGGTAGTGTATGTTGTACCGAGGTCATGGTAGTGTATGGTGTACCGAGGTCATGGTAGTGTATGTTGTACCGAGGTCATGGTAGTGTATGGTGTACCGAGGTCATGGTAGTGTATGTTGTACCGAGGTCATGGTAGTAGTATGGTTGTACCGAGGTCATGGTAGTGTATGGTGTACCGAGGTCATGGTAGTGTATGGTATGTACCGAGGTCATGGTAGTGTATTGTGTTCCGATGTCATGGTAGTGTATGGTGTACCGAGGTCATGGTAGTGTATGGTGTACCGAGGTCATGGTAGTGTATGGTGTACCGAGGTCATGGTAGTGTATGGTGTACCGAGGTCATGGTAGTGCATGTGTACCGAGGTCATGGTAGTGTATGGTGTACCGAGGTCATGGTAGTGTATGGTGTACCGAGGTCATGGTAGTGTATGGTGTACCGAGGTCATGGTAGTGTATGTTGTACCGAGGTCATGGTATGTATGGTGTACCGAGGTCATGGTAGTGTATGGTGTACCGAGGTCATGGTAGTGTATGTTGTACCGAGGTCAGGTAGTATGGTGTACCGAGGTCATGGTAGTGTAGTTGTACCGATGTCATGGTAGTGTATGTTGTACCGAGGTCATGGTAGTGTATGGTGTACCGAGGTCATGGTAGTGTATGGTGTACCGAGGTCATGGTAGTGTATGGTGTACCGAGGTCATGGTAGTGTATGTTGTACCGAGGTCATGGTAGTGTATGTTGTACCGAGGTCATGGTAGTGTATGTTGTACCGAGGTCATGGTAGTGTATGTTGTACCGAGGTCATGGTAGTGTATGTTGTACCGAGGTCATGGTAGTGTATGTTGTACCGAGGTCATGGTAGTGTATGTTGTACCGAGGTCATGGTAGTGTATGTTGTACCGAGGTCATGGTAGTGTATGTTGTACCGAGGTCATGGTAGTGTATGGTGTACCGAGGTCATGGTAGTGTATGGTGTACCGAGGTCATGGTAGTGTATGGTGTACCGAGGTCATGGTAGTGTATGGTGTACCGAGGTCATGGTAGTGTATGTTGTACCGAGGTCATGGTAGTGTATGGTGTACCGAGGTCATGGTAGTGTATGGTGTACCGAGGTCATGGTAGTGTATGGTGTACCGAGGTCATGGTAGTGTATGTTGTACCGAGGTCATGGTAGTGTATGGTGTACCGAGGTCATGGTAGTGTATGGGGCACCAAGGGTTAAGTCTCACTTTACCACATCTGTTTTTGACAATTTAACTTTAATTTTTCAACCCATTCAGTTGTTTTATAAATCCTATTTTCTTTAAGCCATATTAAATCTAAAAAAGTATATTTAACCACAAATAAATCATTTAACAAACAGCCGCGATGCATACTTCAAATACTTCATGGTAATGTGTGTGTGTGTGGAGTGTGAGATGGCACCAGCCTGCTGCTGTACACAGCAGAGTATTGTGTTTATATGTGAGGAATAATGGCGACCCAACCTGCTGTTGCAGTGAGCGTGAAGCCCGCACGTTACCATGGTCTTTATTGGCACATTCACTGTGTGCGAGTATTGATAGCAAATGTGAGGGCGTGTGAGAATATTGCCATATACTATATTTCTGTGATTAGATGCTACACGAAATATAAACTTTGAGGAAATGGAATAATTGAACAAAAATATAATGGTTAAACGAAAGACTGACAGAGAAGGCAGGAGCTAGGATGTGAGTCTTAGTATACAGGATAGCATACATAACCTGGGTTTAATTATGTCACACTTCAGGAGGCAAGTGACTTACACACACACACACACACACACACACACACACACACACACACACACACACACACACACACACACACACACACACACACACACACACGAGATAAAAAAGCTCCCAGAATTTTGTTACTGTCTGCTAAATTTATTGTCAGTAATAATATCTAATACATTAAGTTATAATGCTCTGAAGTATGTCATAACCTTGTGCAAGCCCTCTGTTGTCTGATCGTGGACTGGGCCGCGGGGGCGTTGATCCCAGGAATACCCTCCAGGTTGACTCCCTCCAGTGATAGACCAGCACTACACCCTCCCTCCAGCAGTAGACCATCACTACACTCACCCTTGACTGTTAGCTATACACCCCAAAACCTACTGGACGGAAGCCGAGTATACACTGCAGGGCTGTCATTGTGTATAACAAAGAGCACCGCTTAGAGGGGAATTAGGCCATGTCTGGTGTGGGTCAGTGTAACAGGGCAGTCTGTAGCGGGCCTGGTCTGGTCAGTATAACAGGCCACAATATGGGTCTGGAGTAGTACTGGTCTGGTCCAGTTATTATAACAGGAAATAATGTGGGTCTGGTCTCGTTAGTATAGCAGGGCACATTGGTCTGGAACAGTGCAACAGAACACAAAAGACTTAAGCGTGTGTACACATAAGGCAATTACATAGTTTATAGTCATGGTATGCATGGAGCTGCTAAGTGCTTGTGTGGACAAACAGTTCAGTGAATTACTCGCTGGTGTAGTCCCGTGGGGTCAAGGTGTTATAAATTTGCTTAATATACTGGCGCTGGACAGTTGTCAAACGGTGTTTACCACCTATTCCCTGCTGCCTCAGCCTTATGTCGCAGTGTTGATGTTTGTCAAGGCTTGCTGCTTAATGGAATCATTTATTATATGGTGGCAGTTTTTTGTAGTTGGCAGTTTTTTTTGTGTTGCATTACTTACCTTGTCAATTTCTATTGTCTGCTTAATTTAATTAGCGTGTTTTTATTGTCTAACGTATCCTTAGTGAGTATAAATAAGTGCGTCTGTTTCGCGCTCCGCAGACGGAGGATTAAGCTTCCACCAAGTCTTGCGCTGAATGATCCATATGTATTCAGCGCTTAACATGAATTTTTTTTTTTTACACTTTCATATTGCATTTGAAGGAATAATGTCTGAGTTCGGCAGTTAAATGAAAACTATCACCAACACTTACAAACATACATATTAGATAATACACAACCCGCACAAACGAGAGAGAAGCTTACGACGACGTTTCGGTCCGACTTGGACCATTTACGTTCTGGACGAACTTGAAAAACAAATTCTTCAAGGAGACAAAAATTTGAGTGTATCTGTGGCCCCGTCCTCTTGAGACACTTCCCTCCATATGTCGTCGTCATCTTTTAAAAGAGGTAGATACTCAGTGGTGAACAGCTGGCGTCCCCCTGCCGAGTACATCATCATGACTTAACTACTCCAATGGAAATTTTTCTCCCTAGCGATGTACAGTTTATACTGTTGTGAGACTTAGATTTTTGTCTCCTAATTTTTACTCACATATAGTAAACCACTAAGATTTTCAGCTATCGTATATTTTTTTACTTTAATGTAGAGTATCCAACGAGTTGTCATTCAGAAATAATATTGAAACAAAATTATATGTAAGTGCGTGCACGATGCAATTTTTTTTTTTAAAATTTAATCATCAAAATCGGTAGAAAATGTGTCGTAATCCTGGGTTGGGCAGTATTATGACACGAAGTGTGCTGGAGAACATGAAAATGGAGTGCAGGAGACCATTAACTTAGGCAGTAAAAGTTCCCCTCTCGCCCCGGATGACACTCTGGTGACCTACTACCAAATACAAAACCAAAGACCAGAATTGCAGAGGTGAGCATCAAGCACCGTGGTAGCAGGCGGGGTTTACCTTTACCTTTACCTTTAGAGAGTTCCGGAGGTCAACGCCCCCGCGGCCCGGTCTGTGACCAGGCCTCCTGGTGGATCAGAGCCTGATCAACCAGGCTGTTGCTGCTGGCTGCACGCAAACCAACGTACGAGCCACAGCCCGGCTGATCAGGAACTGACTTTAGGTGCTTGTCCAGTGCCAGCTTGAAGACTGCCAGGGGTCTGGGTAGCCACTTCTTACAACTGTTCCCCACCAAGAGTTTACCTGGTATATACTAAACCTATGTTCTCCGTCAGTTACTGTGTTGTGATAAGAGCTGTAACAAGCACAATACCATAAGTCTCTCTCCTTTATCAGTTTCTCATGCAGTATCAGATGCCTAGCTGAAGCATTTAATTATCTTGACCATCATGTTGAAGACTTACACATTAATTAGACACATGGATATCTACAAATATTGCATATGTCCAATTCTTAATCTTGTCGGTATTCACATACATATTTACCTTCCTATACATGGTAATTTACTTTTTTTTCACTAGAAACATATTTATCAAAAAAATAGATATATCGTCATCTAGATGTATCATTACCATTCTTAGCTAATTGTATCTTCACCCTTCATCTACGAGACGCACTTCACCCTTCATCTACGAGACGCACTTCACCCTTCATCTACGAGACGCACTTCACCGACTTCATCTACAAGACGCACTTCACCCTTCATCTACGAGACGCACTTCACCCTTCATCTACGAGACGCACTTCACCCTTCATCTACAAGACGCACTTCACCCTTCATCTACGAGACGCACTTCACCCTTCATCTACAAGACGCACTTCACCCTTCATCTACAAGACGCACTTCACCCTTCATCTACGAGACGCACTTCACCCTTCATCTACGAGACGCACTTCACCCTTCATCTACGAGACGCACTTCACCCTTCATCTACGAGACGCACTTCACCCTTCATCTACGAGACGCACTTCACCCTTCATCTACGAGACGCACTTCACCCTTCATCTACGAGACGCACTTCACCCTTCATCTACGAGACGCACTTCACCCTTCATCTACGAGACGCACTTCACCATCATCTACGAGACGCACTTCACCATCATCTACGAGACGCACTTCACCATCATCTACGAGACGCACCTTCATCTTGATCTGTATCGCTATCGTCGATCTTGGTATTGAACCTTGACAACATCTTGTTAACCAGTGCTGTCATCTTCAGTATTGTTTGAGGCGATGGTGAGTTACCATTGCAAATTCATTTTCCTGCAGGTTGATGTAAGCCAAGTTTTTCTTGCTAAAATGACTTAGCAATTTGTTTTAAAGTCTGAATATATTGGGTTTCCTCTCCCCTTCCCCCCGCCACCCTCTTCCCCCTCGCCCATGGCTTTAGCGTTACACCTTACTTTTTCCTGGCACAGTCTCACTGATGCACTTTCCTTACAGTTAAAATAAATCTAATTGCTCCCTGAAATATTTATTCTGATTGCTTCAGTTTTTACATCTTCCGTGACTAAGAAATAAATCATCACTTGCTTGTTTTTATAAGCCAGGATTTTTTTTTTTTTGAGATTAGCAAGCGCGTGCCAGTGCGCTTCCCATTGTGCGCATGCGAGTGCCGCAGCGTTTGCTTGCTTGTTTGCAAGTACGTTTGTGTGTGTGTGTGTGTGTGTGTGTGTGTGTGTGTGTGTGTGTGTGTGTGGTGTGTGGGGTGTGTGGGGTGTGTGTGTGTGGGGTGTGTGTGTGTGTGTGTGGGGTGTGTGTGTGTGTGTGTGTGGGGTGTGTGTGTGGTGTGTGGGTGTGTGGTGTGCGTGTGTGGTGTGTGGGGTGGGTGTGTGTGGGTGGTGTGTGTGTGTGGTGTGTGTGTGGTGTGTGTGTGGTGTGTGTGTGTGTGTGTGTGTGTGTGTGTGTGGTTGTGTGTGTGTGTGTGTGTGTGTGTGTGTGTGTGTGTGTGTGGTGTGTGTGTTGTGTGTGTGTGTGTGTGGTGTGTGTGTGGTGTGTGTGTGTGTGTGTGTGTGTGTGTGGTGTGTCTGTGTGGTGTGTCTGTGTGGTGTGTGTCTGTGTGTGTGTGTCTGTGTGTGTATGTGTGTGTGGTCTGTGTGTGTGTGTGTGTGGTGTGTGTGTTTGTGTGTCTGTGCGTGTGTGTGTGTGTGTGGTGTGTGTGTGTGGTGTGTGTGTGTGGTGTGTGATGTGTGTGTGTGTGGTGTGTGTTGTGTGTGTGTGTGGTGTGTGTGTGTGTGGTGCGTGTGTGGGTGTGTGGTGTGTGGGTGAGTGGTAGTGGCAGTGTGTGGTGTGGGTGTGTGGTGTGTGGGTGTGTGGTGTGGGTGTGTGGTGTGTGGGGGGTGTGGGGTGTGTGGGGTGTGGTGTGTGCGCGCGCGCGTGTGTGTGTGTGTGTGTGTGTGTGTGTGTGTGTGTGTGTGTGTGTGTGTGTGTGTGTGTGTGTGTGGTGTGTGTGTGTGGTGTGTGTGTGTGGTGTGTGTGTGTGGTGTGTGTGTGTGGTGTGTGTGGTGTGTGTGTGTGTGTGTGTGTGTGTGTGTGTGTGTGTGTGTGTGTGTGTGTGTGTGTGTGTGTGTGTGTGTGTGTGTGTGCTTGCGCCCGTGCGAGTTGGTGTGTGCGGTAGCTTGTAAGAGTGTGTATGTGCACATTTTTTTCTGTACGCTCTTGCTCACGCACACGTGTGGGTGTTGACATGTGTATATCATATTCTAAAATTATTTGAGCTAAATCTTACAGCTCAGTTGCCCGAGTGTTGTTGCAACCCATGACACACCTGTGCTGACACTAGCAGTGCGCTAGCCACTGTACCGCAGTCTCCTTTACTGTACAGCGGTGTCCTTTACTGTACATCGGTGTTCTTTACTGTACTGCTGCGTCCTTGACTGTACCACTGCGTCCTTGACTGCATCACAGTGTCCTTGACTGTACCACGGTGTCCTTGACTGTACCACAGTGCCGTTTACTGCACCATAGTGACGTTTACTGCACCACAGTGCCTTTACTGCACCGCAGTGCCGTTTATTGCACCACAGTGCCGTTTACTGTACCACAGTGCCATGTACTGTACCACAGTATCATTACGATTTCGCTATCCAGTAGAGCCAGATGACCCTCATCAGTGTGCTGGTAGAAGATTGTGTGAGGGGAGGGGTTGAGGGTGGGAGGCACTCATCAGTGTGGCTGGTAGAAGATTGTGTGAGGGGAGGGGTTGAGGGTGGGGGGCACTCATCAGTGTGGCTGGTAGAAGATTGTGAGGGGAAGGGTTGAGGGTGGGGGGCACTCATCAATGTGGCTGGTAGAAGATTGTGTGAGGGGAGGGGTTGAGGGTGGGGGGCACTCATCAGTGTGGCTGGTAGAAGATTGTGTGAGGGGAGGGGTTGAGGAGGGGGGGCACTCATCAGTGTGGCTGGTAGAAGATTGTGAGGGGAGGAGTTGAGGGTGGGGGGCACTCAGCAGTGTGGCTGGTAGAAGATTGTGTGAGGGGAGGGGCTGAGGGTGGGGGGCACTCAGCAGTGTGGCTGGCAGAAGATTGTGTGAGGGGAGGGGTTGAGAGTGGGGGGCACTCAGCAGTGTGGCTGGTAGAAGATTGTGTGAGGGGAGGAGTTGAGGGTGGGGGGGCACTCAGCAGTGTGGCTGGTAGAACATTACAGTGTGAGGGGAGGGGTTGAGGGTGGGGGGCACTCATTACCCACTCCCACCTTCACAACTCACCTGGACACATCATGCTGACCCGTAGCAATTTAAGAGACCGGGCCGGAAGCCTGGGCGCAACCCACGCAAACAAGAATTAGTGAATACATATTCTCTCTCTCTCACACGTCTTGCTTTTTTGCAAAGGGAAGTAAACCTGACGTCATGAGAGCACTGGAGAAGCATGAGACAATCTCGTACAAAATACTCAAGAGGACTTGGTAGACAGGAAATGACGTTTTCGAGAGGCGGGAAACAAGTACACGAGGACACAGTTGGAAGATTCACAAATAATAGTAATTATAATCATAATTAAAAATAATTTCTTTGAGGTATACCAGTAATGTAGTTAAATGTATTAGTACAACAGTAGGCACAGAAGAATGCCACTAATCATGCTGCTTAAGAACTAAGGTCAAAGGTTGTCGGGAAACTTTTCTTCAGTCTCAGGGTGGTCAAGAAATTCAATAACTTTGAAGGTGTAATAGAGGCAGTTATCACAGATATGACAGAAACTACGAGGCTAGGAGGACGGGAACGCACTAACAGCCAGTTACAAGACAGGGCCAGGAACTGTAAATAATCCTCCCCACCGGCAACCAAAATAGGCGACCAAAACACTCGTTTCCCGACACCTCACCGGAAGACGGCAGGTCATAACAAAAAATTAATTTCCTTGAGGGAGAAGAGGCCTCCTTAATTCATCTTAATGACTTGAACACGTAACTGTTGTGCTCTGGCGCTCTCGGCTCCATTATACACAAGTGTGCGTGCGTGTGCGCGCTGGAAAAAGCGAGCGACTACCTGGGTGTTAACAGCTACAGTTTATGGTAATATGTGTTTGCTCTGCATGTGTTCATTTGCATATCGGATTGAGAAAATTTCAAAATGTTTGCTTATGTACATAAGGCATAAACCTGCACTCTAGCAGCGATTAAGCTGTGTATGGTGAGGCACGCGACTAACTCTTGAGACGAGGTACGTATTATTATTATAATCAAAAAAGAAGCGCTAAGCCACAAGGGCTATACAGCACGAGGTACGTAAAGCTGTTAATTCTCTCTCTCACCAGTCATCCTTGGTATACGGAGGCAGCAACGACAGCCTTCCCAGGAATTATAACCAAAACACAGCATTAACACTCTCTTTTTATAAGTACTAGACGTTTAGCATTGGTCAAGCTTCAAGCAGTCGGCATGTACTCTGGGTAATCTGGCACCTGGTGAAGATGCTTGTCCAGTTTCTTCTTGAAGACTTTTACACTTGTCGGGACAAGTGTTTGATATCTTCTAGTAAGATGTTGGGGCCACGGATGTTAATACATTGTTTCCTTATTGTGCAGACTGCACTTCTGCTTCTCGCTGGATTTATTTTACACTTCCTTCCATATCTCTCACTCCGGTATGTTGTTATGGCAGAATGCAGATTTGGAACAAGGCCCTCGAGTACTTTCCAGGTTTCTCTCTGTCTGTCTGTCAGTAATTTATATGCTTTATTGGCTCTATACGGACCGTATACAATATCTATTCCAGCTCTGATATTTCTCCTGCCCTAAACGGGGCAGTCAATATTGAGCAATATTCCAAATGAAGGAGCACACGCCATTTGAAAAGTGTCACCATTGGCAGTTTTTCGTTTTCTTTTCATTATCCACCCCGTCAGGGGTTGTTGCGACTGAAGACTGAACAGACAGTTTTATGTGAACAAGTGTAAAGTGCTGCTAACTCTTGAGGCAAGATAACTGCGCCACGTGTGAATTATTTGTGTTAAGCTTAGTCATAGCAGATGCGATGAAGTAGACGCCTGTATATAATAAACTATGTACGATTGCGGTAACTAATGACATGGTCCTCAGACAAATAGAGAAACTAAAACCCAACAAATCCCCAGGCCCTGATGAACTGTTTGCAAGGGTGTTAAAGGAATGTAAAGATGAACTTAGCATACCTTTGGCTAATCTTTTTAACATATCACTACAAACCGGCATAGTGCCTGATAAGTGGAAAATGGCAAATGTAATACCTATTTACAAGGCAGGTGACAGGTCCTTGGCTTCGAACTATAGACCAATAAGCCTTACCTCCATAGTGGGAAAATTTATGCAATCAATAATTGCCGAAGCAATTCGTAGCCATCTTGACAGGCACAGATTGATTAATGAATCTCAACATGGTTTTACAAAGGGGCGTTCCTGTCTTACGAATTTACTAACTTTTTTCACTAAGGTGTTTGAGGAGGTAGATCATGGTAATGAATATGATGTTGTGTATATGGACTTCAGTAAGGCTTTCGATAGAGTTCCACACCAGAGGCTATTGAGGAAACTTAAGGCACACGGAATAGGAGAAATTTCCTGGGTAGAGGCATGGCTGACAAATAGACAGCAGAGAGTTTGTATAAATGGGGAGAAATCAGAATGGGGGCACGTCACAAGCGGTGTTCCTCAGGGGTCAGTGTTGAGCCCGTTGTTGTTCACAATTTACATAAACGACATAGATGAGGGAATAAATAGCGACATAAACAAATTTGCTGATGACACCAAAATAGGCAGTCCAATTCATTCTAATGAGGACACTAGAGCACTCCAGGATGATTTGAATAGACTGATACAATGGTCGGAGAAGTGGCAGATGCAGTTTAATATAGATAAATGCAAAGTTCTAAATGTTGGACAGGTGAATAACCATGCCACAGATAAACTAAATAATGTAGATCTTAATACTACTGATTGCGAAAATGATTTAGGAGTTCTGGTTAGCAGTAATCTAAAACCAAGACAACAGTGCATTAGTGTTCACAATAAAGCTAACAGAATTCTTGGCTTCATATCTAGAAGTATAAATAATAGAAGTCCTCAGGTTGTTCTTCAACTCTATATATCCTTGGTTAGGCCTCATTTAGACTATGCTGCTCAGTTCTGGTCACCGTATTACAGAATGGATATAAATGCTCTGGAAAACAGAGGAGGATGACAAAGATGATCCCATATATCAGAAATCTTCCCTATGAGGATAGACTGAGGGCCCTGAATCTGCACTCTCTCGAAAGGCGTAGAATTAGGGGGGATATGACTGAGATATATTAATGGAAAACAGGAATAAATAAAGGGGATGTAAATAGCGTGCTGAAAATTTCCAGCCAAGACAGGACTCGCAGCAATGGTTTCAAGTTGGAAAAATTCAGATTCAGAAAGGATATAGGAAAGCACTGGTTTGGTAACAGAGTGGTGGATGAGTGGAACAAACTCCCGAGTACAGTTATTGAGGCTAAAACGTTGTGTAGTTTTAAAAATAGGCTAGATAAATACATGAGTGGGTGTGGGTGGGTGTGAGTTGGACCTGACTAGCTTGTGCTGCTGGGTCTGGTGCTGTGCTCCATCCTTGAGTGGAGATGACCAAACTGGGTGGGTCTTTGGGCTAATTCGGGGGGGGGGGTCATTGGTCTATTCCGGGGGGGTCATTGGTCTAATCCGGGGGGGGACATGGGCCTGCTCCGCATGGGTCAGTAGGCCTGTTGCAGTGTTCCTTCTTTCTTATGTTATGTTCTTATATAAAGGATTACTAACATGCATGTAGTTCATGCAACGGTGTAAAAGTTCATCTAATAAGGCTTGTCACTGTAGTAAGAAGTGTTCAAGAAAAAAGTAGAAAACGGTATCATTGGTCTCGTCTTGATGATGTGCCGCAGTACAGCTGTCTAGTTAATAACACTTGACAATATAGTAAGATGATAAAGTTAACACAGTTTCAAAAACCTTTCCCATGAAAACATTAAATATGTTGAACTTGTTACCTTGAAATACATTGGTAGAGTGAAGGCTTGTAGGAAAAGTGCACCATTGGATGAAAGGAATAAATAAACGGGATACAAGTTGCTGAAAATAGCGAACTCAGACAGAAATCCCAAACAAAACATTAAAATACAGCATAAAAAACATATTGCTTTGGTTTGGTAGTTCACTTGCAGATAGAATAGTGAAACAGTGCTAAACAACAGTACTGAACAAAAGTATTGATGCAAATACTTTCACAAACTGTAGAAGTAGGTAGGTGCGATACTTGATTGTAAATTAGGGGCGGAAATAATACCTGTAATGTTAGTGGTGGTTACATAATGGTGATGATTGATAGTGATGTTACCAGCGTTCTTTTGTATGCCTGAAACCAAGTATCGAGATTCATCTGCACATCTGGGAGTAAATGTGTCGGCTGATAATGTATGAAAGATTACGTGAATCGTAGAATGGGTGGGAAGAAAAAAATATTCTTGAGGAATCTCTGGAAAAGTGGTGTGTGTGTGTGTGTGTGTACTCACCTAATTGTGGTTGCAGGGATCGAGACTCAGCTCCTGGCCCCGCCTCTTCGCTGATCGCTACTAGGTCCTGTGTGTGTGTGTGTGTGTGAAAATGGAATATTTAAGGATTATAACTATAACGATGTTTTGCTTTTGTATGTGTGGGAAGCATGGGTATTATGTGCGGCAGCTGGGAGGCTGGAGACAATGTAATAATAATAATAATATATAATATCTTTATTTACTACAAGTACATGTACAAGGTATACAGTCCTAGCCGCTTGTTATGCAGAGCATTTCGGGCAAATTAGGTCAGTTTTATCTCAGGATGCGACCCACACCAGTCAACTAACACCTAGATATCCATTTTACTGATGGGGAATATAGACAACTGATGTAAAGAAACAGGGCCAATGCTTCTACCCTCGCTGGGAATCGAACCCTGACCCTCGTCGTGTGAAGCGAGAGCTTTAGCCACCAGGCCATTTCACTAGTCTGTAAAAGATCTCTTTCAACCGCCTTGGAAAACCATGTATTCCATAAATATCGAAAACATTTCCTGAATACATAATTAAGTCCTGCATAAATATGCAGATAAGATTTGAGAAAGAACAATTTAGAGTCGACAAAATAGAATGGATGTTATCAGACAATGATAATCAGGGCTTCAGTATCATGAGAAGCGAGTCGCAATCTCTGGCACCAACAACAAAACCATCAACAATAGTGCTATGGTTTGTTCATAACAGACAAAAGAAATCCAGGTATACGGGAAGGCGTCCCGGTGCCTCCTGACTGGCAAATGACCAGTAGAACGTTATGATGGACCAGGGGACGTATGTTGGTTCAGTACTGGATGAATGCCGGGCCAATGATGGATGAAACTTAATGCTGAGTCATGGGTAGTGGTCCAGCACTGGGTGAAGGCTGGTATAGTGACAGGTGGAACGTAGTGCTGGATCAAGGGTTCAGCACAGGGTGAATGCGGGTCAAGGGTCAAGCGCCGAGTAAATTCCGTCCCAGTGATAGGTGAAGCGTATGCTGGGCAGGAGTTGTGTGTGGTGATGCAGTAAGCTGGGATAAAGTGGAGCAAGTGGTGTGACCAGGTGTGTAGTGAGCGTCATGCAACACTCGTCACAATGATCAAGCACCAGGTGGGACTGGCTATTGGTCATCCACACAGGTGACAAGGACGCACTCAATAACAAACATTATAATTACCATATACTCTGAAGTAAATTAAAACTACTAAGTAACTTCCAGAAAGCAATAGGCTGCTGCTGCTGCGGAAAAACTTGAAACAAATGCTGTAGAAACTACAGAACTATACTATGCGAGGCGACACCTGAGTCTTAGTTGTGAGGCTTACTGTAATGCATATTAACACTGACACCATGTCGCTTGCGTCTAGTGAAATTCGCGAATCAAGATTTAAAATTCTAATATATACATATAATATATATAATATATATATATATATATATATATATATATATATATATATATATATATATATATATATATATATATATATATATATATAATAATAATAATATCTTTATTTACTACAAGTACATGTACAAGGTATACAGTCCTAGCTGACAACAATGACATACTACTATATAGAAAGTCCCTTGTTATGCTCCGCATTTCGGGCAAATTAGGTCAGTGTCCCAGGATGCGACCCACACCAGTCGACTAACACCCAGGTACCCATTTTACTGATGGGGAACATAGACAACAGGTATATATATATATATATATATATATATATATATATATATATATATATATATATATATATATATATATATATATATAATCAACAATGTATCTCTTAAACCTTTTGTACCATATGTAATAAAATATACCTTCTGGTAAAAAAGAATGAAAAGATGGGGTGGTAGGGGAAGTGGAATATTCAAACGGCTTCAGGAAGAAATCCAAATATTCTTCCTTGAAGCCTTTTTATCCACTTCTCCGAGGCTATGGGTCCCACAGTTTACACCAGAGGTGGACCCCATCATATATATATATATATATATATATATATATATATATATATATATATATATATATATATATATATATATATATATATATATATATATATATATATATTTATTTATTTATTTATTTATTAATTACTGTTACCAGGAATAAGTGGTATTTAATAAATAACAACAATGCGACGAGCCGGGGGATCGAACCCGTGTTGTTTTAGCCCGCTTCATGGTTGTGAATTTTCACTCACCACGAGGCATGCTAAAACAACACCGGTTCGATCCCCCGGCTAGTCGCAATGTTGATATATATATATGTCGTGCCGAATAGGCAGAACTTGCGATCTTGGCTTAAATAGCAACGCTCATCTTGCCATATAGGACAAGTGAAAATTTGTGTATGTAATAATTTCGCCAAAATCATTCTGAACCTAACGAAAAAAATATATTTGATTATGTTTGTTTAGTATTAAATTACTGTAAACAAATCTAAAATATATTTAGTTGGGTTAAGGTAAAATAAATTGTTCTTGTTATAACAAGGTTAGGTAAGTTTTCTAAGATTCTTTTGGTGCAAAATTAAAAATTTTTACATTAACATTAATGAAAAAAATATATATTTAAACGTATAAGAGAAAATTTCAGAAAGGACTTAATTTTAAATGAGTTCTTGCTAAGTGACCAGTTTTACATATTGGGCTCGACATATATATATATATATATATATATATATATATATATATATATATATATATATATATATATATATATATATATATATATATATATGCAATAAGATCACAGTAAACAGGTGATTTCAAAATATGCAAAACAACCACTCTGAAAGAATAGAGAAATTCCAAGCGCTTTCGTGACTACTCACATTATCAAGGAACTATGAAAGTGAAGCATCCAAGGAAGCTATATAAGGGGTCGGCCAGCACCTCACTCAGATCCCACAACGGTTAAACACGTGACGCGCGGCGAGCCAACTTGGATAGGTCCTTTGCAAAACTCACCCCCAAGCTATTTATTTGTCCAGTGTATTATTAAATTCTACCCAAATTCTATTAATTATAAATGGATCTAATTTATATAAACCAAAGGAAATATTCATATTATTGTCAAAACTGCTTTTTATGAAATAAGATTCAATTATATTCCTGTCGACCATGGACTTGCTTGATACTACTTTCTCAACTTTTTGAAAATCAATTGGATGGTTAAAATCTCTTACATGAATAAATAGAGCATTGGAATCTTGTCCAGTTCTAATGCTATATTTATGTTGTTTTAATCTTAGTTCGAGATTTTTACCAGTTTGACCGTAATAAACTTTATCGCAAATTTAATAATACACTGGACAAATAAATAGCTTGGGGGTGAGTTTTGCAAAGGACCTATCCAAGTTGGCTCGCCGCGCGTCACGTGTTTAACCGTTGTGGGATCTGATAGTGAGGTGCTGGCCGACCCCTTATATAGCTTCCTTGGATGCTTCACTTTCATAGTTCCTTGATAATGTGAGTAGTCACGAAAGCGCTTGGAATTTCTCTATTCTTTCAGAGTGGTTGTTTTGCATATATATATATATATATATATATATATATATATATATATATATATATATATATATATATATATATATATATATATATATATAATGTGTGTGTGTGTAAGTATAACTCACGAAATCGTAATGACACGATTGCACACAAACCATACCACGGGTAGGGTTTGAACCCACGGTCAGAGAGTCGCAAAACTCCAGACCCAGTGGCTAACGCGGCAGTCTGAAGTTTTGAGACTCTGACCGCGGGTTCAAACCCCACCCGTGGTATGGTTTATAAGTATAATATAATTTTACATACTTCAAGTTTTACTTTAAATATGAAGTTTTTTCATGGAACTCCACCTTGTGTACTACGAGAGGATGACTGTGGCTTGTAGTGGTGGTGCTAAACTAAGGAATACAAGCATATAACACAGGTTGGAGGAGGTAAGCTGATTCAGCCTGGTGTGTCGCTTAATGACACTACCAGGGAACCACAACTTAAGGTTGCACAACTACGGTAACACAACTTAAGGTTGCACAACTACGGTAACACAACTTAAGGTTGCACAACTACGGTAACACAACTTAAGGTTGCACAACTACGGTAACACAACTTAAGGTTGCACAACTACGGTAACACAACTTAAGGTTGCACAACTACGGTAACACAACTTAAGGTTGCACAACTACGGTAACACAACTTAAGGTTGCACACTTGCACTACCTGCCGAGTCTCATCTCGCTTTCCCTCACTCTGGCTGCCGCACTCATTTCCCTTTTTCTATAACTATCTTAATTTTTTCCTTGTACATTTCTTTAAAAATCGCTAAAATATGACCTTAATACATATAATTAAGAAGACATGTTTTCCGTGTTTTTTCCTTGCAGCAATTTAGCGCGGCTTGCAATAATTTTCAATAAAATATATAAATTATATTTGTCACTTCTGAGAACCATCATTGATGCCATGTGTCGAGATGTGTATACCCATGTTGGTTCTTGTCGCCTCCAACACTGCTAGGGTGGATGGTGGAAGAGAGTGGGGGAGGGGGTAAGAGTGGGGAGGAGTAGGGATACATTAAGGGGGGGGGGGTGGCGTGTATTAATCAGTGTGGAGGGTCGTCCACTCACCTGCACGTGCCAGTATGTTAACGTAATTTGGCTTCATTGTGTAGCATCTGAGTGGTGGCTCTGGCGACTTCCGCCTTTACATCCCCGCAGAGTAGAGGCGAGTGTGAGGTGCGCCGCCCCGGAGGATGCGTTACTCGTCAAGCAGTAATCGATGGGAATTAGACGTGGGGGTGGTTGTTTGGGCCGGGGGGGGGAGGAGCGGGGAAGAGGGAGGAACGGGGGTTCAGTCCAGGGATGTTGGGCAGAGGCGGCAACACCTTCCCGCCCATCCATGTTCCCTCCGCCCGTGACTCACGCCCACCCGTCACGCCCAGACTGACCCATCTACCCTTCTCATTGACTGTCCCTTACGCCTCCCGCTTTATCCCCTCTGGACCCACGCCCCCTTATTCCTGCTTTCCCCCTCTCTTCCCTGCACCACCGCTTCTATTCTCTCATCCCTATCCATTGTATGGACATTACTTACCGTCTATCACTCAACACCTATTTCTTACCTGGCCACCCAACTCTTATGCCACCGCAACCTTTTACTCCCTGATAAATTAGACACTTGTGCAACACTTATTATGGACTGAGGAAGCCACTGGTGGGCGAAACGTTTCCACAATAAAGATATCCAAGTGTTGCACAAGTGTCTTAACTCATCATCCCAGCGGTTCTCCGAACTATTTATCTACCACTGCCTATATTATACTCTTGCACTACCATCCACACGATGGATATAGAATGAACAAGAAACTAGCCGTTTAAGCTGCAAAAATCTGAATCTAATCTTTCCCAGTCTACTCAAACTCCCTATTACCATTAATACAGTCTGCAACAGATGAGAAAACCACGTGTAACACCACTCCTTCCATCCTGTTTCCTCTCCTCGCCCGTCCCTCATCCCCTCCTTCAGTGTTTCAGGGACAGCAGTTAGAATCATTACCTTCATGAGGTGGCACGTGTGCACAATCAATAATTACAGTGATTTAGTGTGAGTGATGTGTGGGTGGAATGGTTAGAAAGGTGCGGGGGTGGATGGGAGAGCGGAAGGATGGAGCTGGGGAGGACAGAGGTGGTGTGGTATCTGGTGAAGGTGAGTTGAAGGGGCAGGGTGAGGGGTGGGATAGGGCAGGGTGAGGGGTGGGATAAGGGTAAGTGAGGGGTGGGGTAGGGCAGGTGACCCCTTCGTTAACACGACTCCCCGTATCTACAGTAAGGGTTCAGTAAGGGTAAATGTTACCTGCTCTTACCTCCCCCTCTACCCAAACTTTCTTCCCAGTACGCATGCTGGAGTCACATGTGTATTATGGTTAGCATGCTGGAGTATGAAGTGTGAGTCATACTACGCATGCTGGAGTCACATGATATGTAGTATGGGACGTATGCTGGAGTCGCATGATGTGTAGTATGGGACGTATGCTGGAGTCGCATGATGTGTAGTATGGGACGTATGCTGGAGTCGCATGATGTGTAGTATGGGACGTATGCTGGAGTCGCATGATGTGTAGTATGGGACGTATGCTGGAGTCGCATGAAGTGTCATACTACGCATGCTATACACATGATGTGAACGTCATACTACGCATGAAGTGTGACTCACGAAATCGTAATGACACGATTGCAAAAAAACTATACCACGGGTGGGGATAGAACCCGCGATCAGAGAGTCTCAAAACTCCAGACCGTCGTGTTAGCCACTGGACCAGCTAGCCACAATAAGATTCGCCCAACTAGGTATATTTCTACACCATAGGAAGGTTAGCATAGGCACCACTGTGACCACAAATGCAAGTTTTTACAGACGAATCTCCAGCTAGCGTGGCCGTGACGAACTCTAGCTCAAGTCCCCTCAAAGCCGTTAATATGACATGACCTAGTTGGGCGAATCTTATTGTGGCTAGCTGGTCCAGTGGCTAACGCGACGGTCTGGAGTTTTGAGACTCTCTGATCGCGGGTTCTATCCCCGCTCATGGTATGGTTTGTATGCATGAAGTGTGAAAGGGTCACACTACGCATGCTGGTCACATGACGCATGAAGTGTGAAAGGGTCATACTATGCATGCTGGAATCATATAACGCATGTTCAACGCATACTGGAGTCTCATAACATGTTATATGCATACTGGAGTTACATGACTCATGTCATGGGACTCCGGCACGGAGTCCATCAAGACTGATAGACTGAACACGTCTGCTGCAGGCTGAGTGACTGATTACTTCAAACTCCTCATCTTTCTCCGTTCTTCTCTTCATTGGATTGAATAAGCCACTGGCTGGTGAAACGTTTCCTCAATAAAGACTCCCAAATGTTGCACAAATGTGTCGTTCTTCAAGGACACCTGTCCCCAGTCTGTGGCTAAGTTGGTACAGCTCTGGACTTGCTGTGGCAAGTCCGCCTTACGCAATTTAAGCCTGCTAAGAACTCTTTTATGCACGTTCTTGGCGTTTTGCTCAGAGGTGAGACTCTTAAATTTCATGAACTCTTGGATCATGCTTTTGCTGCCCAAAAGAAAAAAAATTGATGTAGTATGTGAAGTATGCCAAAAATATATACATGAAGTCAACTGAAGGTAGAAGTCGTAGTCCTAAAGAGCAAACCTTGTAATCAAATCAGACGTGTCCACAAAATGTTAAACTGGAGGAGGACACTCGTGCATACAGGACGTAAACTGACCGAGAATGCTGTCATACGTGTTAGAAATAAACTATAAAAGAGTCATGCATATAATGCAAAGCGGAAGGATGACTAACATACATTCACTACAAAAAATCAGATACGTTCCTTACTTAACAACAAAGTTTCTTGCAGAAGCTGGGCAAAAACTAGCAAAAACAAATTTGTGGAACACTTCATCAGTTGCGGCGCCCAGGGCATCAAATTCCCACACAACTGGTGACACCCAAAGTGTCTTAAGTCCAGCCACGAGTTAGTTGATAGGCGTTTATTGCAGGATAGCAAAAATGCTCCACTGTTACCAAGATAAGATTAATATGACTCATGAAATCGTAAAGACACTCTGATCGCTGGTTCTATCCCCGCCCGTGGTATTACCTGGAGTTTACCTGGAGAGAGTTCCGGGGGTCAACGGCCCCGCGGCCCGGTCTGTGACCAGGCCTCCTGGTGGATCAGAGCCTGATCAACCAGGCTGTTACTGCTGGCTGCACGCAAACCAACGTACGAGCCACAGCCCGGCTGGTCAGGAACCGACTTTAGGTGCTTGTCCAGTGCCAGCTTGAAGACTGCCAGGGGTCTGTTGGTAATCCCCCTTATGTATGCTGGGAGGCAGTTGAACAGTCTCGGGCCCCTGACACTTATTGTATGGTCTCTTAACGTGCTAGTGACACCCCTGCTTTTCATTGGGGGGATGTTGCATCGTCTGCCAAGTCTTTTGCTTTCGCAGTGAGTGATTTTCGTGTGCAAGTTCGGTACTAGTCCCTCTAGGATTTTCCAGGTGTATATAATCATGTATCTCTCCCGCCTGCGTTCCAGGGAATACAGGTTTAGGAACCTCAAGCGCTCCCAGTAATTGAGGTGTTTTATCTCCGTTATGCGCGCCGTGAAGGTTCTCTGTACATTTTCTAGGTCAGCAATTTCACCTGCCTTGAAAGGTGCTGTTAGTGTGCAGCAATATTCCAGCCTAGATAGAACAAGTGACCTGAAGAGTGTCATCATGGGCTTGGCCTCCCTAGTTTTGAAGGTTCTCATTATCCATCCTGTCATTTTTCTAGCAGATGCGATTGATACAATGTTATGGTCCTTGAAGGTGAGATCCTCCGACATGATCACTCCCGGGTCTTTGACGTTGGTGTTTCGCTCTATTTTGTGGCCAGAATTTGTTTTGTACTCTGATGAAGATTTAATTTCCTCGTGTTTACCATATCTGAGTAATTGAAATTTCTCATCGTTGAACTTCATATTGTTTTCTGCAGCCCACTGAAAGATTTGGTTGATGTCCGCCTGGAGCCTTGCAGTGTCTGCAATGGAAGACACTGTCATGCAGATTCGCGTGTCATCTGCAAAGGAAGACACGGTGCTGTGGCTGACATCCTTGTCTATGTCGGATATGAGGATGAGGAACAAGATGGGAGCGAGTACTGTGCCTTGTGGAACAGAGCTTTTCACCGTAGCTGCCTCGGACTTTACTCTGTTGACGACTACTCTCTGTGTTCTGTTAGTGAGGAAATTATAGATCCATCGACCGACTTTTCCTGTTATTCCTTTAGCACGTATTTTGTGCACTATTACGCCATGGTCACACTTGTCGAAGGCTTTTGCAAAGTCTGTATATATTACATCTGCATTCTTTTTGTCTTCTAGTGCATCTAGGACCTTGTTGTAGTGATCCAATAGTTGAGACAGACAGGAGCGACCTGTTCTAAACCCATGTTGCCCTGGGTATGGTAAGATTTATATGCTGCAGGCCACATCTCTACCATATACCTCGTCTTCAGAGACTTCCCCAATTGTTGTGTTGCATTTAAACCATTTATCATATGCACAGACCTGAGCACAGGCACCTAAGCGTAATAGTTATTAGCCACGTGGCATATTTGTTGACGTCCGCAAATACGCTGCGGCACTGACAGCTAGTTCGTGTATTGCATAGTGGGGGACGTGATCCATGCACTGAGTATGATGCTGTAAGTACACGGTGCTGCGAGAATAGGAATTTACCCATTTAAGTGAACTAGAAGAGAGTCCACTAGCACCACAAGTTAGAGTTAAAAAGTTTTCATCGAAATCAGGAGTTACCTCACATCTCAGTCACACCCGTATGTCTTCCACCTCACCCCCCCCCACCGACCCCTAACGTCCAACACCGTCCCCTCGCGCGCCCTGCCTTCCAGTTCAACCCCCCTCCCATGGCCTCAATCATCAGCTCAACCTTCGTCCCCTCCCATCCGTCGGATCATTTCGTCGCTGCTCTTCCTCACTGCTCCCCGGCCCCTCCCCTCACCTCACCACTCACAGAACTGTAATCATTTACCTCCCTCACCTCATGCGCCCCCTCCATGACCACCACAATTACACACTAAATTTTCAGGGAGCAGTTGCTCACTGAACATACTAGGGAAAAAACTGTCATGGAAACCGCCAGTAGAAGAGACGGCAGCCAGCCGTATAGAAGGGAGAGTAGAGACGGCAGCCAGCCGTATAGAGGGGAGAGTAGAGACGGCAGCCAGCCGTATAGAAGGGAGAGTAGAGACGGCAGCCAGCCGTATAGAGGGGAGAGTAGAGACGGCAGCCAGCCGTATAGAAGGGAGAGTAGAGACGGCAGCCAGCCGTATAGAAGGGAGAGTAGAGACGGCAGCCAGCCGTATAGAAGGGAGAGTAGAGACGGCAGCCAGCCGTATAGAAGGGAGAGTAGAGACGGCAGCCAGCCGTATAGAAGGGAGAGTAGAGACGGCAGCCAGCCGTATAGAAGGGAGAGTAGAGACGGCAGCCAGCCATATAGAAGGGAGAGGAGAGACGACAGCCAGCCGTATAGAAGGGAGAGTAGAGACGGCAGCCAGCCGTATAGAAGGGAGAGTAGAGACGGCAGCCAGCCGTATAGAAGGGAGAGTAGAGACGGCAGCCAGCCGTATAGAAGGGAGAGTAGAGACGGCAGCCAGCCGTATAGAAGGGAGAGTAGAGACGGCAGCCAGCCGTATAGAAGGGAGAGTAGAGACGGCAGCCAGCCGTATAGAAGGGAGAGTAGAGACGGCAGCCAGCCGTATAGAAGGGAGAGTACGGCAGCCAGCCGTATAGAAGGGAGAGTAGAGACGGCAGCCAGCCGTATAGAAGGGAGAGTAGAGACGGCAGCCAGCCGTATAGAAGGGAGAGTAGAGACGGCAGCCAGCCGTATAGAAGGGAGAGTAGAGACGGCAGCCAGCCGTATAGAAGGGAGAGTAGAGACGACAGCCAGCCGTATAGAAGGGAGAGTAGAGACGGCAGCCAGCCGTATAGAAGGGAGAGTAGAGACGGCAGCCAACCGTATAGAAGGGAGAGTAGAGACGGCAGCCAGCCGTATAGAAGGGAGAGTAGAGACGGCAGCCAGCCGTATAGAAGGGAGAGTAGAGACGGCAGCCAGCCGTATAGAAGGGAGAGTAGAGACGGCAGCCAGCCGTATAGAAGGGAGAGTAGAGACGGCAGCCAGCCGTATAGAAGGGAGAGTAGAGACGGCAGCCAGCCGTATAGAAGGGAGAGTAGAGACGGCAGCCAGCCGTATAGAAGGGAGAGTAGAGACGGCAGCCAGCCGTATATAAGGGAGAGTAGAGACGGCAGCCAGCCGTATAGAAGGGAGAGTAGAGACGGCAGCCAGCCGTATAGAAGGGAGAGTAGAGACGGCAGCCAGCCGTATAGAAGGGAGAGTAGAGACGGCAGCCAGCCGTATAGAAGGGAGAGTAGAGACGGCAGCCAGCCGTATAGAAGGGAGAGTAGAGACGGCAGCCAGCCGTATAGAAGGGAGAGTAGAGACGGCAGCCAGCCGTATAGAAGGGAGAGTAGAGACGGCAGCCAGCCGTATAGAAGGGAGACAATCGTAAGAATTCTGAATGGGATTATACCAAAGTTTTTACGGATACCGATACTTAATTTAAGGCAGATATTGACACTCATTCAGCATTTTTATTTTTAAATTTATGATACTTATGTTCAGTTTATAAGAGGATGCTTATTGCACAGTAGACATTAATTAACTTGATATATGTGAGATACCAATGTTATAACTCATTACAGACACACTCCTGAAGCTGACAAAATGAAAACAAAATTTCTAAATCTGAGATATTCAGTAATCTTGCGAAGACTTGATCAGAATTCCATTACCAACATAAGTCTGAATTAGTTTAAAGTTCAACGTAACTGGAAATTAAACATCCAACACTCATCATACTCTTTATGTAAAGCTTTGAAAAACATTGGAAATTGAAAACCTAAAATTATATTTGGTGAACAATCATCTTTTTCCATTATTAAACCGAATTAACTGACAATTCTATCTTCCATTTTAAACTTTGAAGAAACGTGAATAAAAGTATACATTATTCTAATATTTGAAATTAAAAACAAGCAGTATACATACATTAATACCTAAAATTAAATATTCAGATTGAATTTGAGGAACAACTCCCAATTTAAAGAAGTTTATCTGTTCCTGTGAGGAGAGACGAGATCCCCCAGTGCTGATTTTTTTCTTTATAGATGTGAACTCAGATATTTATTGGCTAGGTTAGCCACAGATGGAAGAACTATCATTTTATTTCCACCACTCTAGTGGATTTTCTTTAGGCAATATGTTTCTCTGTTTTTATTTGTGGTAATATTAACGCCACAAATATCTTAGGGATACCAGTATTTCTAAGGCATTGACAAGGACATAAATCACAGCACCGTAACATCCTTTACTGATGACACCAAAATATCTATGAAAGTGGTACCACTGGAAGACAACGAATCTTCAGCCGGATATAAATAAAGTCTTCTAGTGGGCCTCAGCTGTGCTATTGCTGGATTGTTGGCTGAAATTTCTTAAAAATATTTATAGTAAAGTTCTTCAGTCCGTGTTACGTCTTGACTTTATCACCAGACTCGTTGCTGCTTAATGCTGCTAGCCAACCAGTGACACTGTAACTTCTGAACTTTGGGAATTCTCTCCTGAATTTTTTTTCGGCATTGAAGTTACACTTAAATTAGAGTTGGTAATAAGATTTCACTTATTTCCTTCAAATGATGGTGTGATATCTAAGCAATACATTGCATTTTTTCACAGATGTACAGTTACACTGAGTGAGCTGATGATGTGGTAGTTAATTTTGTTCTTAAAGAGTCTGTAGTTTACATCAAGCTAGAGGAGAGTGACAGTGCATTCTTCTCCAGAATATTATTATGGATAACTGGTTAATGTGTAAGTAGAAAACATTGCTGACTGTTGTATCTTGTAACTTCAATTACTTTGACAACACTGTCGCCATAACTCCGTGCTGTTGAGTTTTGGAAGCTAAATGTTAAGAATGTCACTAACCTCACATACACTCAACATACAGTATTTTTAAGCAGGTGTAATATTGTTATAAAAGTATCAAACTTTTTTCATCAATAGAGATACTCTGACAGACTACCAGCAAGAGTCACTACAGAAGGCTCGAGCCCTTGTAGATACATCTAATGTGACAGTATTAACAGGCTGCAGTACCTCAGTTTAACGGTCAACGGTAATTGTTATCCACCATCTACCATAGTTCAACTGGCAACAGTAATGACACTACCATAGATCAACGGTCAAGTGCAATGATTACCCACCAACTACCAAAGTTCAACGGTCAACAGTAATTATTACTCACCAACTATCTCAACTCAGTGGCAACAATAATGAAGACTACCTCAGTTTAACGGTCAACAGTAATGATTACTTATCAAGTACCACAGTTTAATGGGCAACGGTAATGAAGACCAATATGACAGCAGTAATGACTGCCCTCAGCTTCCTGAATAACAGAAGAGCTGTCACTACCTCAGTTTGATAGGCATTGAGGACAACCGCACTGCATCAACAGGCAACAGTAAGAAAGCCTCCTGTTTACCAGGAAGGAGTTAAGGCAAATTTCACATAATGCAGTTTAACAGGCAACAGTAAGGGCGACTCCCACTACCACTGGGCACTGTGAAGGTAGGGTGTGTGTGTGTGTGTGTGTGTGTGTGTGTGTGTGTGTGTGTGTGTGTGTGTGTGTGTGTGTGTGTGTGCGCGCGCGCGTACTCACCTAATTGTACTCACCTAGTTGAGGTTGCAGGGGTCGATTCCAAGCTCCTGGCCCCGCCTCTTCACTTGTGGCTACTAGGTCACTCTCCCTGAACCGTGAGCTTTATCATACCTCTGCTTAAAGCTATGTATGGATCCTGCCTCCACTACATCGCTTCCCAAACTATTCCACTTCCTGACTACTCTGTGGCTGAAGAAATACTTCCTAACATCCCTGTGATTCATCTGTGTCTTCAACTTCCAACTGTGTCCCCTTGTTGCTGTGTCCCATCTCTGGAACATCCTGTCTTTGTCCACTTTGTCAATTCCTCTCAGTATTTTGTATGTCATTATCATGTCCCCCCTATCTCTTCTGTCCTCCAGTGTCGTCAGGTTGATTTCCCTTAACCTCTCCTCGTAGGACATACCTCTTAGCTCTGGAACTAGTCTTGTTGCAAACCTTTGCACTTTCTCTAGTTTCTTTACGTGCTTGGCTAGGTGGGGGTTCCAAACTGGTGCCGCATACTCCAATATGGGCCTAACGTACACGGTGTACAGGGTCCTGAACGATTCCTTATTAAGATGTCGGAATTCTGTTCTGAGGTTTGCTAGGCGCCCATATGCTGCAGCAGTTATTTGGTTTTTGTGCGCTTCAGATGTGCCTGGTGTTATACTCACCCCAAGATCTTTTTCCTTGAGTGAGGTTTGTAGTCTGTGCGCCCCCTAGACTGTACTCCGTCTGCGGTCTTCTTTGCCCTTCCCCAATCTTCATTACTTTGCACTTGGTGGGGTTGAACTCCAGGAGCCAATTGCTGGACCAGGTCTGCAGCCTGTCCAGATCCCTTTGTAGTTCTGCCTGTTCTTCGATCGAATGAATTCTTCTCATCAACTTCACGTCATCTGCAAACAGGGGCGCTTCGGAGTCTATTCTTTCCTTCATGTCGTTCACAAATACCAGAAACAGCACTGGTCCTAGGACTGACCCCTGTGGGGCCCCGCTGGTCACAGGTGCCCACTCTGACACCTCTCCACGTACCATGACGCGCTGCTGTCTTCCTGACAAGTATTCCCTGATCCATTGTAGTGCCTTCCCTGTTATCCCTGCTTGGTCCTCCAGTTTTTGCACTAATCTCTTGTGTGGAACTGTGTCAAACGCCTTCTTGCAGTCCAAGAAAATGCAATCCACCCACCCCTCTCTCTCTTGTCTTACTGCTGTCACCATGTCATAGAACTCCAGTAGGTTTGTGACATAGGATTTCCTGTCCCTGAAACCATGTTGGCTGCTGTTAATGAGATCATTCCTTTCTAGGTGTTCCACCACTCTTCTCCTGATAATCTTCTCCATGACTTTGCATACTATACATGTCAGTGACACTGGTCTAGTTTAGTGCTTCATGTCTGTCTCTTTTTTTAAAGATTGGGACTACATTTGCTGTCTTTCATGCCTCAGGCAATCTCCCTGTTTCGATAGATGTATTGAATATTGTTGTTAGGGGTACACATAGCGCCTCTGCTCCCTGTGTGTGTGTGTGTGTATGTGTATGTGTGTGTGTGTGTGTGTGTGTGTGTGTGTGTGTGTGTGTGTGTGTGTACTCTAATTGTGGTTGCAGGGGTCGAGGCTCAGCTCCTGGCCCCGTGTGTGTGTGTGTGTGTGTGTGTGTGTGTGTGTGTGTGTGTGTGTGTGTGTACTTCAGAGTGCCAGACCAGTAGCGTGCCACAGGACAATCAACAACATAGAAGGAGGGTCTTCGTGACGCCTTACTTAAAACCTTCGTGTTCTGGCACTTAGCAGGGTGTCACGTGATGTTATCACCTTAATTACACGCTCCTTGTGTTCTCGCTAAATAGTGCTTTGTGTTAGGACAGTGTGCCGACAACTGCAACACTCGACCAACACCTTTGTCTTAGGATAGTGTGTCTGGCACTGCTACACTTAATTGATACCTATTAACTGATACAACATTGTCACAACATTGTGGCCCGGTGGCCTGGTGGCTAAAGCTCCCGCTTCACACACGGAGGGCCCGGGTTCGATTCCCGGCGAGTGGAAACATTTCGACGCGTTTCCTTACACCTCCTGTCCTCTTCACCTAGTAGCAAATAGGTACCTGGGTGTTAGTCGACTGGTGTGGGTCGTATCCTGGGGGACAAGCTTGAGGACCCCAGTGGAAATAAGTTAGACAGTCCTCGATGACGCACTGACTTTCTTGGGTTATCCTGGGTGGCTAACCCTCCGGGGTTAAAAATCCGAACGAAATCTTGTCTTATCTACATGAACCAGTGTTTCTACTTTGTTTTTATGGGCTGCTGTCTTACCCTCTGATTTGTGTGTATGGTGAGGGTGGTGTGTGGGGGTGTATGGTGAGGGTGGTGTGTGGGGGTGTATGGTGAGGGTGGTGTGTGGGGGTGTATGGTGAGGGTGGTGTGTGGGGGTGTATGGTGAGGGTGGTGTGTGGGGGTGTATGGTGAGGGTGGTGTGTGGGGGTGTATGGTGAGGGTGGTGTGTGGGGGTGTATGGTGAGGGTGGTGTGTGGGGGTGTATGGTGAGGGTGGTGTGTGGGGGTGTGGGGAATGTATGGTGAGGGTGGTGTGTGAGGGGTGTATGTTGAGGGTGGTGTGTGGGGGTGTATGGTGAGGGTGGTGTGTCAGGGTGTATGGTGAAGGTGGTGTGTGGGGGTGTATGGTGAGGGTGGTGTGTGGGGGTGTATGGTGAGGGTGGCGTGTAGGGGTGTATGGTGAGGGTGGTGTGTGTGGGTGTATGGTGAGGGTGGTGTGTGGGGGTGTATGGTGAGGGTGGTGTGTGGGGGTGTATGGTGAGGGTGGCGTGTAGGGGTGTATGGTGAGGGTGGGGTGTGGGGAGTGTATGGTGAGGGTGGTGTGTGAGGGGTGTATGGTGAGGGTGGTGTGTGGGGGTGTATGGTGAGGGTGGTGTGTGGGGGTGTGGGGAGTGTATGGTGAGAGTGGTGTGTGAGGGGTGTATGGTGAGGGTGGTGTGTGGGGGTGTATGGTGAGGGTGGTGTGTGTGGGGGTGTATGGTGATGGTGGTGTGTGAGGGTGGTGTGTGGTGATGGTGTGTGGGGGCGTATGGTGAGGGTGTGTGGGTGTATGGTGAGGGTGGTGTGAGTGTATAGTGAGGGTGGTGTGTGGGAGTGTAGGGTGAGGGTGGTGTGTGGGAGTGTATGGTGAGGGTGGTGTGTGGGGGCGTATAGTGAGAGTGGTGTGCGGGGGTATATGGTGAGGGTGGTGTGTGGGGGTATATGGTGAGGGTGGTGTGTGGGGGTATATGGTGAGGGTGGTGTGTGGGGGTGTATGGTGAGGGTGGTGTGGGGGGTTGTATGGTGAGGGTGATGAGTTTGGGGGTGTATGGTGAGGGTGGTGTGTGTGTGTGTATGGGGTGTATGGTAAGGGTGGTAGGTGGGGGTGTCCAGTTAGGGTTGTGTGTAGGGGTATATTGTGAGGGTGATGAGTGAGGGGGGTGAGTGCATGATAAGGACATTGGGTGCGGGGAGTGGCAAAGGTGAGTAAAGGGGCGGAGTAAAGGGTATGGGTGGACTATGGGAGGGTGTGGGGGTGAGGGGTGGAGTATAAGTCAATAATGGGGTGGGGGTTGGTTACGGGAGGCAGGTGTGGATGGTCATCAAAATTACATGTAACGACGGGGATGCTCGCCCCCATCAAGAGGCCACATCCGCTACAACACGCGCCTTTCCTGCCGCCCCCCCTCCCCCACCCTGTAGCTCAAACCCCTAAACTCTCCCCCAGCTCCCCTAACCCCAGCATTTCTCTCCCCCCAGTCGTACACAACATTCATCCCTAGCCCTACACAACCCTCACCCCTAGCCCAGGACCACCTCCCCCCTTGTCCTACACCCCCCTAACCCTCCTCCACCTCCCCCCTTGTCCTACACCCTTCCCCCTAACCCTCCTCCACCTCCCCCTTATCCTACACCCCCCTAACCCTCCTCCACCTCCCCCTTGTCCTACACCCTTCCCCCTAACCCTCCTCCACCTCCCCCTTATCCTACACCCCCCTAACCCTCCTCCACCTCCCCCTTGTCCTACACCCTTCCCCCTAACCCTCCTCCACCTCCCCCCCTTGTCCTACACCCCCCTAACCCTCCTACACCCCCCACCTCCCCCTTGTCCTACACCACCCTTCCCCCTAACCCTCCTCCACCTCCCCCCCTTGTCCTACACCCCCCTAACCCTCCTCCACCTCCCCCTTGTCCTACACCCCCCTAAACCCCTCCTCCACCTCCCCCTTGTCCTACACCACCCTTCCCCCTAACCCTTGTCCTCCACCTCCCCCCTTGTCCTACACCCCCCTAACCCTCCTCCACCTCCCCCCTTGTCCTACACCCCCCTAACCCTCCTCCACCTCCCCCTTGTCCTACACCACCCTTACACCCCCCTAACCCTCCTCCACCTCCCCCTTGTCCTACACCCTTCCCCCTAACCCTCCTCCACCTCCCTCTTATCCTACACCCCCTAACCCTCCTCCACCTCCCCCTTATCCTACACCCCCCTAACCCTCCTCCACCTCCCCCTTGTCCTACACCACCCTTCCCCCTAATCCTCCTCCACCTCCCCCTTGTCCTACACCCCCCTAACCCTCCTCCACCTCCCCCCTTGTCCTACACCCCCCTAACCCTCCTCCACCTCCCCCCTTGTCCTACACCCCCCTAACCCTCCTCCACCTCCCCCCTTGTCCTACACCCCCCTAACCCTCCTCCACCTCCCCCCTTGTCCTACACCCCCCCTCCAAGCCCTATACAACCCATCCTCAGCTCTACTACAAGATGATTTTTAATCAATTTATTTTCTTAAAAATTGATAAAAAAAAAAAACTTTATTTGCATCTCACTGGTTGAATTTATTTAATGGACATTATCGCAGTCTAGACTTATGTCTATAACTTAGTAAGCTAGTTGCACTTAGTTAATAAAATTGTAAGAAGTTTCAGCTATTGTTTACAAACTCATTCTTGACCTGACTCAAATCTCAGGTCATTACTGGTCTCGGGTGTGATTGTTTCTGAAGAATGAGATATTTGTGCAACATTTAGATATCTTTGTGTAAACGGTTCTCCAGCCATTGGCTTCTTCAGTCCAATACAGAGAAGAACTGTGGAAGACGAGTATCAGATAATCAGTTCCTCAACCTAGAGATTGTGTTCAGTCTATCAGTCTTGATGAAAGCACAGCATATGCACGAAGAAAGGGCTTACGCACTGCAGACTGGTGACGTGAAGCAGTTGTAGGCTGCGTCACCTGTGGACAAAATCCACCAGTGGAAGTAGGTCAGTCCTTACAGGTTAGACAAAAGTTGAAGAATTACCTGTATCATACATTGACTCCGGGCTGAGGGACTAATCACCTCAAACTCATCAGCCATTATTCTTCTCAAATGAGCTAATGAAACTATAGGCTGGCAAAACGGTTCCATAATTGAGATATCCAGATCTTGCATAAGTATCTTAGTCATCAACTTGTCGGTTCTCTAAACCATTGACGTAAGTCCTCTGACTAAGATGTACTGTATATGAAATGTGACTGTTTTAGAGTCCATGTGTGAAGTACATCTCTCCTCTGACACATCTATACATAATGTGTAACTACCGTTTCTTGAGAATGTAATTGAGACGAAAACACGTTTAATTGGAATGCGCACGCACGCACGCGCACATGCTCACACAAAATAGGGCAAAGTAATTTTTTGACGTTTCAAGACCTGTATTCTCATCAGAACGTTTACAAAAAAAAAAAAAAAGAGGAACAAAACGTTCAAAAGTATTAAAGTTAATTTAAAACATGTAATATTTTATATCTAAAATATATAATACAAGTGAGTTAAGATATAATTAAATGTACACGTGCTGCCAGTTCTCATAAGTGATGGTAGGTATGAAGAACTGCTAGCCTTAGCTCCATGTCTGAAGGGCAGCTGACCAACACCTTGGAAGAAGTCTTTCATGGAACGGTCTTACTCATGCTCATGTTTTTTTTTTTTTTAATTCCTAGCAGTTAACGTGTCTTAAAAGATTTATCTAAATATTCAGCCATTCGGGCCTTGATCTGCCTCACCTTACCAATGTACTTAGACTTTCGTCTCGTACACGTATATTGATATACAACAGACTGCTCCATGCAGTCAAGGATCGAATCCTTGAACTTAAAAATACTTCTGTAATATACAACTATCACTTAGGATAAAGCGAGGAGATCATTGTGGATAGAATTTCATAAGTAATTTATGTCATCTATTTCCTGTATAATTACTGCTTTCAGTAAATGTTAGAACTACATATGTATTTATTTATTTTCTCTTTTGTACTTACAGGATCTTTCGACGGTTCTGAAAGTTTGCCCAATTGTTTACCAATATAAGTATCAACAAAGTTACATGGAAAACACTTCTGTCCTTACATTGCTCTAATAAATTGTATTTCTTGAAGAAAACTGGTATAATTTCAACAAAACGGTATGCTCTAATTACGAGTTATTATATTACGCTTAAACTGAATTGACACAATAGATAAAAAATTAGGCAAGTCATTAAATGTAGGTTTTTTGTAAATTGATGTAATCATTCTCAGTTTAGCTCTTTCAGTTAAATTATCTAAGAAATATAATTTACAATTTATTTCTACTTCATAAGTAAACTCTATATTAGAATGTTGATAATTTCAATAACTAAAGAATAACTGGACATGTTCAGGAGACTTGAAAAAAAAAATAAAAAAATATCTTCAAAGTATATTTTATACAATAATGGTTTTGAAATATATTTTACAATTATTAAGCCAGTGCTTCTCACGAAAACTTCAGAAAGCATTAGACATAGTTGGGCCCAGACAGTTACCATAACAGTACCATCAACTTATGCATACACACATGTGTATACATAATCATTTAGAGTACAAACAAAAGATAACAAAAAATCAAGCCTAAACTAAGTAACCTTCCTTCTATAGTACATATATTGTTAAAACTAGCACAAGTGCCCTCTAAGTTTGCACGAAGAATGTGGCAACACATTACTCTTCAGTACAGTGAAAGCTCATTCTGATAGTGATCGCTCAAACACTGAACTTTCAAATAAACTGACGCTACCAGTAAAACAGTATGTTATCACATACATAAGGCACTTCATACATGTGTACATGCATGCAAACTCTATATATATATATATATATATATATATATATATATATATATATATATATATATATATATATATATATATATATATATATATATATATGTCGTGCCGAATAGGCAGAATTTGCGATCTTGGCTTAAATAGCAACGTTCATCTTGCCATATAGGACAAGTGAAAATTTGTGTATGCAATAATTTCGCCAAAATCATTCTGAACCTAACGAAAAAAATATATTTCACTGTGTTTGTTTAGTAATAAATTACTGTAAACAAATCTAAAATATATTTAGTTGGGTTAGGCTAAAATAAATTGTTCTTGTTATAATAAGGTTAGGTAAGTTTTCTAAGATTCTTTTGGTGCAAAATTAAAAATTTTTATATTAACATTAATGAAAAAATATATCTTTAAACGTATAAGAGAAAATTTTAGAACGGACTTAATTTTAAATGAGTTCTTGCTAATTGACCAGTTTTACATATTCGGCACGACATATATATATATATATATATATATATATATATATATATATATATATATATATATATATATATATATATATACGTATATATATATATGCAAGGAATTCGCGAGAGCAGGCGAAATATACACAAACACTGATCTCCGGCTGAAGGAGACTCGAACCTACGAACCTTAGGATAAGGTACGCAGTGCTTTACCAATTGGTAAAGCACTGCATACCTTGTCCTAAGGTTCGTAGGTTCGAGTCTCCTTCAGCCTGAGATCAGTGTTTATATATATATATATATATATATATATATATATATATATATATATATATATATATATATATATATATATATATATATATAATATAATGTCGTGCCTAATAAGTAAAACGCGATTTTGGTTTAAATAGCAACTCTTTTCTTGCCGAATAAAGCAAGCAAAAATTTGTGTATGCAATAATTTCGCAAAAATCATTCTGAACCTAACAAAAAAATATATATTTTATTGTGTTTGTTTATTATTAAATTATTGTAAACTTGCCTGAAATATATTTAGTTATATTAGGCTAAATTAAATTGAGTTTGTTATAAAGTTAGGTAAGTTTTCTGAGGTTCTTTTGGTACAAAATTATAAATTTTTACAGTCGCATGAATGAAAAAAAATCTTTAAACGTATAAGAAATTTTTTAGAAAGGACTTAATTTTAAATGAGTTCTTGCTAACTGACCAATTTTAACCTATTCGGCACGATATATATATATATATATATATATATATATATATATATATATATATATATATATATATATATATATATATATATATATATATTGCCCTCAGAGGGCAATGTGTGGTGTGAATATAATGCAGAGAATTCGTAGTTTGGAAGTTAGGAGGAGGTGCGGGATTACCAAAACTGTTGTCCAGAGGGCTGAGGAAGGGTTGTTGAGGTGGTTCGGACATGTAGAGAGAATGGAGCGAAACAGAATGACTTCAAGAGTGTATCAGTCTGTAGTGGAAGGAAGGCGGGGTAGGGGTCGGCCTAGGAAGGGTTGGAGGGAGGGGGTAAAGGAGGTTTTGTGTGCGAGGGGCTTGGACTTCCAGCAGGCATGCGTGAGCGTGTTTGATAGGAGTGAATGGAGACAAATGGTTTTTAATACTTGACGTGCTGTTGGAGTGTGAGCAAAGTAACATTTATGAAGGGATTCAGGGAAACCGGCAGGCCGGACTTGAGTCCTGGAGATGGGAAGTACAGTGCCTGCACTCTGAAGGAGGGGTGTTAATGTTGCAGTTTAAAAACTGTAGTGTAAAGCACCCTTCTGGCAAGACAGTGATGGAGTGAATGATGGTGAAAGTTTTTCTTTTTCGGGCCACCCTGCCTTGGTGGGAATCGGCCGGTGTGATAATAAAAAAAAATAAAAAATATATATATGTATATATATATATATGTATATATATATGTATATGTATATATATATGTATATATATATGTATATATATATATATATACTATGAATAAACAGTAAAATAATGAAAACGAAAAAGAATTCTTCGTGGGTATGGAAACTCCATCCTGAAAGGTACTGGCACAAAAAAAAAAAAAAAAAACACGGGCGGGGATAGAACCTGCCATCAGTCATAAAACTCCAGGTCAATCAGTGTAGCCCTGCTGGAAGGAAATCTTAAACTCCCTAAACCACTGATTACATAATGACAAACATGACGATATTTTCACAGCTCTACTGAAATCTACCATCTTAGGCCGATACATTCATTACATTATCCCATATATTAAATCCATCCTCTTTAATGGAGTATAAGAGGGAAATACTGTAGCCAGCTGTTATTTTTACATAGTTTAGGGTAACCACATAATGTAGTTGCATCTAATATTTTTAAATTACAAACTCTCTCTCGGCTCACAGCGGATTCGAACCTGCACACACTGCATCAAATTAAGTAGTACTTAACGCCACTCGGCCAGATCCCGGTTAAGTATGGGCGCCTAGCCCAAGTTAGGTGGTCACTCGCATACTCCGGGACACCAGACTAGTGGTAAGTTATTTCATCAAGTCCTGCCACATGACAGAGATTATGTTGGTAAATAATTTCACCCGTTCGCGAATTGTTAAGCGTTTTAAAATAATGTTTACTGTATGGCCCTGGTGGTTTAGCGCTTAGTTTTGATTATAATATTTAGAAACTAATTTTTTTCCCTCAAACCTCACTCACTACCTACCGAATAAAACTCGCTTGTCAGTCGCCCACTCAGACCCACTCCTTCCCTCCACCTATCCACTCATCAACTCTTCACTCCAAAGTTCTCTCCCTAACCGTTCAACACTCTTATGCTCATCTAAATATCCTCCCCATTTTCTGGCTACGGGCAGAAAGCCCACTCTTTTTCCTCCCCACCATGGGGGATAAATAGCCTATCCTCCCCACCATGGGGATAGACTGTCCTCCCCACCATGGGGGATAGAGAGCCTATCCTCCTCACCCCACCATGGGCAAACAGCCCTCTTCTATCCCGCCTACCACCATCTTTATCCCCAGAAGACCCTGTGTCCTCCCCTCCCCAACCAATACCACCTTCACGCTCAGACCACCACCCTCCCCTACCATCACATACCTCCATGTAAACAAAGTTCCTCTGTTCCCCACCACCATCTACACTTGGAAAATCTTGGAAGGAATGGTCCCAAATCTGCACACAGAAATCACTCCCTACGAAAGTAAAAGACTGGGCAGGCGATGCAAAATGCCCCCAATAAAAAGTAGGGGCGCCATTGGTACACTAAGGGAAAACACCATAAGTGTCCGGGGCCCAAAACTGTTTAACAGCCTCCCATCAAGCATTAGGGGAATTGCCAATAAACCCCTGGCTGCCTTCAAGAGAGAGCTGGACAGATACCTAAAGTCAGTGCCGGATCAGCCGGGCTGTGGCTCGTACGTTGGACTGCGTGCGGCCAGCAGTAACAGCCTAGTTGATCAGGCCCTGATCCATCGGGAGGCCTGGTCATGGACCGGGCCGCGGGGGCGTTGATCCCCGGAATAACCTCCAGGTAACCTCCAGGTAACCAAGTTCAGACAGCCTTCTTTCCTCCCTCCACAACCACTGCCACCACCGGCACGTCCCCACAACCCCCCTCCTCTGCACCACTCCCATCCCTCCAAAAAACACACTAACACAACGTTGGTGGTGTCAGTATTTGAGAGAGAGTGTGCCAAAGGGTAGCCTCTGGAAGGGGCATCACTCTCCCCCGCTTGCCTCACTAAGAGCCCAGTATAGCTTTCGGCATAAATGGTGAGGATATTTCCCCTTTTGTCTAAAACTGTTTTTAAAGACAGCAAAATTATATTTCTGTATGCTTGTTTAAACCAGCTGTTAGCTAAGCTATAATTGAACCAGTCAAAATTGGCTGACACCGTCAATAACTCAGAACAATTAATTATGGATAGTGGAATGTGAAATATTTTCTGTGATTTGTTTTACTTGTTTTGTAATAATGTTTTCTGTAACATTACAGTGAACTGGTCACCACGATAACTTAATAAAGACTGCAAATTTGGCTGTTAGTAACTGTGTGTTTAAAATGTTCAATAAACCATTCTAATACTTTGTTTATTTTATTTACATTTACAGTCTCCACCATCACTGTTGCTCGTCACTCCTCCATCACTGTTGTTCATTAGTCACCACCTCACCGTCACTGTTGTTCATCAGTCACCCCACCATCACTGTTGTTCATCAGTCATCACCCAATCACTGTTGTTCATCAGTAATCACCCCACAATCACTGTTGTTCATTAGTCACCACCTCACCGTCACTGTTGTTCGTCAGTCACCTCACCGTCACTGTTGTTCATCAGTCACCTCACCATCACTGTTGTTCATCAGTCATCACCCCATCATTGTTTTTCATCAGTCATCGCCCCACCATCACTGTTGTTCATCAGTCATCGCCCCACCATCACTGTTGTTCATCAGTCATCACTCCACCATCACTGTTGTTCATTAGTCACCCCATCACTTATTAATCAGTCATCACCCCACAATCACTATTGTTCATTAGTCATCACCCCACCATCACTGTTGTTCATCAGTCACCCCACAATCACTGTTGTTCATTAGTCATCACCCCACCATCACTGTTGTTCATTAGTCACCCCACCATCACTGTTATTCACCAGTCATCACCCCAATATCACTGTTGTTCATCAGTCATCGCCCCACCATCACTGTTGCTCATCAGTCATCACCCCACCATCACTGCTGCTCATCAGTCATCACCCCACCATCACTGCTCCTCATCAGTCATCGCCCCACCATCACTGCTGCTCATCAGTCATCGCCCCACCATCACTGCTGCTCATCAGTCATCACCCCACCATCACTGCTGCTCATCAGTCATCACCCCACCATCACTGCTTCTCATCAGTCATCATCTCACCATCACTGCTGCTCATGTCATCTCACCATCACTGCTGTTCATCAGTCACCCCACCATCACTGCTGCTCATCAGTCATCACCCCACCATCACTGCTGCTCATCAGTCATCACCCCACCATCACTGCTTCTCATCAGTCATCATCTCACCATCACTGCTGCTCATGTCATCTCACCATCACTGCTGTTCATCAGTCACCCCACCATCACTGCTGCTCATCAGTCATCACCCCACCATCACTGCTGCTCATCAGTCATCACCCCACCATCACTGCTGCTCATCAGTCATCACCCCACCATCACTGCTGCTCATCAGTCATCACCCTACCATCACTGCTGCTCATCAGTCATCATCTTCCTCAGTATTTTTCACTCACTTGGTATTCGTATAATTTTCGTATCCTACACCTTTTTCACTGCCACTTTTATAGTTCCAGTTTCAGGCCTGTTCTCTCGTGTTCATGTTCTCTAATCTTTAGTTTCAGGTTTGTTTTCAGTGTTCTTGTTCCAAGACTTTTCTTCAGGTGTGGTCTTGCTTCTCTTGGATACTTCATTATAACTCCGTGTGTTTATTGTTCACGAATTATAACTGTCACCTCCACCACTACCACCCCAACCACAACCACCCACCCTGTCTCTCCGCCACTTCCACTCCCACCACTCATCCAGTCTCCCCATCACTACCACCCTGTCTCTCCGCCACTTCCACCCCCACCACTCATCCAGTCTCCCCACCACTACCTCCCTGTCTCTCCGCCACTTCCACCCCCACCACTCATCCAGTCTCCCCATCACTACCTCCCTGTCTCTCCGCCACTTCCACCCCCACCACTCATCCAGTCTCCCCATCACTACCACCCTGTCTCTCTGCCACTTCCACCCCCACCACTCATCCAGTCTCCCCACCACTACCTCCCTGTCTCTCCGCCACTTCCACCCCCACCACTCATCCAGTCTCCCCATCACTACCTCCCTGTCTCTCCGCCACATCCACCCCCACCACTCATCCAGTCTCCCCATCACTACCTCCCTGTCTCTCCGCCACATCCACCCCCACCACTCATCCAGTCTCCCCACCACTACCTCCCTGTCTCTCCGCCACATCCACCCCCACCACTCATCCAGTCTCCCCATCACTACCTCCCTGTCTCTCCGCCACTTCCACCCCCACCACTCATCCAGTCTCCCCACCACTACCTCCCTGTCTCTCCGCCACATCCACCCCCACCACTCATCCAGTCTCCCCACCACTACCTCCCTGTCTCTGCGCCACATCCACCCCCACCACTCATCCAGTCTCCCCATCACTACCTCCCTGTCTCTCCGCCACTTCCACCCCCACCACTCATCCAGTCTCCCCACCACTACCTCCCTGTCTCTCCGCCACATCCACCCCCACCACTCATCCAGTCTCCCCATCACTACCTCCCTGTCTCTCCGCCACTTCCACCCCCACCACTCATCCAGTCTCCCCACCACTACCTCCCTGTCTCTCCGCCACATCCACCCCCACCACTCATCCAGTCTCCCCACCACTACCTCCCTGTCTCTCCGCCACTTCCACTCCCACCACTCATCCAGTCTCCCCATCACTACCACCCTGTCTCTCTGCCACTTCCACCCCCACCACTCATCCAGTCTCCCCATCACTACCTCCCTGTCTCTCCGCCACTTCCACCCCCACCACTCATCCAGTCTCCCCACCACTACCTCCCTGTCTCTCCGCCACTTCCACCCCCACCACTCATCCAGTCTCCCTATCACTACCACCCTGTCTCTCTGCCACTTCCACCCCCACCACTCATCCAGTCTCCCTATCACTACCACCCTGTCTCTCCGCCACTTCCACCCCCACCACTCATCCAGTCTCCCCATCACTACCTCCCTGTCTCTCCGCCACTTCCACCCCCACCACTCACCAAGTCTCCCCATCACTACCACCCTGTCTCTCTGCCACTTCCACCCCCACCACTCATCCAGTCTCCCCACCACTACCTCCCTGTCTCTCCGCCACTTCCACCCCACCACTCATCCAGTCTCCCCATCACTACCTCCCTGTCTGTCCGCCACTTCCACCCCCACCACTCATCCAGTCTCCCCATCACTACCACCCTGTCTCTCTGCCACTTCCACCCCCACCACTCATCCAGTCTCCCCATCACTACCTCCCTGTCTCTCCGCCACTTCCACCCCACCACTCATCCAGTCTCCCCATCACTACCACCCTGTCTCTCTGCCACTTCCACCCCCACCACTCATCCAGTCTCCCCATCACTACCTCCCTGTCTCTCCGCCACTTCCACCCCCACCACTCATCCAGTCTCCCCATCACTACCACCCTGTCTCTCTGCCACTTCCACCCCCACCACTCATCCAGTCTCCCCACCACTACCTCCCTGTCTCTCCGCCACTTCCACCCCCACCACTCATCCAGTCTCCCCATCACTACCTCCCTGTCTCTCCGCCACTTCCACCCTCACCACTCATCCAGTCTCCCCATCACTACCACCCTGTCTCTCTGCCACTTCCACCCTCACCACTCATCCAGTCTCCCCACCACTACCTCCCTGTCTCTCCGCCACTTCCACCCCCACCACTCATCCAGTCTCTCAACCACTACCTCCCTGTCTCTCCGCCACTTCCACCCCCACCACTC